>NW_016017392.1:1196837-1200260 GCF_000320565.1 Sphaerulina musiva SO2202
TAGTCGGCAGGTAAACTTTATACAAGCTTAAACCTAGGCCTCGTCATAGGTTGGGTTGGGTATAGGTTCGGGTAACAACCCAACTTAAATACCCAACCCCTACAAATAAGCTGGGTACCCAGCTTATAAGCGGGGTACAACCCAACGGTAAAAACCCAGTGGGTATACCCAATGGGTATTGCAATGGGTATTACATAATACGAGTTGAATACCTACAAAATAGTAGAAAGAAATATTAATAAGGGATATATACCTACTACCTGATTCCTAGAGCGTAGAATTTGATAGGAATATATTCTATGTTTATTGCAGCTGCCGACCATATATGCCGACCATATATACCAATCAAAAAGGGATTACCAGAATAATGAGGGAAGCTCTAACCAATTGATTATAGTTATGAGCTACTATATACTAAGGATAGAAACTACCTTAGTTCTTAGTAAGTAGCTGAGCATCTAGAGCAGCTTGCTCCTTTGCTTGCTGCTTCAAGGCCTCTACCTTAGCGTCTTGTATCTTTTGATAAGCGCAAAGTTGATCCTCGAAATTCAGCCGCTGCTAACGATGAAACTGACGCGCAATTTTCTTTGCGTCTCCTTCGAGAGTTTCCTGAGCAAGGCGTAAGCTATCTTCTGAACGCTCTTTCGCAACAGTAAGCGCGTGAGCTGCCGCTACCAGCTCATTAGCATAGGCTTCTAGCCTCTGCTTAAGAGTTTGCTTATCATCGCTAGAATCATCATCTAGCTCTTCTTGATTATAACTAGCTTGAAAGTCTCGACCTTGGACATCTTGATCTCGGACATCTTGATCTTGCTTATCTTGTTCCTGCTCATCTTTATCCTGCTTATCATCGTCCTGCTCATTATCTAGGAGTAGCGGAGTATTATCCTAAGCTATTAAATTAGTATATTATAATTAATAATAAAAGAGTAACTTACTAAGAGTTGCCTGCTGAGCAGTGGTATCCTCGCTATTATTGTTTTCTATAGTCGGATTCTGAGTAGCGTCTGGTATATCCTCGTTAGAATCGTCTTCAACGATTCGTCGAGGCTGCTTAGTTAGGAGAGGCTTGCATTTTGGCGTAGCCTTTGCTTTCAGCGCCTTAGTAGCCTTGTTCTTCTTTGGCTCTATGTAGATGAAATTGGGATTAACAGGACCAGAATTGTAAGGGCAGACTACGAAATCGTTAGGCCAAACACCCTACTCCTTGAGAAGCGAGCGAAGACACTCTATATCTTTGCCTTGGAGTGTGACGCGCTTAGCGTGGATAGCCAAAAGGTTGGCCGCTAGAGGAGGTAAGTAAGTAAGTAAGTAATCAGAAAGAATAAGAAATAGGAAGACTTATAGGTGAAGATTCTTACTAAGAGAGACTCAGCATATTCTTGAAGAACGCCAAGAGCGCTTGCTTGAATGCGAAGAGGTATATAAGCCTGATCTATAACGAGCTCCTTGATAAGTCTGGCAAATGGGGTTTTCTTGATGTAGAGCAGGCTCTCCTTCTGGCACTTCCTGATCTCTTTGAGAGCTAATGCTTTGAGAAAGTTAGTGCCGACCACAAATGCCGACCACAAATGCCGACTACAAATCTGGATTCTGGAATTACTTACTACCTGGGGCATATCTGTGTCCCTTCTTGATGCGAGTGCCTGGAAGCTTTTTACTACCTATGCGCGAAGGAAGTCCCTTTCCACTAGTGCGAGGAGTCTTGCGTACGATCGATTGTTTGCGCTTCTGCGCAATCGACATTGCCGAGGCCATTGTGGTGGATTGGTGCGCTGGTGTGGTGTAGTAGCGGTGGTGTGGTGTGGTATAGTGGTGTAGTGTGGTGTGGCGGAGGTGGTGTAGTGTGGTGTGGTATGGTGGAGGTGGTGAGGAGAGAGAGAAAGGAAGGGGGCAATGTTGATGTAGTAAGTTAGGTTTTTTCTGAAGTGGAGAGTAACTTTGTGTTGTTGGGAGACAACCGCTCGGCCAATCAGAGGCTACGGATTGTTTGCTGCCTGAGTAATAACACATACGCACTTCATACGAGATCCAAATAAGGTTTGCGTACGTAATCTTCAATTGCCGGGAGTGACCGGCAGGCACGGTCAGTAGGTACGGTCGGCAGGTACGGTCGGCAGGTACGGTCGGCAGGTACGGTCGGCAGGTACGGTCGGCAGGTACGGTCAGCAGGTACGGTCGGTAGGTACGGTCGGTACAGGTAGTAAATATTATCGGAAAGTCTTCTCGGTAGGAGTCCTAATCCTTCCCCTGAGATATGGTTGGCAGACATGGTCGGCAGACATAGTCGGCAGATATGGTCGGCAGATTCCTAAAAGCTTAAAAGTTATCTTTTCCGTTATTTTCCCCTAGGAAGCGCTTCCGAATCTATCGACAAAGTACTATATCCTTTTGCTGCAACGTCACTCGTTTCGCATATATTGCAAGCATATTAGAGACTTCGAACTCAAGTATAAGAAACGCTTCCGTCGCTTCCTATAGACAGAGGAGGGCCTCTGCTTGGAACCGGCATACGCTACTCGAAGATTTACTTGCGATATCCATAGTAACTTCCCGACAGATCCTCTAGAATGGTAGTCGACGTATTAACAGCTCGGTCGTCTTCTAGTATCTCCTAATCTCGCGAAGAGCAGCTACACTAGGCTTTGTTCGTCGCTTAGTTCTCGCTTTGGGTGCCTTTCGTATTATAGGCTTCTTCTGCGGCCGTTGACTCCCTATCGGCCTCTTATTCCCTAGATAGGACTTTTTCGCGACTAGTTTCGTACGTCCCCGCCTCCTTTCGGCGAGGCTTTTACTTAGTCCAGGAGAGGCTGTCGGTTGAGGTGGTTGTCGTATACGCCGCCTAATCGGTATATCCGAATCTTCGCTAGTCTCCGGACTATAGATTACTGGACCTGTACCTTGATTTGCTTGCCTTTCTTCCTTCTCTCCGCTATAATTAGGATCATAGATTACTCCCGCAGTACCTTGAGTTACCTGCTTGTCCTCCTTCTCTCCGCTATAATTAGGATCGTAGATTACTTTTGCGGTACCCTGAGTTCCCTGCTTTTCTTTCCCCTTTCCGAGATAGGATATCTTTTCGAGCGGCTCCATTCGTTCCTCCTGTGTCCTATCTAACCACTTCTGAGTCCTTATATCAGTTCCGCTATCAAAAGCAGCCTTCGGAAGCCCTCTAGGTCTCGATTGTTCGTCCTGTAGTAAATCGAGTCCATGGTCGAGTTGGTCGTCGTTATCCCTAGGGAGGGAGGCAGAGACGTAGGTAGAGAGGGAAACAGTATCCATATTAGGCATTTTGAGAGCTTTGAGTATGTCTCGGTAGATTGACAAAGTTGACGATAGAGAAGAAAAGAGAGAAGGAAAATACGGGGGTATAAGGAAAACCCGGAGTTTGCCAAGGCGCTTATCTCGAGAGTATATCGGATC
>NW_016017392.1:1201708-1204099 GCF_000320565.1 Sphaerulina musiva SO2202
CAAGCCTACTATGGAGGGCGATTGCCAGGCCCTTCTTGGCTTATTCCCGCTACCTACGACTATGCAGCTAACGGCTTTTTGCCTTTAAAGACAATGAAGGAGAACAAGCATCTCGCAAAGATGGCGTACAAGATGTGCGAGAAAGAGAACTCTCTTACGAAGGAACAGACAATGTGGCTAGTAGTGATGGAAAGCCTTATCTATTGTAGCGTAAAAGAGTATACTGGTATTACTCTCGAAGCTATCCTGCTCCTCCTCCTCTAAGAAGACGAACTCTGCCTCTCGATTTCTGGTCTCGAGGAACTGGTTGAGAAGGACAAGAGACTGGCTACCCTTGTTAAAGTTTAAGACTAAGAAGCGGAAGCGATGGGTAAATAGCAAGCGACGCCTGAACCAGGGTTTCGATAGGTTGGCTCGGATGTGGCAGAATGTCGGCATATCCTATTGGCTATACCCTTGTTATAGCGTAACACTATGATTGAGTACAGGAAATTCTCTTTCTTTTTCCCCTTTCTACTCCTACTTCTTTAAGATACCTCTGGACTTTTACGCTATTGTCGTCTATCTACTATGTTTTCGTCCTCCTTCTCGTCCTCCCCAGGAGTAGGAAGCTCCCGGCTCGAATCCTCCTCCTAGCCCGATACCTCTTCCGGGACCCCTACGCGATCGAGCGCACGGCTACGCCAGCGCTATAGGACGACACTCAACGCGCCATCGAGTCTAACACTAGGTCGACGCCGACGACAACCTGACGTTAGGCGGCGTAGAACGAGACGGCCGAGTCCAGTAGAAGAGGAACTAGATAGTTCCCTTATTCTCCCTATCGAGCCTGATTATGTAGGAGAGTGGGATATCAAGTCAAATTGCTGGCTATAGAGGCTTAGGTATAAGGACAACTTTGAGCGTTGGTACGAGGTACGGTAGTGGAATTATACCGGAAAGCGCCTTAAAAAGCGGAACGGTCGTGCTATGTTCGATCGGTCCCTAATTACCTAGGGGAGTGAGTCTCGGACATCTTGGGTATAGGATTTCCTAGAGGAGGGAATGCTTCAAGAAGATGCGACGCCTAAAGTCGTATACAGATGCTGTGACGCTGTACTAAAACACCTAGTACTAAATACTAGTACAATATCTGTCGAGAAGCATCTCGACTCCTCGAACTGCTAGGAGAAACAAGATGAGCGAGGGTTTACAAAGGAGATGTTTACGGCCGCGAAGCATCGACAGGTAAGTACTAACTAACGCCGACCATACCTGCCGACCACGTCTGCCGACTACGTCTAGCTACTTATACTAAGACGATATTTCTAGACTGTTAGCAATCCACGGTAGACAAGGGACCTAGGCTATACACTAGACGATTTCCCGCGCCTATGCTTTGAGATGATTGTCGATAACGGTCTACTATTCCAGTTCTTTGAACGACCCTCGGTGAAACAGACTTATATGGCACTACTTCCGGGACAGGTCGAGACAATTCCGTTCAAATGCGCGTCGACATACCGAAGGATGCTCGATACTAAGGTTATAGACTCCGCCGACTCCCTTAAAGCCCGTCTCGCTGGAAGATTCAAGATGGCTATCGCGTGTAATGGTTGGCAATCCAGGACTATGAAAACCTTATTCCTAACTATACGGGTCTACTGGATTGACGACCAATAGACTTGGTACGAAGGGATGCTTGGTTTCCCTCATATTACTGGCCGTTATACTGGTGATCATCTTGCGGAGATACTATTCGAGATCTTACAAGAGTTCGAGATTGAGCGGCGATTGACTGCTATTACGTGCGACAACGCCTCTAACAATAAGACGCTACACAATGCGATGTAAGGACACTTGCTATACTGTTATTACTCTCCTCTAATATTCTATAGTGTTTCAGCGATTGATACTTGTTAAGAGAGGTACGGTATAACGGTTACTAAGCCACCAACGAGCTTGGAGCAGCTACCTCTCTATCTAGGTACGGAGACTAGTCCCGAATCAGAGATAGGAGAGGAAGAGGAGGAGGCAATTGCGGAGTGTAATCGAGGTAGCCGTCCGGAGCGATTTCCCTGCTTTGCCCATACTGCTCAACTTCCCCTGAAGGCCTTTTTCGACCGCCTAGGGCTTTGTCCTACGAACGACCTTTCCGAATTCTGGGATCACGACAAGGATAGAAAGATATTATAGAGAAGAAGAGTCTAGAGCAAGCAAATCAGCCGTCCTCAAGCTGATAGTATGCCCTATCTTCTTTTGAAGGTAAGATTAGTGTCTACGCCTAATAAACTATGAACCCTTCTACCTCGAAAGTATAGTCGACTCGCGTGGTCGGCAATTATGGTCGGCAGTTCGTTACTCCAGCTAATCTTGATCTCTAGATCCGGAAGCTTTGCGTCTTTATTAACT
>NW_016017392.1:1204119-1222832 GCF_000320565.1 Sphaerulina musiva SO2202
GTTATTACTCTCCTCTAATATTCTATAGTGTTTCAGCGATTGATACTTGTTAAGAGAGGTACGGTATAACGGTTACTAAGCCACCAACGAGCTTGGAGCAGCTACCTCTCTATCTAGGTACGGAGACTAGTCCCGAATCAGAGATAGGAGAGGAAGAGGAGGAGGCAATTGCGGAGTGTAATCGAGGTAGCCGTCCGGAGCGATTTCCCTGCTTTGCCCATACTGCTCAACTTCCCCTGAAGGCCTTTTTCGACCGCCTAGGGCTTTGTCCTACGAACGACCTTTCCGAATTCTGGGATCACGACAAGGATAGAAAGATATTATAGAGAAGAAGAGTCTAGAGCAAGCAAATCAGCCGTCCTCAAGCTGATAGTATGCCCTATCTTCTTTTGAAGGTAAGATTAGTGTCTACGCCTAATAAACTATGAACCCTTCTACCTCGAAAGTATAGTCGACTCGCGTGGTCGGCAATTATGGTCGGCAGTTCGTTACTCCAGCTAATCTTGATCTCTAGATCCGGAAGCTTTGCGTCTTTATTAACTCGAGCTCCCAAAGGTTCGAACAGTTCATCGACCTCTAGAAAGAGATGCTTCAAAAGAAGCAGCTATTTGCAAAGCACCGTCGGTGGAAAGGCGTTCAAGATCGTATCCTAAGGGTCGTTCAAGACGTGAAGACAAGGTGGTCCTCAACAACGTTAATGCTCGATCGCTTTAGCAGACTCCAAGTGGTTATTGAATCTTATATCGAGCGACTTGACCTGGGTGAAGACATGGGCATCGATTCCGAAGAATGGCAAAGGGTAGAGTACCTTATCGACCTTACGAAACCATTTGCAGCGGCGACAGCGGTGATTGGAACTACGAAAGGTCCGACGATTCACCTTGTCCTCGCATACTACAACAAGCTTTTCGATATTCTAGAGGAGGCGATAAAGCGACTCAAGAATAAGCGGATACCCTGGAAGAAGGATGTCTTTCAGGCATGCGAGGCTGCTTAGGCTAAGCTAGAGAAATATTATCGAGATACCTGGGATCGATTTGGCGATTACTACGGTATTAGCGTCCTCCTTACCCCCTGCCTTAAGCGGAAGTTCTGGGTACGCGATGACTTTGGGGATGAAAGTTACCGCGCGTATTACGAGGGTAAGCTAAGGGCAGAGTGGGAGAAGAGCTATCGTTCATTATCGAGTACCTCTACCCAGCAGGGCCGTTTTGGAAGGAGTCGGCACAAAGGCTATATCGACTTTACTCTTGGTGGGAGTATAGAGTCTTCTCAAAGTCAAAGACGCAGCACTAACGAGGATGACGAGCTCGCCGACTATTTGGACGCTGATATGGATGAAGGGGATCTATTCGAGGTACTAAAGACGTGGTCTTCAATGGAGTCTAAGTACCCTACTCTCGCATTGATGGCGCGGGATATTCTCTGTATTCCTGCCGCCGGAGTTGGGTGTGAGCGCGATTTCAGTATCGCTCGACACCAAAGTCGTTTCAATCGCCAATACACCGCAGCAACATTCTCTGGATTGATGGTATCTCGTTTTCGCTATCGGGACGATGAGTACGATGCTAGAGTTCTTATCGCCCAGGAGGCTACAGAGGTTTCCCAAGCGCTTCTTAGTACTCTAACTTCATAGGAGATCCTTAGTGAAGACCGAGAGCAGACGAAAGATCTTATAGAACGGATCAGTGACTTAGATGCGATTAGCGATGACGAGGGTAATGTAGTAGAGGAGCCAAGGCGATCAGTACGCCTAAGCTTCAAGCTTGCGCAAGAGTGCCTCCGGGATGCTACGAGACGATTATAGGGAGATTGCTTTAAGCTTGTATGAAGTTTACCTGCCGACCATATTTGCCGACCATATTTCTCAAGATTCAAAATATTACAACTTGTAGCATAGCGTATATATAATCCTGAGCTTCTTCATTCAATTTAACTATAATCTTCACTTTCGTATCTATATCGGGTTTATATACAGTTTCTTTTCTTATGCCTAGTCCAAATAAATCGCTTCTTCGCTCTCGTTAGGGCACCCGGTTTCTGGGTTTTTTATTTCTATATACGAAGATTCAATACCCAATGGGTACGCAATACCCACTGGGTATCGCAATACCCACTGGGTTTGTACCCAACCCGATAGGTTGGGTATACCCAGCTAAATACCCATACCCATTGGGTATTGCCAATACCCAACCCACCCCACATACCCACCAGGGTGGGTTGTACCCATGATGAGGCCTAGTTTAGGCTAGACCTTTACCGCTAATACCGAGTTAAGATAGTTTATAAAGAGTTAGAGTAGGAGATTTTAGATCGAGATATTCTAAATCAGACCCGAGAGGCTAGAGCCTCTAGGTACTCCGAAGTTATACTTATAAACAGAGGGAGAAGACGTATTCCTACTCTTCTCCTAAGCGATTCGAGTAGTATATTCCTATTAGATACTTTAGCCTATATATCTTATCCTTTTATATACGAATCGCTTCTTTATTATACAACGAAGTATCTCTAACTATAGGTTTAAAGAATACGATACGCTTAGGATCGAGTATCTAGGATTCGGTAGCGACTAGTACCCTAACGGAAGTAGATATCGTACCTTAGCTAGAAGCCGAAGAGACAGAGACTGCTAAGGCCTAGTAACTCCTTCGAGTAAGCTAGGCTAGAGAGGAACGTACTAAGTTACTTTAGTAACTTAAACAATCCGATATAACAATCCAATCTCTAACCGGAGTCCTCCTAACTAATAGATACGACCCTATCCTAGGCTATCCCGGCCTATCTCTAGCCTAATTTATTCCTAAACTACGGAACCCCTATATATTTGAAGGAAAGAACAGACGCGACTAGATCGAATAGCGAGACGACTACGAACGAATCTTCCGAAGGGCCTTAGGCTACTATATAGACGCCTAAACTAAGATTGAACTTAGAGAAGAATAGATAGTAACCGAACAAAGATCCTAGTAGAACCGGTTTATAGACTTACTCCGATCCTAACCGGCCTATAACGCCCTATCTTAGTCCGACTTTAAGGAATATATACTTAATACGATAGGTATACCCTAGGAAAGGCGACAAATTGCCTATAACGCGATCAAATCTATCGAATAGAACCTTCGAACCCTAACGGAGCTCTTAATAGACCTAAAGGAATACTAGGACGAGCTTAGAACGGAGGACGAATAAACTAAGATTATAGAGTTCAAAAGCGCCCTAGATAGAAGGATTAAGTATCGGATTAATATTAATCTTACTACCTTTACTACCGTTACGGCCCTAGAGAAAGTAGCAAATATCTACTAGAGGGCTATCTAGGCCGAAAGGGATTATCGCTAGAAGGACAAACGCGACAATAAACGCGGACGGTCCGATACTACTAGCGAAGCCGCTATCTACGCGAAAAGGTCCTAAAGCTACTTCAAAGCGAGCTAACCCCCGTCGATAGGACGACTAAATCGACCTAGAGATACTAGACCTCTATCTAGGTACTACGGATACGGCGAGACGGGCTATAAACGCCTAGAATGCCCTAATAAGGCGGCTTAGGAGAATAAGGGGTCCCTAAAAGCTAGCCCCGCCCCCTAGTACTCTAGGTAGCGGGATAAGTAATATATACCGAGGAGCAACGACGATCGGCAGAGCTGTACGGCCGTTAGGCTACGAAGCTAGAGCTATATAATTTGATTAGGGTTAAAGTAACCCTAGAAGGACCGATAGGGCGGCGAAACATCTACGCTCTAGTAGACTATAGTACCTAGATAAACTTTCTAGACGGGGTAGTAGCTAAAGAAATAGGCTATACTCTAGAACGAAGGGCTTCGGTAAGGTACGAGACCTTGAATAGCTAAGCCCTCGTAGTCTTAGGATATATAAAGGTCCCTTTTGAAGTTTCGGCTAGTAATAGGTCGAAACGGGGCGGAACTATCTATATCGCCGTTAGGAGAATCTACGGGTTCGAGATAATCCTCGGTATACCGTAGCTAGAATAATAGAACCCCTCGGTAAACTTCTTAACTAAGATACTAGCTTAGAAGAAGAAAACTAGACGTAAATAGTCTAAAGTAGCGATAATCGGCCTAGAACGGATACGCGCTAAGCTCGTAGACCCTAGTACGGTCCTTTACGTAATGTCCTTATTACTTATTAACGGGACTAACAAAGACCTAGAAGGGCTCCCCGAGGTATACCGATAGTACGTATCTATATTCTCTAGTTAGGATACCTCTATTCTAGCCGATTACGGGCTATTTAAGCTCGGAATTGAACTAGAGGAAGGCAAGATACCCCTATAGGGCCCTCTTTACAACCTTTCCGAGATAGAGTTAGAGGTTCTCCGAAACTACCTTAAAGAATACTTAGACTAGGGCTGGATTAGGCCCTCTCGCTCCCCTACCGGCGTAGGTATCCTCTTTACAAAGAAGAAGGACGGAGGTCTTAGGCTCTACGTCGATTATCGTAGACTAAACGCTATAACGGTAAAAAACCGATACCCCTTGCTATTAATCTAAGAATCCCTAGACTAGTTATCTAGAGCAAAGATCTTTACTAAGCTCGATATAAGAGACGCGTACTACCGACTTAGAATTAAAGAGAGTAACGAGTAGAAGACTATATTCCGGACTAGATATAGCTACTTCGAGTATACCGTTATACCTTTCGGGCTTACTAATACCCCGGGTACGTTCTAAGGGTATATAAATAATGTATTAAAGGACCTAATCGATATTATCTGCGTAGTATACCTCGACGACATCCTTATCTACTCCTAGAATAAATAGGATTATATCCGAGACGTAGCAACGGTCCTCGAACGGCTATAGAATGCTAAGCTCTACGCTAAGATAACTAAGTGTAACTTCTATAGGGACTAAGTTAGTTTCTTAGGGTACCTAGTTAGCCTAAGAGGGGTCGAGATAGAGCTAGAACGGGTCGCTACGGTCCGGGATTAGCTAGAACTAGAGTCTATAAGAGATATTCGGATCTTTATTAGGTTTGCTAATTACTACCGACGATTTATATAGTACTTCTCCCGAATCGTAGCCCCCCTAAATCGGTTGACGGAAAGAAAGGGCGATACGGCAAAGGGGGGACAGAAGCAACGGAATAAAGAGTCTATAAAGATTAATCTACCTCCTAAGGCTAAGTAATCGTTCCTAGAGTTAAAGCAAGCTTTCTGCTTAGCGCCTATTCTAAAGCATTTCGACCTATTATAGGCTATCTAGGTAGAAACGGACGTATCGGGCTATATAATCTCGGGCGTTATAATATAGTAATACGAGTTCTAGAGCAAGATACAATAGTTCCCGGTAGCCTTCTTCTCTCGTAAGATAGTCGCGGCAGAAAAGAACTATAATACCTATAATAGGGAACTCCTTGCTATCGTAGAATGTTTCAAAGCCTAGAGACATTACTTAGAGGGCGCGTAGCACTAAGTTAAGTTAATAACCGACTACTACAACCTATAATAGTTTATAATAACTAAGACCCTCTCCCGGAGATAGGTAAGATAGGCGGAATAGCTCGCTACTATAGACTTTAGGGTAGTCTATAGGGCAGAGAGCCTTAACGGGGCAGCGGACGGCGTAAGTAGACGTCTAGACTATATAGACCCCGACTATTCCGGCCGCTAGCTAAACTAGGAGGACTCCTCCGTTATATTGAAAATACTATAGTAACAGATTAACCCGGAAGGGCCTACTACCGGCTAAGGTAGCCCGGTACGGGCTATAATAGTAGTAAGAGAGGCAGCTAGCAATACCTCGGGTTACCGCTACGACCTATAAGTAGAGATAAACTAGAGCCTAGTTAAGAGGATCCGAGAAGATACTACTACAGACGAAACGGTAGAAAAGGTCTCGAAGGCTAAAACTCTAGATCCTCTACTAATATAGACTTAAAGATAGACGTACGAGGACGGCCTATAGAGCTAGAACGACCGTATCTTTGTCCTAGAAGGACTATTAAGGCTCGAGATACTCCGAGAATACTACGATAACCCGATAGTAGGTTACTTCGGGTTCTAATAGACGATCGAACTCGTACTAAGGAGATTCTAGTAGCCTAAAGTACGAAGCTATATAAAAGACTACACTTCGAGCTATACGACGTATACTAGAGTAAAACCGAGGAGATATAAACTATACGGCCTATTAGTAGCCGAAGACGCCTTAAGTGCCCTATAGGAAGATTTGACTATAGACTTCGTTACGGACCTCCCTCTATCTACCTTTATAGGCTATACCTACGACTATATCTGTATAGTAATAGACAGATACTCTAAGATAGCCTATTATACCCTATATCGGAAGGATATAACTGCCGAAGACCTAGCCGACCTCTTCCTACGAGACGTATTTCGCTTATATAGCATCTCTATATCGATAGTAACGGATCGAGGGACGCTATTTACCTTAAAATTCTAGAGTATATTCTGCTACTACTTAGGCGTTCGGAGGGGCTTAAGCACCGCGTTCTATCTATAGACGGATAGGCAGACAGAACGGCAGAATTAGACTATAGAACAGTACCTCTACGCCTACTATAACTACGAGTAGGACAATTAGGTAAGGCTGCTTAATATTACGGAGTTTGCCTATAACGACAGCTAATACGCTTCTACCGGCGCAACCCCGTTCTAGATCTATAACGTTAGGGACCTAGTATAGGTAAGATAGCCCGATATAGTCTAGAACGGAAGGAATACCCTAAGGGCAGAGGCCTTAGCCGACAAAATAATTAGCCTCTAGAAGACCCTACGGGAGAGGCTCGTTAAAGCTAAACAGAGTTAAGCTAAGTACTATAACGAGGGGCGTAAGGCAAAGAAGTACGTAATCGGGGACAAGGTATACCTATCTACGAAGAACTTGTCTATAGTAAGGGACTCTAAGAAGCTCGACTATAAGTATATCGGACTATTCGAAGTCATCCGTATAGTTAACGACGTAGTATATACCTTAGAACTGCCCGACGATATAAAAATCTACCCGACCTTCTACGTAAGTATACTAGAAGACTATATCGAGGTAGAATATACTAAGAGGGACTAGAATAGCCCGAAATCGTTTAAGATAGACGACCCCGAAGTCTACGAGGTAGACAAGATCAAGGGACAGAAGGTAGATAGGCAGGGACGATAGGCGTACCTAGTTTTATAGAAAGGGTATAGAGAAGAAGATAACTCCTAGGAGCTAGCGAGCAATATTAGCCCCGTAGCAATAAAGGTATACTAGAACCGTATAAATCGGGAAGTAAAGGATTAGGAAACGCCCGAGACGATATACATTAAGGCGTTAAAGCGGAAATCCCGTAGGAAGGGGGCGCCTTAGAGCAGAAATATATAGGAATAGCTATATAGTATATATAAGGAACATATTAATAAGTTACTAGAGAGAAAGAAGCATTGTTGCGAAGAATTATACAGACAGAGGGGGTATTATCTATAAATACCCAAAATACCCTAGAAACGGCCTAGAATAGCCTAGAATACCCTAGTAAATCTAATTCGCCTAAGAGGACTTATTATTATCTCTACTATTATCCTCTCCCGTAGGAGAATTATCGCCTTTAGAATTATTAGCCTTTAGGCCGGTCCGTTTTATCGCCTAAGAGACTTTTAGTAGCCGTAACTTGCGGAGGTCGTAGCGGAGGGGGGTTTTAGCGGGGTGTTTGCCCTATAATAGGTCAGAATAGCCCGGAATAGGCTAGATAGAGGGGATATATACTAAAACTCGATTTACCCGGTCGATATACTTATATAAACTACGGATAGTAGTATTTGCCCGCTTAAGCTAGGACCGAGGGGCTACCTAGTCGGGCTATACGTAGATAGAGGCGACTTTCTTCTTCTTTAGGGTACCCTCTATACTAAGCGCCTCCCTCTCCTACTTAGCCCGGTAACGGGCGATAATAGGGTTAACCTAGGGTCTAGACTTATCTATCTAGGGACTACTAAGATAGATATAAAGATTGTTAACCCCCTAGAATGTAGGAAATTTGCTAAACTTAGTTAGTAACGCCCTAGAACGGCCCGGAATAGGGCAACGAGGAGATATATACCTCTTAAGGGTCTTATAGAACGCGTCGGCAAGCGTCCTAGCCTTAACCGCGTTAGCCTAGCGCTTAGTAGGCGTAGTATCGTCGAGATCGTTTGTACGACAGAGGCTATCGATAAATCCGATAGTACCTCGGAATACAGCGGGCATCTATAGAACGGTTAGGACTAGTCTAGGCCAAAACGCCCTAGAATAGGCCGGAACGATATCTAGAAGCAGTAGCCGGACCGGGTAGTATACTTCTAGCAAGATACGGGGCTAGCGTTTTAAAGATTGCAGAGGGTATTATTAAGGTCCGTCTAACCGGTCCCTACGAAAGGGTAGGGAAATAGGCAAAGATACCGAAGGGTATCGACGACCTCGGCGTCCGATACCGAGCCGAGGACGCTAATACAATTAACGTATAGATTGCCGTTAGGTAGTAAGGCGGTAGCTATAGCAGGACGAGTTAGATAGGTACACTACTGCCCGAATTAGCTAAGAATGCCCTAGAATAGGCCGGAGAGCCCCGGTTACCCTAGGAGGAGTTATTAAGATAGAGGATAGGAAAAATAGTTTACTTACAAAATTTTAGGAAAAGCGGCAATATTAGTATAAAGAAAGAGGAAATTGTTAGGAAAAGACGCTCTTTTCTACGCTAAAAGAAGGCATTCGCTAGAAAAGGCTCTATTAGATTCTAGTGTAACAGCTAGGCCTAGAGGCATATAGCCCTAGGGGGCGGTTAGGTATTTAAGCCTAAGGTACGTTAGCCTAAGGCAGGACGGGCTACGGAAGCAGTATAATCCGAGTCGTCGGGCGATCGGCTATCGGGCGACCGCCCGCGCGGCGTAGCGCCTACGTATGCTTGGCGTAGGGATATATTATACGACGCCGCTCTCTCCTTTCCGAAGGATAAGAATTAGTTTGTTCCTTTTCCTACGCGGTAGGAAGGACGCTCTATATATTACTATATATACCCTACTCTTATATTTCTAATTCTTCTATCCTTCTAAAGGGTAGTAATCTATAGAGGTCCGATAGCCCTACGACAGTAACGCGACCGCGCCGTAGCTATAGCGTAGGCGGGCCGCGTTATCGGCGAAGTAGACGAGGATGCCTAACCTTCCGAGGAGACGGTATCGGGCTCTATAAATACCTAGGCAGACAGGAACCTAGGGGAGACTCCTTTCGAGGAGGCTCCTACCTAGCCGGAGGCCTACGTAGTCGACCCGTATACTAGGCGTATATAGCTCGAGGAGGCAAATTAGCGTCTCTATACAGAGTTAGAAGTTCAGGCCCTCGAGAGGGAAAACTAACGTCTATAGGAGCAAATTTAGGGCCGAGTACTAACCCTAGCTGTTATAGTTACTATAGACGACGACGATACCGAGCCCGATCTTCTCGACGGACTTAAGGAAGACTTTAGATCGACGGACCTACGTAACGTACGCGGGCGGGCTACGAACCCGTCGCGTACCTACTCTCTATATAGGGGCCCTAAGATTCGAGAACCTAAGCCGTTTAAAGGAGACACCGATAAGGAATGTCGTAACTTTATTAGGCACCTCGAGGTCGTATTCCTTAGCGCCCCCCGAGAATATCGAACCGACTAAGACAAGGTCCTATACAGTATTATATAGCTCGTAGGCGAAGCGTAGGAGACGTAGTACGACGAGCATTCCGACGTAATCCCCGAGGACTATACTTAGGAGGAATTTAAGGGATAGCTCCGCAATACCGTCGGCGATTAGTCGAACCGTTAGATCGGCGTAATAATCGAGTATAAAAGGGTACGTTAAGGCCCGGACTAGAGCGTCCGTTATTTCGTAGCGTAGCTTAGTTATCTAGAAGCCTAGTTTGACTATACGCAAGCGTAGCTAATACGCTACTTCCTCGCAAAGTTAAAGCCGTCGCTACGTAGGGATATCGTTAAGGGATATACTATCCCTAATACGCGAGTAGAGCTCGTAAACCTAGTAAGGCGCCTAGAACAAGCAGACAACGCCCTAGTAGTCTGTACTAAGGACGAGCCCTATTAGCGCGACTATAGCGCGTAGGGTAAACGTAAGCGTACCGAGAGCGACGTACCGCGAAACTACGATCGATAGGATCGTAGTAAGAGTAGGGTCCTACGCGACGGGCGTACCTTATCGACTATAACGCTGTCGACGGTATACGGGTATAAGAACCTAGAGTGTTACTCCTATAAGAAGAAGGGATATATCGCGACCGACTCCGTATACCCTAACTACGTAAGCCGCAACAAGGCGAATACGGTTCGTAGGGTTACCGTACCTAAAGAGTAAGCGTCGAAAAAAGAGAAGGTATTAGAGGAGAGTCGCAATCTCTAGATACTAATCTTAACGGCGATATACCTTTGCCTATCTAGGTATACTATACTCGTATCCTCGAAGGATAAGTCGAGACGTATAAGGGGCGTACCCCTACTACTATACTACTCGACGATACCGCTAACATTAACGTAGTATTGCGTAGCTTTGTACTAAAGTATAACCTCGCAGTCCGTAGGAACGTACTCCTACCGCCGGCGAGCTCGTTTATAGGCTAGTTAGGCTACTACTATAGAGCGCACTATATCCGTATAACCCTCGTAGACTCCGTAGGTAACGAGCGTACGATAGGCGGCTTGTTTTATACCTACGATACGCCGGAACCTAATCTTATCCTAGGGCGGCCGTAGCGCCGTACCTAGCAAGTAGTAGTAGACAGTACTACCGACGAATAGCGCTAGTACGCTACGGTAGCGAGTACTTGTACGTTAAGGTCCGAGAGGTACCGGATTTCTTTAAGGACCTAAAGAACTCGTCCTACATATACGTAGTAATAGTATATAGGACAGACGTAGGGTTAGAGCTTACGGAGTTGCCGATAGAATATCGGGACCCCGGACTACTACGACGTCTTGTTTCCTATAGACGAACAGCGCAGCAAACTAGTAGACGGCGTAGAGTATACGATCGACCTGCGGCTAGGTACCGTTCTACCGTTTCGACCGTTGTACTACTAGTCCGGCGCTAAACTTAAGCATCTATACAAATATATTACTAACGTACTAGAACACGACTAGATTGAGACTAGTATAAGTAAAGCAGGCGCGCCGGTACTATTCGTACTAAAGAAGGATAGTTTACTACGACTATACGTAGACTATCGCGGCCTAAACGAAATTACGGTAAAAAACCGGTACCCCCTGCCCCTTATAGGCGAAACGCTAGATAGGCTTATAGGAGCCGAATAGTTTACGTGCCTAGACTTAGCCGATGCCTACTACCGTATTAAGATTAAGGAAAGCGACCGCTAGAAGACTACGTTCCGTACGCGCTACGGTTACTTCTAGTATAAGGTTATACCTTTCGGTCTAACTAACGCCCCGGCGACGTTCTAGGTATATATTAACCGAGCTCTAGTAGGACTAGTTAATATTACCTGCGTAGTATACCTCGACGATATCCTTATCTATAGCAAGATACGCGAGTAGTATATAAAGGACGTACGCGAAGTGCTTAAGAGGCTCCGCAAATTCGTACTCTACGTATAGCGCGCAAAGTACAAATTCTTTATAAAGGAGGTCGATTACCTCGGGTTCGTCGTAACCCCCGGCGGCGTAAAGATAGACCCTTGTAGGGTAGACGCAATCGGAGCGTAGCTAATACCGACTACCTTAACGGAGGTGTAGTCCTTTCTAGGATTTACGAATTTTTATCGTAGATTTATCTTCGAGTACTCGAGGATCGTAGTACCCTTAATAGTACTATTAAAGGGAGCCGTAAAAGGCAGGAAGCTAGGACCGATCTAGTAGGGCGCAGCTAAGGAGTATACGTTTTAAGAGATTAAGCGGCGTTTCTAGTAAGTACCCCTATTAAGGCATTTTGACCCGGCGTTACGGCTGCGTATCGAAAGCGACGTCTCGGCGTTTGCTATCGCAGGTATCCTAAGCTAACTCTTTGGCTCTAAATAGTACCCTATCGCTTTCTACTCCTATAAGATAATCCCTATAGAATGTAATTACGAGATATACGACTCGGAATTATTAGTAGTAGTCGAATTATTCAAAGCTTAGCGGCTATACTGCGAAGGCGCCTAGTATACGGTTAAGGTACTCGTCGACTACGCTAATTTAAGAGGCTTTATAGGCGTAAAGAAACTTACGGGTCGATAGGCCTATTAGGCGACATTCCTAGCGGCTTTCGATTTTACTATTACCTACTAGGTAGGCAAGCGAAACCTAGCCGACGGTCCGTCGCGACGTAGCGATTACGTATATAAGTCGCGTAAGGTAACTAACCTCCTCTCTACCCTACAAACTAAGCTATAGCTATAGGACGGACGTATATTAGAAGTAGATAGCCCGAAGGTATTACGTATCCGTATTACCGGCGATCGTTTATACCGTAGCGTTAAGAGAGGTACTAACGCTAACCTATAGTAGTACTATACGTCGCCTATCCGTATTACCTAAGTTATGTCTAAGGACGAATAGCCGTACGCAAACGTCTCCGACTTAATTCTAATATATACCCGCGTACTCGTCTAGGCAGAGCCTAACGTACGCGTAGTATACGAGCAGGCGATAAGTAACTAGGGCGTATTCGAGGAATACGTCGCCCGAGAAGGCAACCTATAGGTCGGCGACGCGCTGTATATGCCTAAGGACTACGTACTTAGGGCGTAGCTAATACGTATATACTACGACGACCCGTTAGTAGAGCACTTCGGAAAGGATAAGACAACGGCCTTAATCCGGAGAAAGTACTCGTAGCCGGGAATAGCTACCGAGGTAGCAGAATACGTCGCTACCTATAACGCCTATCAAAAGTCGAAAGCGCGACGCTACCGTCTATACGGCGAACTAGCTACGCTACTAATACTAGAAAGGCCGTTCTAAGAATTAACCTAGGACTTTATTACGGACCTGCCGCTAAGTAAGCGCGGCGACCGCGTCTACGATACGATCCTCGTAATTGTCGATAGGTATACTAAAATAGTAACCTTCGTACTAACTACAAAGAAATGCACTAGCGTAGACCTAGTAGATATCCTAGTAAACGAAATCGTATAACGGTTCGGTATGCCTATAGGTATCGTAAGCGTTAGAGGCTTAGTATTTACGAGCTAGTTCTAGTTAGACTTCTACTATAAGGCGTAGGTAAAACGTAGGCTTAGTACAGCGTTCTATACGCAAACCGACGGTCAAACCGAATAGATAAACTAGGTAATCGAGACGTACCTACGTATCTACTGCTTAGAGTAGTAGGACGATTAGGCTAGTATGCTTATATAAGCGGAATTCGCGTATAATAACAGCGATTACGCCGTCCTAAAGATGTTACTATTCAAGGTACTATATAGTTTTAACCTAGAGCTAGCGACAAGTACGTATAACGCTCGGGGCGAGCTCGCGGAGAGGGAGGTACCGGCTATAGTAGACGCTACGGAGAGACTGAAACGGAACTACGAAACCCTAAGTAAGCGCTAGCAACGCGCTAGTAAAGCGTAGGCGAAGTACTTCAATACGAAGTATACTACAATAGGGTTTAAGGTAGGGGATATAGTACTGCTATCTACTAAGAACCTAAGATTAAAGGTACCTACGAAAAAGTTTGTAGATAAGTTCGTAGGGCTATTTAAGGTAATCGACATTATAGGGAAGTAGGCGTACCGTCTAGCCCTACTAGTAGGATCGTAGATCTATAACGTCTTCTACGTCTTATATCTCGAGCCCTATAAGGGCTACGTAGGTAACGTATAGGAGGGAACCCTCCTACTCGCCGATAAAGAAGGACTCTATAAGGTAGAAAAGATCTTGGATACGCGCCTAAGGAAGGGTATCCGATAGTACTTAGTACGCTAGCGTAGCTAGCCCGAGGAATTTAATTAATAGGAACCTAAAGAGTATATTAGTAAGTACGCCGCCCTCGATAAGTTCGAAGTATAGCGGAAACGCAGCAGTATAGTACGAGCGAGACGTAGGTAGAGAGATTAAGAATCAATTTGCTTTTAACCGGCTAAGCCGGGAATACTATATATAAAAACAAAAATACCAAAACCTACGTATAGCGTACTAGAAACGTAGGCTAACCGAACGCGATAAGAGGGCTAGGCACCCGTAGTACTACCGGTACTAGTAGTACTAGAAGAGAGAGTAGTAGGAGTAGGGCTAATAGGAGGAACGGTAGGACCGGTACTGTTACCGGTACCGTTACCGGTACCGTTACCGGCGTCGTCGTCGTCGTCGTCGTTGTTACTATCGCTAGGTAGGCTTATCTCCTCCTCGCCGTCCGATAGGTACGGCTCCTAGCTACTATAATCGGGATACGCGGTCGCTACCGCGCTATCTAAGGCAGTACCGGCAGCGCCGGCTAAGCGAGCTATCTACGACAGACGTTAGCGACGCCTGCGAGTAGGGTACGAAGCGATAGAACTTACCTCGTACTATAGCTCAAAAATGCCCTAAAGGGTAGAGGTAGCTTTCGCTATCTCTAGGTAGTCGGCTACGGCTAGGGCGCTCGACGCCGGCGCGCTAGCTATACTACTACTACTACCCTTCTTCGGCGTCTCGTAGACGCCGACGGCCTTGCTCTTATTAGAGGTAAGTACCTTCTTACTCTCTAGAATCTTATCCCCTAGCCGCTATAAGCGCCGTATTACCTATACCGAGCGTATACCGGCTATATAAGAACGAAGCGCTACGCGTAAGACGCGTAGGTAGCGCGCCTGCCGAAGTAGGTCTAGGTCTATTACGCGTTTGTACGTATAGCGCCCTTTCGCGTACCTCTAGTACTTCTTCTTACGGCCGGAAGCTATTACGCTATTGTAGGCGCGCTCGGCGACGCCGTTCGCGTCTACTACTATTAGATTAGGTTAGCGAAGAAACGTAGGTAAGGCGTACGCAACGCGTAGGTCTCGATATACCCTTGAATATATGCTCTATATAGCGGAGGCAAATATTGTACACTCTAGCTACGGCGCGACTACAACGCGGATCGCGCTCTAGGACGGGCTTTTTAGGCGCCTTTACGGCTATCGCGCGCTTCGGAGGTATATCTTGTATATATAGGTTACAAGGATAGTACGAAGAGCTTAGAGTTTTTCCTAAAAAAAATAGTTTAGAGAAGAACTAAGGAACGAAGAAAAGACATAGCGTAGAGGACGAAATATACTTACTCGTTGCTACTACCTATTGCTAGGCGGGCTTTCTTCTATCGTATTCTACGTTCTATTGACTTCCTTACATTCTACTATATAGAATACCCTAGGGTAACTACTAGGATTCCTAGTATAACGACTAGCCTCTATATAGAAAGCGAGTATCTCCGTATACGCTCTGTATATACTCTATATA
Source organism: Sphaerulina musiva SO2202 (assembly GCF_000320565.1). Lineage (NCBI taxonomy): Eukaryota > Fungi > Ascomycota > Dothideomycetes > Mycosphaerellales > Mycosphaerellaceae > Sphaerulina > Sphaerulina musiva. Next base: position 1,219,516 of record NW_016017392.1, read on the forward strand.
CGATATGTAGAATATGTCGCTAGGGACAGCTCTATTAGGGAGAGGAGATAATTGTAACAGCTAGGCCTAGAGGTATATAGCCCTAGGGGGCGGTTAGGTATTTAAGCCTAAGGTACGTTAGCCTAAGGCAGGACAGGCTATAGAAGCAGTACAATCCGAGTCGTCAGGCGATCGGCTATCGGGCGACTGCCCGCGTAGCGCAGTACCTATATATACTTAGCGTAGGGGTATATTATACGACGCCGCTCTCTCCTTTCCGAAGGACAAGAATTAGTTTGTTCCTTTTCCTATACGGTAGGAAGGACGCTCTATATATTACTATATACACCCTACTCTTATATCTAGGGCGGACGAATACGATCTATTACTTTCTATAGGTTTATTCACTTAATGCCTTATTGTTCTAGGAATAAAGAGAAAAAACAGGGGCCTATATAGTCGAGGACAACTGCAAAAAGGGGGGGGGGCAATATTAGGATCTAGGCTAGACAGCGATACAGATATCGTAGGATAGACCCGGAATAGCCCGGGAGTACCTAAGATAGGCTAGAACGGGCTACTACGATTTAAGAGGGTTTAGGCTAGACCTTTACCGCTAATACTAAGTTAAGATAGTTTACAAAGAGTTAGAGTAGGAGATCTTAGATCGAGATATTCTAAATCAGACCCGAGAGGCTAGAGCCTCCGGGTACTCCGAAGTTATACTTATAAACAGAGGGAGAAGACGCATTCCTACTCTTCTTCTAAGCGATTCGAGTAGTACATTTCTATTAGATACTTCAGCCTATACATCTTATCCTTTTATATCCTCTCTTCTCCGCCTATACGTCGGTATACGTAAACCAAGCTTAATATTCTCTTCCTCCTCCTTAATCTATTTCTTAACTATATTTAGAGCTTATAGTACGTCCTCCTCGTATCTATTAGCTATATACTATTGCCTAAGTAACTATTTGGGATCTTTGGCTTTCAACCTAGTAAAAAACCCCTTTCTAGTTAGTGTATAATATACAGATCGATATAACGAGATTCGTAAGTGCTTAGAGAGTATAACAGGTATTAGAGAGACTGAGATTAGTGTTAATACTAATACTATAGAGAGAAAAGGAGTTGATACAGCACTGAAATAAACATGTTGAACTAATCTGGACTAGCGTGATTGTTAGCCGATCTTGCGACCCCCTGTGCACCCTGCTCTATTGTACCTATGTACCTTATGTATGTACCGTCGAGAGAAGACAAGGGGGAAGGTAAGGGGGAAAGCAAGTCGTAGTAGGGATGTCTGATGATCTGAAAGCTATGTACCTGTCCGGTAGAATATATATTGGTATAGTAGGTCCCTACCCTAGTGGAACCTTCCCTCGGTGCTACCGTACAAGGGAGGCACCGAGTACAGTTCTACCGTACCTAGGTATTACTACGTTTACTCCTTCCTCTGCTCTCTGCTAGGGGGGCCGGAAGTCGGTCGCCTACGACCGAAATCCTCCCTTTACGCCTACGTTTGCAATCCATTATATACAGCGAAAGGTGTATATTAACGAGTGTACGCGGTAGGTAGTCTATTTGGTAGTTCGCTTCCCCGGTGCAATCGGAATTCTATCGTACCGTGCGTCGTCGTACGTTATCGCCAAGTTGCCCTTGTTATTGGATCTCCTATCCTTCCGTCTGCTTAGGCGTCCCTATAGCTAACTAGTATGGTCCTAACTGCGAACTTAGTATAATCGGTGCTAACTTGCGCGACGGTTCTTTATAAGCCTTTTCTTAGTGAATTCCGAGTGTATTTTGTCGCGTTTCTATAGTAGGGTTTCTAGTATACTCGTAGAATCCGTATATAATAAGGGGAAAAGGTACATACGTACGACAAAGGAAAAGGTAGTATAGGTCCCGTAGTTGTATATGTTTTGGTAAGACTATTAGGTATAATCGTCTCGGTCGCGGCTTGTATCGGTCGTACCGTACCTCGGTTGCACCGTGTATTAGTCGCTCGGTTAGTCGATCGGTCGCACCGTACGACGGTCGCGTCGCGCGTCGCGTCGCGCCCCCTCCCGGCCGGCAGTTTTCAAAGATCTAGCACTCGGTACCCTAGATTCTCCGTAAGGCGGGCCTCTAGCTCTATCCGTATAGTCTCGAATCGGGCTATATCGGCGAAGGTCGTATAAGTCTGAAGTTAGGCCAGCTGTGCTTAGACGTACCCGTCCGCGTTTGCTGCTCGTCGTATGTCTAGCGTAGTATTTAATATTTCCCTAACAGTGTTCAGGCGTTCTAGTAGCTTCGTCCGCGTAGCGGCTATCGGCGTGCCCGGAGGTATCGTTAGGCCTCGTTATAGGTTGGGTTGGGTATAGGTTGGGTACAACCCAACGTTAATACCTAACCCCGCAAATAAGGTAGGTACCTAGCTTATAAGCTGGGTACAACCCAACGGAAAAAACCCAATAGGTATACCCAATAGGTATTGCGATAGGTATTACGTAAAACCTCTTCTAGATATAGAATAAACATAGTAAGCGCTTCTGGAACAGTAATAAGCCTCGTATATACCGTACTGCCTGAACTCGCTAACAATAGCTGCCGACCATGCCTGCCGACTACGAGAATTGGGAAAAAGCAAATTAATTCAGGAGTTTACGGTAAGTACTTCGACATCTCCTTCTATAGCTAATAATACCTGCCGACTATACCTGCCGACTACGAAAATTAGAAAAACCAAATTACTTCAGATCTCAGGCTTATAGTAAATACTTCAACATCTCCTTCTCTAGCCTAGCTAGAACGCGTATCTAGTGTTTAAACCGACTTTCGGTTACTATATACTACTGCCTTACTCTCTAGGCCTTACGCATCTCTATTCTTCGCTAGGCCGCTTAGAAAGCCGGCTCCGTCCTTATTAATAATAGGGTCCTTAAACAAGTAGCTCTAAGGATAAAGCGAGCTGAAATTTCTGTCTCCAGTCTGTCTCGTTCGGTAATAGGCTCTTCTACAAGTATACTTAGTATCTTGTCGATACTTCCCCTAGCTACGAATTCTTACGTACCCCGATTATTCGCTTGATCTATAGCTACCGTATACGCTGCCCTTGCTATATCCTCTAATTCTGTTATCTCCTCGTCAAACTCCTACTACGACTCCTCTTCTTTATCCTCTCTCTCTATATCTGGTCGACTCTCCTAGAGAGAATTAGGACCCGTCTCCTCCAAATCTGGATAATCGAAAGGATTGTAGTCTTAGCTAAGCGAGATATCTTGATCCTAGGTACCTATATCCTCGTCGCTATACTGAAAATCTGCTTGACTAAGCGGTATACCTAGTTGCCTAAAAGG
>NW_016017392.1:1229641-1562014 GCF_000320565.1 Sphaerulina musiva SO2202
GCGATTTCCCTGCTTTGTATATACTACCTAGCTTCCCTTAAAGGCCTTTTTCGACCGCCTAGGGCTCTGTCCGACTAACGACCTTTCCGAATACTAGGATTACGAGAAAGATCGACAGATATTACAGAGGAGGAGAAAACAGAGTAAGCAGATCAGCCGCCCTTAAGCTAATAGTATACCTTACCTCCTTCTGAAGGTAAGATCAGTCTCTACGGCCTATCGCCTGTTAACCTTCCTATTTTCAAAGTGTGGTCGGCTCTCGTAGTCGGCAATTATAGTCGGCACTCGAGATTCCCTTCGCTGATTTCGATCCCTAGATCCGGAAACTTTGCGTCTTTATCAACTCGAGCTCTTAAAGGTTCGAGCAGTTTATCGACCTACAGAAAGAGATACTTCAAAAGAAGGAGCTATTTGCAAAGCACCGTCGGTAGAATAGCGTTCAAGATCGGATCCTAAGGGTCGTTTAAGACGTAAAGACAAGGTAGTCCTCAACAACGTTAATACTCGATCGCTTCAGCAGACTGTAAAGAGTTATCGAATCTTATATCGATCGACTCGACCTAAGTAAAGATATAGGTATCGATTCCGAAGAGTAGCAAAGGGTTGAGTACCTTATCGACCTTACGAAACTATTCGTAGCGGCGATAGCAACGATCGGAACAACGAAAGGTCCGACTATCTACCTTGTCCTCGTATACTACAACCAGCTTTTCGACATTCTAGAGGAGGCGATAAAGCGACTCAAGAATAAGAGGATACCTTGGAAGAAGGATGTATATCAGGTATACGAGGCTGCTTAGGCTAAGCTTGAGAAATATTATCGAGATACCTAGGATCGATTTAGCGATTACTACGGCATTAGTGTCCTCCTTACCCCCTGCCTTAAGCGGAAGTTCTAGGTACGCGATGACTTCGGGGATAAAAGCTACCGCAAGTATTACGAGGGTAAGCTAAGAACAGAGTAGGAGAAGAGCTATCGTCTATTATCGAGCACTTCTACCTACGAGTCACGTAGTAGAAGTAGTCGGCATAAGGGCTAGATCGACTTTACTCTTAGTAGGAGTACAGAGTCTTCTCAAACTCAACGACGTAGCACTCGTGAGGGTAACGAGCTTACCGACTATCTGGACGCTAATATAGATAAAGGGGATCCATTCGAGGTACTAAAGATATAGTCTTCGCTTAAGCCTAAGTACCCTACTCTCGCACTAATAGCGCGGGATATTCTCTGTATTCCTGCGGCCGGAGTTAGGTATAAGCGCGATTTCAGTATCGCTCGATACCAAAGTCGTTTCAATCGCTAATACTCCGTATCAACATTCTCTGAACTAATAGTATCCCGTTTCCGCTACCGCGACGATAAGTACGATGCTAGAGTTCTTATCGCCTACGAGGCTACAGAGGCTGCTTAAGCGCTTCTTAGTACTCTAACTTTATAGGAGATCCTAAGTGAAGACCGAGAGCAGACAAAAGATCTTATAGAACGGATTAGTAACTTAGATGCAATCAGCGATAATAAGGGAGATAGGGTAGAGGAGCTAAGGCGATCGGTACGCCTAAGCTTCAAGCTTGCGTAAGAGTGCCTCCGGGATACTACAAGACGATTATAGCGAGCTTGGTTTGAGCTTGTATAAAGTTTACCTGCCGACTATATTTACCGACTATAGTGCTTAAGTTTCAAAATATTACAAGCTGTAATCTAGCGTATATATTCTTCTATATTTATTCATTCGATCTGACTACTCTCTTTCTCCTCTTATCTATATCGGGCTTATATACAGTTTCTTTTCTAATACCTAGTTCAAATAACTTGCTCTTAGGGCACTCGGTTTCTAGGCTTTTTCTTTCTGTTTACGAAAAATCAATACCCAATAGGTACGCAATACCTACTAGGTATCGTAATACCTACTAGGTTTGTACCCAACCCGATAGGTTGGGTTTACCTAGCTAAATACCTATACCCATTAGGTATTGCCAATACCCAACCTACCCTACATACCTACTAGGGTAGGTTGTACCTATAATGAGGCCTAGGTATCGTTCTATTTACGCGGACCGTCTGGCTAGGTCCTTGTAGACCGCGTCCTTCTGCCGACTTACGTCTCGGGGACCTAGATCTGTCTCTCTCGTTCTCCCGGAGGCTGTCGTCGCGGGTTCTGCGCGTAGAGGATATCGTACGGACTCTACGCTAGGTAGTAGGAGTACTTGTTACCGACCTTAGCTGTCGGTACGTAGTAGGCGTCTATAGCTTCGTAGGTATTGTCGTCCTAGTTGGTCTCGTCTTTGCTATCGTTAGGTTAACTAGGGCCGGCTGTTCCTTCCTATAGTGCTAGGCTAGTAGCGTTTGTCCTACCTAATCTACCTAGTCTATTAGACTCTGTAGTTGTATAGGGTCATTTTCGGACTATAGCCCTACGCGGACTCCCGTACCGTATATCAATCTATCGCCCGCTTCGTCAGCTACCTTATAGAGGTATTCTACCTCTCGGAGTGTTATCTTACGGAGCTCTGTAAATACTCTAGTACGGTAAACTGTTATAGGCATCGGAGATCTCGGGGACTAGTTCCTAATCTATTAGTATAGGTCAGCCTCTGCCTTAATCGCCGGCGTCCGGGGTATAAAGCGTTGCGGCGCTTGTTGCTTCGTCCGAATAGGTATTTAGGGTTCTAGGCGGGCAGGTTCTAGGTAGGCGGGTTCTAGGTTTGTATAGCCTTGCGCTACAATCTATAGCAGCGATGCTACGGTCTGGTCTCCTAAGAACACTATCTAGGTTCTATCCCCTTTGACCTTATAGTACGCGTCTACTATCTTTACGGCCTATTGCGTCGTAAGGTCTAGGTTGCGTATTAGCTAATCCGTATTAGATATCGTTCCGTCCGTCAGCACCGTATAGCGGACGTCTATCTCCTTACGGTACTGTCTATCGAATACAGTATAGTCTACCGGTCCGAGGTTCTCGAGGATAGTAGTCGCTTGCTCTGCCGTCGGTAGTGTATTTGCAGTAAATGATTAGACGGGGCCAAAGATTTCCTATATAGGTCTCGGTATACGGGTCGGGATTTCTAGTATAAGGTCTACTATTGCATTTACTATCTCTATCCCGTATTAGAGGGCTTCGCTAATAAACTCGGGTATGCTCTAGTATCCTAGCCGTACAAATCCTTATCCTAGAACCTTTATTGCTCTAGGACCCGACTTCTCTACTAGTTAGGTCACTAACGTAGCTTCTGCTCGCCCGGTCGCTCGGTCGAATATCGTTAGACAGTAGATATAAGGCAGGCCTAGTCTGAATGCTAGTAGATAGAGGAACGGCGATACGGCCTTTATAGTATCGGCGACCTTCTCTACGTTAATCTCTATCTATACTCGCTATCGGGCTAGTACCTCTAGCAAGGTCGTATCTAGCTATGCTTTCTGAAATAAACTGCCGATGTGTACCGTAGTGCGTACCGGGTTTAGGCTTCGGAGAAAAAGATCCCTAATCGCCGGGGTTAGTACTGTCGGGGGAGGGGCATCGTCTATACGATAGTTATCGTCGTCGTCGTATATACTAGTAAGGTCGTCGTTGGTTCCGGATCTTATACCCGTTATCGACTTCGGAAGCCGGTTGTCCCTCTACGCCTTAATCGTTTCTTTAGCGTACCGAGGAATTTCGGATACTATACGGTATCCGTCCCGGTATACTAAGTACTATTGTTAGTCGGTAAGCGTAGTGACCTTGTCTGCGCGGACGATTCTTAGGATAAACGGGTCTTCCTACGAGCGGTTCCTAGCTATATACTAATTTGCGAAGGTATTAATTAAGCTATCGTTAAGCTACGCCTCGACATCGAAGATAAGTATGTCTAACCCCGTCTCCGGGAATTAGGAATCGAGTTGCCCGCCTTTTGGCTTCTATCCGTCCGAAAAATCGTACCCGGTAATGCCGGCCTTCGGATAGGCGATAAGCAGTTGTAGTAGGTACTAGATAGAACTCTACTAGGTAACCTCGGTACTTCGGTACTAGGGGTAGCAATCTCTCCAGATATGCTAGAGGCTATAGACAAACGGTACAATAGCTCCTAGTAGCGGCTTCTCGTCGTATACTAGTTCGGTATACTAAACAAAGTGCTTTGCTCGGTCCTACCGGCTTATTTGACCGCTGTCAAAACGGTAGGCTAGTATCTTAGATCCGACAATAAGCTCTGCATTGTATAGGTAAAGATGTACTTCCTTGCGGAATACCTGAAATTCGCCGTAAGCTCGTATATATACGGTCGCTTGTACGGCCCCGTTTACTCGAAAGTTTCGAGCTTCAAATTCTCGAACGCGTTCAATTACCTACCTTACGAGCTCTGCTTTAGCCTACGCCGAGATTTCTATAGTATAGCCTACGGTATACTAGCCCTAGCTATCTTTAATTACCGACTTGCCGACTCCTTCAGTCTAGTAGAAAGCCGGAAACCTAGTTCTTAGCTTCCCTTCGAGATTCGTATTCTTCTTACCGAAGAAAGGTACTAGTATCTTTTTGTCTCGTAGCGCTTTGTATAGGCCGAGGTACTCTCTACGGAGGATCTGCGGCTTAGTAGGATCGTAGAAGGGGCCCGCAGTCTCGGGTACTTGCAGGCACGAGATGTTGTTTTGCTCGGGCGTCTAGCGGAGGATAGTAACGTCGTTCTACGGCTTCGATCGTAGATATTCGTCGAATTTCCTACCTACTAGTTCGCTCGGTGCGTTCCTCGTCCGCTTCCTATCCTTAAAGGGATCGAATGCTACCGGGTCTACCTCCTAGCTATTCTTAATTCCTATATAATAGTGTATTACTCCCTTAGTCTAGAGAACCCCGGGTCGTAGTAGTATTACCCCTTCCTATATACCGTAGTACTGAACTAGTCCCGGAAGTCTAGCCGGTAGCTCGATGTTCTAGGTTCCCGGGTACTCTAGTCTAGGGATCACCGCGCCGTCGATCGTCGTCCTTATAAGCGTTCCGTAGTCTACGTAGTCCTACTAGGTAACCTGGTTATAGGTTTCTAGGTCAAATCCTAGCTATAGATATCGTTTGCTGTTGATAGTTACTCGGAGTTGAAGCAAATCGGCTCGTATCAAAGTATCCTCTACTAGAATAGCCTTACCGGCGACTATATTGATAAGGACGCTAGCATTAGAGTTCTAGCCGTATTTGCCCTCTAGCTATATAGGTCTGATTAGCAACGACTTCTAGACGGTAAAGTCGTATACTGTATTAAGCTCGGTAACTCCTATCAAAATTGGATCTACCGCAGGTAAGCAGTTGTACTTTGTTAATATATAGATTTTCAAGAAAACCTTAAACTCGTACTAGGATTCGTCGGCAGGAGGGATGCGAGTAAGGTGCTTGTAGTAACCCTTGCGGTATGCGACTATAGCCTCCTAAACTTAGGGGGTATATACCCGGAGGTAACCTACGACGACGCCCTTAGTATTAGCACTATCCTTAGTTACTCTCTAAAACTACTTAGGCATTTCGGGTATTAGGTCTTAGTCTGCCTATCCCGCGTTATCGAGTCGGTCCGTTATCTTAGTATAGTACTACGAATGCTCGTCTAGGAGGGCCTTATAGGTAGTAGGACCGTAGTCCTGTCGACCGTATAGTAGTATTGTACAGCCTCCTCCGTCCTTACGTTTAGCAACGAGCGTAACCCTTATGTCTACGACTAGGGGCACGTCTATATAGTGCGGTGTTAAGCGTATATATAGTAGATATAGGTGTTAAACGCGTAAATGTGTATATAACGGTAGATCTGATATTGGCGTAACGGTGTCTACTAGTGTAATAGTAGATATATGTCTGCTAGTATAATAATAGACGTATATCTGCTAGTATAATAATAGACGTATATCGCGGTAAGCAATGTTTTTGTAGGTTGTTACTATATTTGTATACGACGCGCTTTTGTAGAATGTTTGCACTCGCTCTATTGTAGTCGCCTAGCAACGTCGCGTTCTGTTACATTCTACTACGTTCGCTTGTATCGAAAGAAATGCTGAATTCCTATAAGGTAGGATGTCTATACGGTCGCACCGTACGTTGAATTGCATATCTTCGGAATAATACTACGTTACCGCTCCAGCCCGGCTAGGCTGTTGCGTCCTTTCTAGCGCCCGGCTTTCGTTTGCGTCGGAGTAGCTAGTATTCGGGCACGGTAGCCTCGATTAGTAGTACAAGGTAGGAGTGCCTTAGTTAGAAGAGGTAAAGATAGTTACCGTAGAAATGCCCTCGGATCTTCTTGCTATTAATCTGTCTTAATATATACGATCTTTAATAGTTACCCCTATAGCTAGTAATAACAAACGGCCCTCGGAAGGTAGGTATAAGCTTCTCTCTCTTCCCTTTATTGGAGGTATCTTCTAATATTACGGCTTGCCCTAGGTAGAATGTCTGCCTACTTATACCGGCGTCGTACCGGGTCTTCTGCCGGTTACGCCGAGTATTATCTCGCTCTTAGACGTCCTCTAGGACTCCTTGCCTCCTAGCTATAAACGTATATACTAGTAGTGCTATTTCGGAATCGCGCGGAATGTCAAAGTCTAGTGCGGTAAACCAATCGAGGAGGTCTTGTTTAGAAGGTATTAGCAACGCCTACTCTGTCGGTTGCATATCCGACGGCTTGTACCCGAAGGTAATCTCTACTAGTAAGTAGCCTAGGTGCTAGATGTACCTAGAGTTAACATCCTTTGTACGCTTATCCAGATCGAGGTCCCAATTTGGATAGGACTTAACGAATCCTCTTAAGTCGGCTTCTATCAATATAGCTACCGACTTCATTATAGTCTTCTGAAGGATGTTATTAGCCTTCTCGACTATCCCTACTAGCCTCGACGCTCCCGATAGTGCGTACGCGAGGTAGATACTATTCAGCTTACAGAACTGTCTAGTTTCCTTTGCGACGTAGTACTTGCCCGGATCGTAGAAGATCGCCGCTAGAGTCGGGTAGTAGGCAATGTATACCGCTAGTCTATCTACGGTATCCCTCGCGGAGCAACCTAGTACTATAGAGGTAAAGGACATGCGGTCGAAATAATCGATAAGGTATAGTACGTACCTGTTTCCCCGGGCAGTCTCCGGGAATAGACTAATCCAGTCTATCCTAAACAACTGCTACGGTCCTATTACCTCGATCGGTTGCTGCGGTTGTAACCTAGTACGGTTAGTATACCTCGCGTACTAGATATACCTAAGGATATACTCTCGGACGTTACTAGCGATGTTTAGCTAGTAGACTCCTAACAATTTCTTGATAGTAATGTCGGCATAAAAGTAGCCCTTATCGTCGTAGACCTGCTATAGCAGCGGACCTACCTCCCTTAGGAGGAGGTATACTACCTACTTAGAGGTTTTGGTCCTCTAGTACAATAGTCGACCGTTCCTTTCGTTATAGCGGTAATGTATTGATTGCCTCTTGAATACCGCTCGTTTGGCTGCGTCTACTAGTAGGAGCTCTCCTATAGTACAATATCGGTACATATCACCGTACTATAAGGATCTCTTAAGTTCGGTGTTCTTTATCGGCTGGCTTGTCGTCGTAACGGAGAAGCTAGTCTATCCTAATAGGTACGGACCCTCGTTAGTAAAGCTAATAGAGAGTACGGTGTCAACACTATATACTTGGTAAGTTCTTACTATCTTCGCTATAAGTTGTTTTAGCTTGTCTTAGTAGCTACCCTTACTAGTCTTCTAATACTACTTATCGCCTAGTAGATGTACGGCAACCTTATTAGCGAGATCTCTGATTATCGGCGTCTCTTTTATCGACTCGTCCTCGTCGAACTCGAAAATCGTTCGGCTAAGGCCGTCGGCTACTACGTTCTTTTTTCTAGTAATCTATTCGAAACGGATGTTAAGTATCCGGAGCTTCTATACCTATCGGAAGTAGATGTCTTTATAGGTATAAGAGTTTAGGAATCCCTCTAGAGGTTTCTAGTTACAAAACATAGTAGAGACTTGCTCTACCTATAGCCAATGTTTGAACTTTATAGCTCTGCGAAAAATCACTAATAGTTCCCTCTTGTAGGTATCGTAATTTCGCTCGGTCTTTGTAAACCTAAACGAATTATACTAGAGCGGCCTCTCTTCCCTATTCTAGATTTAGGTAATAACTATCCCGGCACCCCCTCCGGACGCGTCCGTATACATCCGGCATAGCAGTTTCGGGTTATATCCGAATATTGCTACTACCGTATAACACAGTCGCTTTAGGAGGTTAAAGGACAGGTCTTGTACCGAAGTCTAGACAAACTCCTTCTTTCTAGTAAGTATAGTAAGGGGGAGCGCTACCTAGGAGAAATTTTTAACCTAGCGTTTCGTAGTCTGGACGGTGCTAAGGAACTCGCGAATATTTTCTTACGACTAGGGTATCGGCTACTCCTTGATCCTTCTTAGGGCGTCTTCTTTAATTATTATTCTGCCTCCTAGATAGTGCTATCTGCCGAGTGCGAAGATTTTTGTTATAAACAGCCGGATCTTTTTAGGAGAGAGCTTTATCTATACCTATAGTAGTCGCGGCAGGACGTGTACCTTAAGGTAGTCGTATCCTTTAATAAAGACGCGGTCGTCGGGAATGCTATCTCCTATTGCGCCGAAGCTATTATCTATAAATACGGAACAATGCTGCACGTCTGGTCGTTCGCCGCCGTACATTAGTAAGGGTTCTAGGTCTAGCGGTAGTATTGCTCCTAATACGATGTATATCAGCTCGGTTATAGTAAACGACGCCGACCGTTCGCCCTATAGCATTCTCGTTGGTTGATATTGACCTATTCCTAGTACCGAGAACGCTAGCAGGTACCGATCGTCCGGGTGTATAGGAACCGACTAATAGGTATGCTTAATGTCGAATTGAAAGTACAACTTGTAAGAGGGATTTGACAAGAAGTTATACACTGCTTCCTGATTATATATCTAGTTGCCTAGTTGGTCTTCGTATACCTAATAGTAGTTAAAGACCAACCGAGGCTACTCCTGTCCCTCTCGCGGTACGATTATTAGTGCCGCATTCTATTCGGATAGCTTGCCGTTCGTATAGAACGTTTTCTCGTATATACTAGTATCGATCCCGTCCTAGATAATACGGCGAAGCTAGTACTCCTTCTAGCCGGCGTATCTGCGCTGCTTTGTACTATATACCGGGGTTCCCTCTTTAAGTCGTACCCGGTAATGTATAAGGTCGATCGGTAGGATGTCCTTGAGATCGTCTACAAAGATATCCCGGTATACCTATAGTAGGGCTTTTACCTTGTCCCTCTACTCCTCGGTCGTCGCTAGTAGTCTAACCGCTAGGAACCCTCTATACTTGAACTAGTCGTCTACTTCCTTAGGCCCTAGGACGTCTATAGTATTCAGGCGGACTACTCGTCGCTCTACGGGAAATAGTTGTTTTAGTAGCTCGGTAGTCTTTATCTCGAATACGGTAGCTAGTCGGACCGTGTTGACCGAACGGCAGTCTAGGTCTAGGTGCTTAAGGCAGTAGAACCTTAAGCCGTACCTACAAGGTACTAGTAGGTCCGACGGGTCTGCCGTCTCCTAGATCTTCTATTCAAAATATAGCTAGTTGTGCTTTACCGTAGCTAGCAGGACTGCTATATCTTCTTAGGTCTTCTTAGTTATTGTCGGCGCTGCCGGACGAGGTACTAGTACCTATAGTCTTAATTTAGGCTCTAGTAAGAGTTCTTCGAATATAGGGCTCGGTAGCTCGTACTCGTCGCTATTGTCAAAGTTCGGTAATGCTTATATAAATGCAGGATCGGGTTGTGCTTGTATAAATAATAGTTCTTATATCGTATTAGCAATGTTTGATATAGTCTTAATACTCTCTAATTGTAGGTTCGTATCAAGCCTTTTTGCGTCCTACTAAGGACTCCTTAGTTTTCCTCCTCGGAGGTATTATCCTCCGAGGTCGTAGACTCTAAGTCCGAGCCGGAGCTATCGCTGTCTGATTCCGTCTCGTACTACGGTACCGGTAGAACCTTAGTTACCTTCGCTATAGTAGGTACCGCAAGTTCGGTCCTTATCTCCCTACGGCTCGGGTTACTAATATATAGGCTCTCTTCCCGGATGTCAATTATTGTATATACGCTATAGAGCTACGGAATACTAAGCAGGAGCAGCAATTGGTAATATTGGCATCTCTTCTCGGTGCCTATAGTAGACGGTGCGACTACCGCCTAAGTACGACGATAAATCCTATACGTAGATATATTGATATGCACCTAGTAGCGGAGCGGTATAGTGTCCCTACTAGCTACCCCTATAAATAACTACTACGAGTCGATCTCGCCGAGACTCCTTAATTAGAGCCCTAGCTTCTCGACGAGCGGTATATAGATCATATTCAGATCCGAGCCCTAGTCGGCGTAGGATAGGTAACGGGGTATAGATACCCTTCGAGACGATTTGTCCTTCTATACTTCGACTGCGACCGAGAATAACTTGCCTTCCTTGTCTAAGTAGGCTCGGAAGTCTATAGTAACCTCGGTATCTGAAGGCATACGGTTTACTGCGCTTATATTCGAAATCTTATACATCTTGCGGTTTATAGTCGGTTTAGTCTCTTCGTTATCGGCGCCGACTCCGAGGTATGCTTTAGTAACGTACTTTTTCTTGTTCTTGCCTCGCGGCTCTCGTAGGGCTTTGCTTAGAGTAATCGTATTATCGCGGAACTTCGGTAAGAGTTAGAACATCTCCTATAGGTCGACACTTAGCTTTTGGCGCTACTAGATACGTTTAGTTAGGCTCTTGCTCGTAATTAGGCCTTGCTCTATATAATATTGAATAGGTTACAGCTCCTTCTAAGACTTCTTCTTTTTCTTAGGAGCCGCCGGCAGTGTTAGGATAAATCCCGGTAGCGGCGGTAGGCCTTCTACTATAGGGTTGTCGACATTGTGGTCGATTAGGTCGTATATACCTAGTAGGCGGTAGACTCGGTTAGGTTGCTCTAGAGCTTCTAGTACTCCGCCTAGTGCCTCCGGTACTTTGCCCGGTCGTCCGGCTATCGGGTCGAAACGCTAAATATGCTTTTCCGGCTCGGTACGAACGGCCGGCATCGAGAGCTTAGTAAGTTCTTCGCCTAACACCTTGTCGCCTAGGTTAGCGTAGAAGTCTACTCGTTCCTAGTTGCTATCCTCGTCGACAAAGAAGAATCTGTTAGCGTTAGCAAACGCTACCTTACGCTTAGAGGCTTCGTCTTCGGTATCTTCCGGCGTAAATATCCTATACGAATTATATACGCTTTCGACGTCCGATTCCCCGTCGTTAGTAACGTACCCGACTGTACGCCGTACCGGTAGGGTAATCGCGTTCGGCCCTAACGCCTAAGACCCCGCTAATGCTCCTAACTGCTATATATTGTCTCCGAATACTACGTTCTTAAGTACATTCTGTTCGTCTCGTAATAGTAGTAGAGGGTTGCCTAGGCATTCGGTACCCTTAACTGCCTTATAGCCTAAGACGCCGTCTTTGATATAAAGGAATCCTATTAAGCGGTTATACTTGCGAGAACTATTAACGAACTCGTTTCGCGATGTCTTTAGGTCAAACCTACGATCGAACGTACGGCTAGTTATTAGGTTGCTCGGTATCGGGTTGCTCGGTAGCACCGAGGCTAGCAGCGGCGGTAGTACGGCTATAACTGGGGTCGGTACAACTTGCTGTATTACCGGCGCTATACTAGGCTAATAACTAGAGCTAGTACCTTAAGAGGCCGTATTTAGGTTCGCGCCCGGTACAGCGCGCTTACCTTTTCCCTACTAATTGCGTTTCGGGAGGAGCGTATAGCTATACTTGTTATATAGGGCTAATATCTCCTCGAACGAACTTAGTCTACTATATACGGTAAGTAGCTTCTAGTTCGGGATAGGAACTACTAGTACTTCTGTAGTTAGCGTATAGAGCTTATAACGGTCAAACGGGTAAGGGTCTCGCCTAGATAGGTCTTTCAGCTAGTTAAGGGCGTCTATCTTGTCTGCCAGGATTCGGAACGTATCTAATTAGCTATCTTTAATAGTCAGTACTAGTATAAGCTCGTCTATAAGTTCTAGTCTCTTGTTCTTAATCATTACGTCTACAAGTTTGCGCTCTGTCTCTAGGCGCTTCTATTGTAGGACGGAGTGCTTATACGCTCCGTACAACGACCTAGTAGTCGTAACTATACAGTACTCTAGCGATTTTATTATTAGGGCTAGGTTATAGATTCTATAGAGGTAGGCCTTAATAGCTATAGAGAGGAAGGTAATATAGAGCGGGCTCAGATCTTGCCCGTTCTCGTAGTCTTGCCCGCTACAATTAAGAAGAAGATCTATCGCTCGGTAGTAGTACTCGAGCAACGTTTCGTCCGGCGATTGGCGTAGCTTCTAGAGCTTTAGCAGCGAGGACTTATCTACTATATCGCGTCTTCTGTACCGGCCGAGGAAGAGGTTCTTAAATGTTTGAAGGTCTTTCTCGGTAGCTTAGGACATGCTCTCGTTAGAGAGAATCTTTCGTACTATCTAGTTACGGTCGGCCTAGTCTTCGGTATCGCTACCGAATTGCAGATAGGAATCTATAGCGGATAGTATCTCTATAGGAGGTACTCTACGGTTAGCGTACTGCTTAGCGAGCTCGAACTCTACCTTACGAAGCTAACGGGTACTATTCTATATCGTCCTATCCTTCTTCTTCCTAAAGAAGTACGGGATTTGCGGTCCGGCAGAATTTATAGTAGTATACTTAGCGTCGGTACCGTTTATTGTAGCTAGAGCGGTCTCTTAAAGGTAGTACGTCTTAATTAAATCGAATGTCTAGGGTCCGAGCAGTTCTCTTAAGCGTTCTTCTTTAGTAGGAACGTACGGATACAGTAATCGTTAAGAGGTATAAAAATCCTCGGAGCTGTATCCTGCCTAGTACAACTCCTCGGCTAGCGTACTTGCTTGTTAGGTAACTTCTGGTAACGGTATACATAGTGTTATACGCTAGTGTTACCGTATCTTAGTATTACCGTGTCTTAGTATTACCGCGTCTCGGATATACCGTATAAATAAGGTAAGGAAACGTCGGATATAAGAGGATTAGAGGGATTGAGAATTCTGGTCTTAGGGTAGGAGACTCTAGGTATATATATCGACGAACTTGCCTCGATTGTTCGATAGTTTTCTAGAAGGTATAAACTCTTACGGAAGGTATCGTAAAGCTTTGCGGGCAAGTGCGGTCCGACTAATAGAAGTCTCGATCTATAACTAGGAAGGTACAGTTCGGCTAATAGAAGTCGTCGCTCAGTTTTAATAGCTTATAAACTCTAATCTCTTATAGGCCTTAAGTACCGGAGGAGGTAAACTTGTACAGATATAGATATACCGTAGATTTAGATAATCCGCGTATAGGGGAAGTCGTAGATACGGTATGTTTCTCGCTTCCGTAGAGCTGTCGCCCTATAGTACCGTATAAATCTATATACGGTAGACCCGTTCCTTAGCTACACCGTACAAATCCGATTAAACTCAACCTCTTTTACGTATAACGTACGGTCTGATTTGTCGAGTACTTTAGGGGGAATTAGCGGTAGGTAACGTAGGGTGTCCCTAGCGGTTCTCGGTAGCTTTCCGAGGCGCTGATTAAGCTCCCGGAACCTTAGTACGCTATATTGCGTAGCGGTAAGCTACTCGTCCGTCTAGAGCTCCTCTAAGGAAGGCCGGGCTAGTAAAGACCGGTCCCTAAAGTAGTTCTAGAACAGGACTCCTTATAACGGCGACTTCGCGTACTCGAGCACCTTATAAGAGGATACTCTTTCGGCGGTCCGGGAACTAGGAACGCTTCCTATAGCGTCTACTAGAGAAGACAAGGGGGAAGGTAAGGGGGAAAGCAAGTCGTAGTAGGGATGTCTAATAATCTGAAAGCTATATACCTGTCCGGTAGAATATATATTAGTATAGTGGGTCCCTACCCTGGTGGAACCTTCCCTCGGTGCCACCGTACAAGGGAGGCACCGAGCACGGTTCCACCGTGCCTGGGTATCACCACGTTTACTCCTTCCTCCGCTCTCTCGTCGTGTGGTCGTCCTCTTCTCCGCATCTCAGCCTCATTATCAGTAACCTATCACATCATCACAACAACCAGACTTTGAGAACAACCATCATATTCATTGGCCACAGCTCCGTATCAAGACAGGCCCGGCACGGTACCCTTAGCATCGTTGGTTTCATATCTGCAGACCCCCCCAACCCCCCCTCACCCGGATCTCAGCCCTGCCCGGTCTGTGAGATTGGCTCCGATGTCAGCCTGATTCGGAAGGCATACGCGGCGCTTTTGTCCTTTGTGTGGCATGATGCGGATGAGGAGGATGAGGGGAATGAGGTGAGGTGAGGTGAGGTGAGGTGAGGTGAGTGGAGTGAGGTCAGTGAGGTCAGTGAGGTGAGTGAAGTGAGGGTGGTGGTGGAGGAGGAGGAGGATATGAAAGGGGCGAGGGAGGTGGATCAGGGTGGGCGAGGTGAATAAAGCAGAAGAGAAAAGACAGCTGCAGTGGTGGTGGAACGGAATGTATGGGAGTCTGCGCTTCT
The DNA here is from genome assembly GCF_000320565.1 of Sphaerulina musiva SO2202. NCBI lineage: Eukaryota > Fungi > Ascomycota > Dothideomycetes > Mycosphaerellales > Mycosphaerellaceae > Sphaerulina > Sphaerulina musiva. The sequence goes on from NW_016017392.1 coordinate 1,244,184, forward strand.
GCCTGCTTCTATCGGTGCAAATGGAGTGGTTGCTGTCGTAGTGGCGCAGGCATAGTCACACACGTGTCCACTGTCCAGCGGCAGAACCACTTTAGTATGTCCTTCCGTCGGCATGCAAGGAACTGCTCATGTATATCTGCCACCTGACTACCTCACTTCTGCTCCAATCCTCCCCAAACAACTTGCTCGCCTTCTCACTACTTATCTTAAGACCTTCGTCCTCCCTCAACGCTCGTGAGAGACGCCTATCATCTATACCCACTCGAACGCAACAACACAACACAAGACAAAGAACAAGACCAGTTCCATCCGTCTCGGAAGAGCTGCCGCATACACGTCTTTTCCCCAATTCACCAGCCCACAGTCAAGCACCGGTAACAAGCACGCTGGCCAACAACGCGAACCGCCGTACCTTGATGTCGGACTTTGTAGACATTTCGAAAAAGTCAGGACGCACCTTCATCCCGCTCAGTAAACCGAATTATAAACACGACTCCAATTCTTTATTATTATCATCATGATCAACATGGCTTCCCAATGCAACCAGTCTTTCGCTGCTACAGCCATCATCTCCCATGACCTAGCAGAGAAGAGAGCCACAGACCATCTCGCGACAGATGTGGGACTTGCAACAACAACAACAACACCGAAAAACATGTCTTTAGCCGCAGACCAGGTCCAAGCGGCTGTAGCAGCGAAGAAGCCTATTGGTAAACCGAGCGGAGATGGAGTGCGAATCCTGACTTTGGCCGAGTACAAAGAAGCTGCATTGTCCTTGGCAGAAGCTTTCAAGGACGATCATACCAGCCAATACTTCACTCATACCCCCGATCGTGCTCATTGGACCGAGCAGCAGCGATGGGAACTTCACGTGAAAGTGATGGAATACATCACCTATGCCCATCTCTTAAAAGGTCTCGTCGTCAGCGCCGGACCAAATTATGATTGTGTAGCCCTCTGGTATGTATATAATACGTCAGCTTTTTTTCGATCGTGTGTGGAAATGTTTCTCCTTCCTCTCCTTTCCTCCCTTCTACTATCCTACCCATTCTCTCACCCTCCCACTCTCCCTCCCTCCCTCTCAACACCCACATCAAATTCTCACCCCCCATCTCCCCAGGATGCCCCCCGGAAAAGACATCGACGGCTACTCCACCCTCTTCCGCTCGGGCCTCTGGCGTCTACACTACCAACTCTCCCGCGTCGGGCGCACAAGATTTTTCCACGAATTCCTCCCCTTACTAACGACGACCAAACTCCAAACTCTCGGCCCCCGCCGCGACGCAGACTCGTGGTATCTCGTATACATTGGAACTCGCGCCGCGAGTCGCGGCAAAGGGTATGCGCGGCAAGTGATTGAATATGTGACGCGGCAGGCCGATGCGGAACGGCGAGCGTGTTATTTGGAATCTTCGCATGTGGTGAATTTGGTGATTTATGGGAAATTGGGATTTGAGAAGAAGGGGGAAATTGTGTTGGGGAGAGGTGGGGAGGAGGAGATTGGGTTGGATGTTATGGTTAGAGAACCCGTTGGGGAGGATGGGGATTCGGGGGTGGATGTAGTGTAAATCTTTTTCTTTTTCTTTTTCTTTTTTTCTTTTTTTCTTTTCGCTCTTAGAGTGAAGGGGGAGAAGAGGAAGAAGAAGATGGGGAATGAGAGTGGGAAAGAGAGAGGAATGGGATGAGCAGCAGTGGATGAAACAGAATGTTACATGATTGGTTTTTTTTCGGTGAGGTGTTTGAAAACGAATGTACGTACAAACTAACTTTAAAGTCACACTCCTTTAGACAGGTATATATATATATATATATCTAGATGCGCTCCATCATCTCCGAGAGTACACCATATCTCGCTATCCATTCAGTATGATGATGCTAGGAGAACGACCTCATCAATGAAGGTGTCTCGACTAGGCATCATCATCAACATCAACATCACATATATGGCATAATGCTTGCCACCTCTCTCTCATCATCAACAACTCACCACACTCGCCTCCGCTCCATCACTACCACAACCCCCACCCTCCTTACAACGTATAAATAAAATCCGGCCTCTTATCCCCCGCGACCCAAATCTCCTCGGGCGTCATCCCCTCGTGCATTCCATCCCTCTTCCCCGTCCTCCTCCTCCGATTCTCCACCCTCAACATCGTATACATAAACACCGTACCGCCCAACAAACACACAATCAAATACGCCAAAACCGTCGCATGCCCCGTCCAATATCTCGGCCGTTCCTCCCTCAAATAAATATTCGAGCTGACAACTCCATTTAAATTTCCCCACCCGACTACTATGCCAATAATGACTCCGCGTTTGTACACTCCTTCGATGTTATTCGAAGCCCAACTCAGAGTGTTGGAGACGGTGGGATAGATTCCGGCTGCGCCGAGAAATGTTCCTGCGTATTGAATGTGTGGGTTTCCTGTGCTGATGAGCATTGTGAAGCCGATGATGGCGAGGGTGGCGGAGAACATGTTGCAGAGACCGCGTTGGCGCGTGCGGTCGGCGATGTAGCCGATGAGAATTGTCATGGTGGCTGCGACGGCGTAAGGGGGCACCGAGAGGAGTTGGAGTTTGGTGCCTTTGTAGCCCATGCCGCCGAGGATGGTGGGGAGGAAGAGGGAGAAGGCGTAGAGGGGACAGAGGTTGCCCATGTATCTGTTGCGTGAAATTGTCATGTTAGCGACTTTTCTTTTTGTCCTCTGTTTCGTGAGGCAATTGTCGTGTTGCGTGTGTGTGCGTGCTTACATGAGAGCGTAGCCCCAGCATTTCCAGTCCTTGACGGCGGCGATAATGTGGCGCTTGTCGTACTCTTCGCCGGTGCTGGATTGTTTATCTTCTGCGAGACGGCGGCGGACTCGAAGGCGCTCGTCGGGAGTGAGGAAGCGAGCGGTATCGGGCCAGTCGAAGACCATCCACCAGCAGAATGCTCCCACAGCCATGGTTGCGATTCCTTCGATGATGAAACTGCAAGATAATGGTCAGCATTGCAAAAAAAAAACAAGTGTACATTACAAATTGATTTGAGGGTTTCCAACTCACATCCATGCCCAGCCATCCTTGCCTCCTACGCCATCCATTTGTGCAATCGCTGCTGCGAGAAGACCGCCAAATGATCCAGCGAGTGCTGCAGCAGAGAAGAAGGTTGCAGCACGAAGGCCCAATTCCGATCTCTTGTACCAGCAGGAAAGGTAGTAGTTGACACCGGGGAACAGACCAGCTTCCGCCAATCCGAGGAACCAACGGGCAGCGAGGAGTCCCTCGTAATTGTGCACCAGACCCATCAATGTCGAAACCAGGCCCCAGATGAGGATGATGGTGGTGAAGAAGACTCGCGGTGTGAAACGTTTGAGGAGCACATTGGTGACGGGCTCGGCGAGGGCGTACGAGATGAAGAAAATGGTTAGAGTGTTGTTGTAATCGTGGCCTGCCATATCGAGATCTTCTTCCATTCCAGCTGCACGGGCATTGCCTGTGAAATTGTTAGTTTCGTTCTGTGTTTTTTTTTTCTTTTTCTTTCCTCCATCTCCCTGAACTGACCAATGTTCGTTCGATCAAGGAACGAGAGGAGGTAAAGCAGACATAGCCATGGAATGAGCCACAGGTCAACTTTACGCACGAGTGCTTTGTCCTATATTCATGGTTGAAGAGTTTTGGTCAGCAAACAATCGTTGGATTCACATTTCCTCTGTAGGAGGAGGCAACTTACAAGTGCAGCACGCTCTTCGGGAGTAGCATCAGGGTCCGGGTCGGGGATGGCATCGACCAGAGACTGTGTCTTTTGTCTGCCCAAATCCTCTTCCGTGCTCACAGCGACCTCCTTTTCGGAAACTTCATCCTTAATATTTTCAGCCATGGTCAACGTGCCGCACGACGGAGCAAACACCAGCGTAGAGCAATTGTGCGTTGAGCACAGGGCGGCGGCAGCAAAGGCCTAGTCTTTATAGATCTGCTGACATTTCTTTGTTTTATTGGTTAGTCACATTCCGCAGCCTGAGCCAGTGAGCCTCGCTTTGTGTGCCAGCATTGTCGTCCTTACATCCATGCCAAGGCACTTGATAAGCTGTACATGTAGCGTATCACAGCGTGTTGCGGTATTCCGGGGCTGTAGCTTCCCCCCTCTCCTACATAGCCTACATTTGAACTACCCCATGGGCATCGGGGTCTAGTGCGCTTGCTGGTCCGCAATTCCGCCTGGGGTATCGCCCCCCGGCGTCGTGAAGAGTGTACAATTACGGGAGGGGAAAGGTTCGCGCATCCGCCCACTGGGTTGTTCGACGCCCCCGGGCAGTGAGCTAGGAATTTAGGAAGATGGCCAAGAGCAGATTACCAGCGGGGTATCTTGGAAGTTCGGACGACGAGCTGAAAACAGGGCTGCCACAGTCATGTCTCGCATGTCGTCTACGGATCGCACTCGCTGGACACCTAGCGCATGTTGCAAGCTCGCCTGTTGTCTTGGAATCAAGGGGCGGCCATTGGCAGACCGAAAGCCTTGTGACTTGAAGGGAGGGATCCTGGCTCAAGGCCAAGATTATTGTCTGGATGGGCCACTTCGGTTAGCACTAGGAGGCACTGGCTAAACTGATCCTGGAGAGTGACCAGACCGTCGCCTCCGGCTAAACATCAATTGCAGAAGATATTACTACTACTTTCGCAATCAAGTAGTAGGTAGAAAGGTAACGACATGAATTAATAGAAAACTATCCATCGCAGAGCAAAGATGAAGTGATGTTGCACCAAACGCAGCCCTGGTCCAGACCTGACTCAATACGTGTCACAGGTCGTGTCGGTAAAGAGAAACATGTGCTCCCACGTGGCCAAGGACGGGCTGAAATCTTGGAGACAGAACTACTGTAGTGTACCGACCTTGCTCCTGGCAACTGGTACACCGCATGCTCGTCGAACTCCATCTGTGCGGCCTATAATAAGCAGACAGAGCCGATAGGCTGGCTCAGTCTTTCATAGCCGCGGCAATCGAGTCTTGTATACCAAGGACGGCATTCCTGACTACCACCGGGCAACAGGAAGATGCATGTTCCATGCACCAGGTATGTATCTTGGATGTGCTCATGCAAGGCAAATAATAGAATGTGTTTGACTGTAGCAGATCGGAAATATTGAGTACCGCAATTCATAACACTTTGCACAGCCACCATGAAACCACCGAGTGCAGCTCATCATCGATAATATTGTTACTAAACATCCTTCAGCCCGACTCCATTGCTGACCAAGACCAATCTCACCTCCGCACCGCGCTACTGCACACTTATAGGGTTCGCAGCCCGAGATCGCGCCGGCTCGGGAGCCTCTCAATTGATGGCCGAGAAGCTGTGGATAGGATCCGAGTCAGCAAGATCATCGCTGTCACTCATCACTGCGGCATGGCGCAGATGTCGCGTGACATCCATTTGTTCTTCGAATTGGTTCTCCAGTGGGCTATGGCTTTCATGGGGATCGTTGCCAGTCCCATCTGCGTGATCATCATCATCTTCTTCACTCTTACAATCTTGAGACTCTTCGATGCTTGCCTCCTCTGCGCATTCGTCTTCATCTTCATCTCCGCAATCTGCTATATCTGAACGCCGGTTGCAAGCTTCAGTAGGCTGCAAGCGGTGATGCAGGTATGGTCTCTGAACAACCAGGTTCACTGCAGCACGTGCGTGGGGCTCGTCGAACAGCATACGGAGCACAACTCCGGCAGTGGAAGGGGTCTCGGTGCCGAGCTCGAGCGCGATACGATCTTTAAGGTAGGTCGGGAGCCGGATCCTGGGGTCGAGAGTCTCGTGTTCGTGGCTGAAGGTAGTGACAGGTGTGGCAACCTCGCATTTGAGGGTGGTGCTGGTGTCCATTGTCGCTATTGATAAAGCGTCAGCGTCTTCGCGGTCTCCTGAGTCATCTGTATCTTCAAAGTTGCTTGTGCAAGCTTCTAGTAGGCGTCGAGGGTCGTCCAGATGCTGATCAGAGACAGCGCCGCCTTGAGTATCGTCAGTCTCGTCGCCGCTTTCGTTACCATTGCTAAGCACGATATGGGGCGCCTGCGAGCCTTGTATCGCTATTTCCACAAGGTCCTCCACTTCTGCCAGAGCTCTTGATCTGGCCTTGAAGCCCGTCTTGGCGGGTCGGCCACGTCTCATCTTTACGCGCGCAGGTTGTGGATGACTCAAAGACTTGAGCTTCTTACGTGGTCGTCGTGCTGTCATAGGTGGCTTCTCGATGTCGTCGTTGGTCCACTGCTCAATGTCTGACGACGCAACTTTGCGCTTCTTGACCTCTATAGCTGGCGGCTCATTTTCATCGTCCTCGATAGCGATGGCTTTATACTGATATCCAGGGAGGCCATAGTCTTGCGGATGATGCTTGGAGGAGTAAATGACTGGCTTCGTGGCAGCTCTGCGAGAAGAGTGACGTGAAGCTCTTGGGTCTTGCAGGCGCGGGCCCAGGACGATGCGTCTCGGTGAGGCATCAGACCTTGCCTCGTCCAGCGAAGACTCAGCCGATGCGTCGTCCGATGATTGTGGTGATGACTGCGAGCTGCTCTCATTATCGCTGGACTGCTCTGTTTCCTCGTCGTCTGTATTAGCGTGCGAGATCGAATTGGAGCGTCTGCGTACTGCAGCGCTGTTCGGGCGCATGAAAATGTCCATCGGGTGAAACTTCATGTCCTATTCACGTCAGCACACTGTCGAGACGGCCTCGCCAGCCACATACATATAAGATAGCTTTCCCGTTGCCACGAGAAGCGCGAGTGGTTTGTTTCATGTTCAGCGGCTGCAATGCAATGTCACTCTCGTCGCCCAGTACCTTGACAGTTGACTGGGTAGCAGCATTTGGTAGCATGTCCTTCGCTGGATTTAGTCCCCGAAGGGAACCAGACAGGCGTGGCTCTTCAACTTCATCGTCCGAGTCGACTTCGACGAAGGTGCGGGTAGGTTTAGGGGCTTTCGTGCGGGCCATTACCCGTGTGTATATGAATTTGGAGTCTTTGGTGTCAATCGTTTCGCACTGTCAAGAGGAAACAAGTGACATATGAGATGGATGGAATGGAAACCAAAATTGAGCAATTGCTCCAGGCAGATGCGCCTTCCTCAGGCGGGAGAGGGAGGCACGTCAGCCCATTTGACTTCACCTCATCGCGCTCGGTGTTCGTGGTGTAGTCTGCTTTCCTCTGCCTACCTCAACTGTCATGCCCCATGGCTTTGACTACATGTACGTGCATTTGGTGGATCGAGCCAGCCTGCCGCTACGAACAAGATGGCTTTCATCCAGTACTTCGTGCACAAGAACCGGACGTTCTTTGCCGATTGCGACTCTCCAAATACCGTGGAAGCCGTCACTACCAGAGCACCAGGAGCCTCGTGTTGTGTAGTCCATAAAGACTCGAGACGTCTGTTCCTCTGAGCGTCTCGCAGGATGAGCGAAACGGCCCCCCGATGCTGTGCGATATGAGGGCATCTTTCTCGTACCCATTGACAGGTCCGACACAAGACGTCTAATGATAGCGCATACGGAGCTACGGTGTTAGGATGAATGGTTGGTGGCCACTATTGGTGCTTACGAGGCAAAGATGAAGTTAATAGACTTGGCAGTGAAGCTTTGTTCCTTTCTCGACCTGTGCACAACCCTCAACGGCGCCCTCTTGGAACCGAGTCGAGTATACTGTACTTGGAAAACAAAGGAAAGAAGTTTACCCCCCTCGACAACTGTCTATATAATCCTCAAACGAAACTAATACTTTACTATTACCTGCGATACTACGATTAACATTTAATAGGAAGCAGCTTCTTTTTTCGTTTTTATACTGCCTCGCTGTGCATCCGGTTGTTATGCCAAATGCAAGATAGGCTCATATTCCAATAATGGGCTAGTCGAAGAACATCCCCCCAAATTTTCTAGTTAATCAATGTGAAGAGAGTGCCGAGTACTTGTGGAACGAAGCATAAGCTAGGCATCGACGTCACGGCGTGGAGTCGCCAAGTTACCTTGGGTAAGAAGCTCAACAACCTACTCGTTTGCCAGAGTGGTAGAAACTGCGGCAGTCAATTATATCGCTCATTTGCTGTACAATGACATAGCCTTCAGCTGCCAATCTGGAGGCGGCCAGAGAGACAATGCTAATCACGGCATCTCTTAGAATATCAGATCCTCGTCTTTCTCCTCTCCCAATATGTCCTTGGCTTCCTGTTGCTCTTGTTCTGTGGCATTCTCCTTACCCTCGGCCTTCTCCTTCAACGCCCGTATCTTTCTCTGCTCGTCATCTGCAGCAGCAGCTCTCTCCTTTAACCCCTTCACCTTCTTCAGTCTGAAGAACTCCTCTCGGTCCATCTCGTCCAGCTCGGAATTGATATACTTGATCGTATTCTCCGTCCTCGGTATAATAACGTGTTCACTATGATTCATTGTCAGCTCTCATCCCGCAACCCTTGCGAACCAAGAGGTTATGATACGAACATAGCATTGACTCTCCGATTTACCACCTTGATCACCTCATCCAGCACCACGAACGCCGTCTGCAAACTCGCCAACTCGACCAATGTCTCGACAGCCCTCGTATAGGTCTCCCTACACTTCTGCACCTGCTGCCCGCCTTTCCCCAGGCCCGTCATGGCATACTCCTCCTTCACGCCCTCTTCCTGAAAACTCTCAAACTGCGGCAGGAACACACCGGACACGTTCTCCTGCTTCGTCCGAACCCTGAATCTCGCTGTCCTCGCACCCTCTAAGATCTGATAACCAAAACCGCTATTGCCTACAGCGTATGTAACTTCTGCCATACTGAACGCTGCGATTTGCATCACACGGCCCATCTTTCGTTTGGCTTCGTCTATGCGGCGGGTGATATCGCGGAAACGTTTCGTGAGAGCTTCGGATTTGCGTTTGAGGAGATCGTGACCGGTTTGCGCGCCTTTGAGCTTGGATTTCATTAATCCGAGCGATTGGCGCGTAGGGAAGACGGCTTCGCGACCCTGCCTCTAGCGTTAGCACGGTGGCTGTGGACGGGATCACAGAATACCTTACCGCTCCGGAGGACATGATGGGCGGCGGAGAAGGGTGGGATGCGGTGGAGTGGTAGGTTGAGGTGAGGGCGCTCTGTGCGTAAGATGGTACTGGTAGTAGGTAGCTGTCAATGGAGCAGCCTGGGCAGCCTCAAAGGATAGAGGTCGGCGTTAGTGAAGCTCAAAACGCCCGTCATCTCTACCTCCTAAGATAAGGTTACTTCTAGCGCCCGTGCACATGCCCCATGCCCATGTTTCCACGCCAAGAGAATTCCATCTCGCGACTTTCACCCGCTTCTTGTTGACCATGTCTCGCGTTGCTGGTATGCCATGATCAAACGCCTGTCATCCTTTCAACTTGGTCTCCCCTCGCGTCGTCGCTCCGACTTGACCGCCGTCGCCTCCGCCTCCGCCTCCACTACCCCCATCTCCTTGTCACCCTCCAGCATGGGCGCGCCGAATGTGAGACCACCGCAGCAACAATCATACCTCTACCTCATCTCGCAGAATGACGAGATTTACGAAAATGACATCCTCCGATCTCCTGGCAACGTCAAAGCCTGGCTGGACTACGCCCACTTCAAGCGACAATATGGCACTCTCCTGGAGCAGAGCTTTGTGCTGGAACGAGCCTGCATTGCATTGCCGAGATCTTACAAACTGTGGAAAATGTACCTGGAGCTGAGGACAAAACACCTCAAGGGCAGAAGTCCTGTGCGGTGGAAGAAAGAGTTTCAGAAGGTGAATGCGCTGTTCGAAAGGGCGCTGGTGCTGCTGAACAAGATGCCCAAGATCTGGGAGATGTACTTGGAGTTTCTGTGTACACAACCGTTGGTCACGTTCACACGGAGGACTTTTGATCGCGCGCTAAGAGCGCTTCCCGTGACACAGCACAGTCGGGTCTGGAAGCTGTACAGGCCTTTTGCAACAAGCGCAGGTGGGGAGACGACCGTGCGGGTGTGGAAAAGGTATATCCAGCTGCATCCGGAATATGTGGAAGAATACATTGATCTGTTGGTGAGGGAAGGGCGATTCACAGAGGCTGTACAACAGTATATTCAAATCCTGAACAACTCACGTTTCAAGAGTCGGGAAGCAAAGGGACCATTTCAGCATTGGACCGAGATGCTGGAGATCTTGATTGATCATGCGAGGCGAGTGCCAAATCCAGTACCGCTGCTCGATGGGAGCGCTCTGGATATAGAGAGTATCGTGCGATCTGGACTGGAACGGTTCCCGGACCAGCGAGGTATTCTATGGGTTGGACTGGCGCGATATTACATCAACTTGGGGGCCTACGAACGCGCGCGAGACGTGTTCGAGGATGGCATCACAACAGCCATGACTGTGCGAGACTTCTCGGTGGTTTTTGACACCTATGCTGAGGCCGAGGAGGCACTCATCTCTATCAAAATGGACGACTCCGCAGCTCGACAGGAGAAGGGTAAAGTAGATGAGGATGCGGATTTGGACCTCGACATTCGCATGATGCGGTTTGAACAACTCATGGATCGTCGGCCGTTCCTCGTCAACGACGTTTTGCTACGACAGAATCCACACAATGTCAACGAATGGCAAAAGAGGGTGGCATTATGGGGTGATAACAAACCAATGGTGGTGCAAGCATATGCAGACGCGATTGCAGCTATCAATCCAAAGAAAGCCGTTGGCCGCTTTCACGAGCTATGGGCAAACTATGCCAAGTTCTACGAAGCTGGAGGGGATCTTACCAATGCCCGTATCATCATGGAGAAAGCGGTCAAGGTGCCTTACAAGTCCGTATCTGAGCTTGCGGAGTGTTGGACGGAGTGGGCAGAGATGGAGCTACGAAACGAGAATTTCGACCAGGCTGTCAACATCATGGCGACAGCCACGAAAGCGCCGAAGCGCAGTACCGTCGACTACTTTGACGAGAATCTCACTCCTCAGCAGAGAGTACACAAGAGTTGGAAGCTCTGGTCTTTCTACGTTGACCTCGTGGAGTCAGTATCATCCCTCGAAGAAACCAGGAAAATTTACGACCGCATCTTCGAGCTCCGCATAGCGACGCCACAAACCGTTGTCAACTACGCCAACCTCTTGGAAGAGAACGATTACCATGAAGAAAGCTTCAAAATCTACGAACGAGGCCTTGACCTTTTTTCATACCCTGTTGCTTTCGAACTTTGGAATCTCTACCTGACCAAGGCAGTCGACCGCCGCATATCCATCGAACGGCTACGTGATCTCTTTGAACAAGCCGTCGAAGGCTGTCCTCCACGATTTGCCAAGACACTCTACCTCATGTATGGTGCTCTAGAAGAAGAACGGGGTCTTGCACGCCACGCTATGCGCATCTATGAGAGAGCTACACGAGCTGTTGCAGACGAGGACAGAAGTGAGATGTTCAACTTCTACATCACCAAATCCGCATCGAACTTTGGTCTCACCTCCACTCGCGCCATCTACGAAAGAGCGATTGCTGCACTGCCCGACAAGGAAGCAGCAGGTATGTGCATCAAATTCGCAGAAATGGAACGTCGTCTGGGAGAGATTGACCGTGCGAGAGCTATCTATGGCCATGCATCTCAATTCTGCGACCCTCGCGTGGAGCAAGACTTTTGGCGCAAATGGGAAGCATTTGAAGTCCAACACGGAAACGAGGACACGTTCAAGGAAATGCTGCGAATCAAGAGAAGTGTGCAAGCACAGTTCAATACGGATGTCAATTTCATTGCCTCTCAGGCCGTGGCTCGTCAAGCTGCCGCTGCTGCTGCCGCTGGATCCCATGCCAGTGGGGCTACAGGCGGAGAAGAAGACATGGACGAGGATACCGCTGATGCCATGGCCCAGCTCGAACGACAGGCACGTGCTCCTGTTGGTTTCGTCGCTGCGAGTTCTGGCCCTGAAGGCGGGAATCGAAAGCAAGTTGAGGAACCGCACCGGGAGACTGTCAATACGGATGCGGTAGACCTGGACGAGGATCTATAGATAGGATGCTCTAGGATTGTCCCCGAATTACACTTTCTACCTTCGGCAAGCTTGCCAATTCGGACATTTCTCACTCGCCCCATTTTTTTTGTCTCTCACTCCATTTCCAGATCTGAATTCAATGCCATCGCCAACGTAGTTTCTTCCCGGCTGAAATCTTGTGATAAAAACTCGGTCCTATGTGAATTCCAGTTGTGGAATTCGTACAGGACCTTTTTTTCTCTTCGTTCTCGCATCCTGGCGATCTGATCTGACCTTTCGACTGTATACAGTATAATAGGTTCAATACCCCTAGGCCCTTTGACGTTTGCAATGATCGACGTGTTCCTTGGAGTAGTGTAGTGTAATGTAGTGTGGAAGAGGAAAGAAAGAAAAACAGGTAGGTGAGTGAGTCCGTTGTTCCGTAGAGACACCCCAAAAAGAGGAGAGAAATAGGGGATGGATAGGGATATGGAGATACATGCACTATAACAACGGACTAAATGGATGCGAAGACAGCGCTCTTCTTTTTCTTTGGTGGCGATAAATTGGGGTAGAGTTAGCAAAATTGAGTGAGGCTTAGGTACATGTATGTGCTATAAGGCAACTTTATGTCGTACAGTCGTGGTGATGGATTCCGGCACAAGCTTCAATGACGAAAAAACACATCTTCTGCGTGACTTGGAATTGTTTTACAGTATCGTTCCATAGCTGCGCTGTACGGCCGCGGTTTTCTGAAAATTCATATATATTAGGTATGTGAACACCTGGCGACCAGAATCATCGGGCTCTACGGACTGGCACTCTATCTTCTGCGAGATTGGGATGATCAGTCGAGATGTCCACCCACCCATCCTGAGTAACTTTGGTGATCCTCGTCGAGTGGTAGGAGGGGTTCCATAGGCTGAGACCTCGTGGCGGAATATGTTCTTCGGGACTGCTTGCCTCGTTGAGAACTTCCGCAGTATGAACTGATGGCCAACAGAATGCGGAATCGCTAGGAGGTGGACTTCACCTAGAGTACCCATCGGCATTTTCTCTGGCTCAGTGGCGCACCCAAGGCGTTTGACGAGAGCGCGCATTCGATCGACAACTCGCGCTGCCCGGTGACTCGTCGTGTTCCACGTCCACGTCAACACCACGCGGTGGCAAATTGCAATCACAGCCATTCACGATGCGCAGGAGCCGTAACTTTTGTATTGCGGCAGCACTCTTTGCACGTCGTCAATTTCCGCAGTTGGGAAGCGCTTGCAGCATGCCCGCCGAAACACCAATTCGCACATGGTCCCAGTGTTGAACAGCAATTCGTAGTCTTTCGCCGTGATATGCGAAATTTCTGGTCCAAGATTGCAAAACTCGCTATCGCAGCTCACGAACGCCTCTTGGAAACCATAGATCAGACAAGAGCGCACGCAACTCACTGTTCTCGCCTAAAGTCTTGTAGAATTTTCGCCTCGGGCGCCTTCCACTTCGCCTTTCCTTCCAACAAGGCCTTGGCCTGTTCCCGCATTCGTTCCCTCCTCTCCTTATTGACAATCGTATCCTTCAAAGTCCCGTGGTGTTCGTTTATCTCCTTCTGCCACTCATCACTATCAGCCAACTCCTTTCGATTCCAGTCCTTATACCCATCTTCCGGTTCCTCTGGCCAGACAAAAGGTCTCACCAGCTCGACTGTCATGAATTTCGTCGGGCGTGGACGATGCCATCTTGACATTGAGGGGCGGTCCATGCCGGGACGACCAGGTGAGACGCGGGACTGTTTGACATAGGAGCGGACTGAGACGACTTCGACGTTGTAGACGTGGAACAGGTAGTCTCGGAGGTCGAGTTTGGAGAACCAGAGCGGAACGTTGAATTTGGCGTTGTTGGCGGGTAGACCAGGAGTGCGGAGGAGGGCGATGTTGACATCGGGTCTGACAGATGTTCGCATTAGCAAGTTTCGATACTGTCAGGGTAGCAATGAAGTAGTGGTGGTCCGTACATGAAGAGCTCTTTGGTGCCGACTTTGAATGACGCGAGAGCCATTGCGGCGCTTTGGAGACTGAGTGACACTGATGAGATATTGCAAGCGCGAGTGGCGACACGATCTCAGGGACAATGATATTCGTTTTTCAATGGTACGCCGCGGTCCTCCAGCTGTGAGCGGGTTGGATGTAGATGTCTGTCGTTCAGCACTTCCACAAACGCCGCGGAGGTGACTTCCGCTTTCTTGCCAAGACATCCAACTTCACCTCACCCGGAACCTCCATCTTCTCAGACTTGCGATACATGACAATGCACTTTCCTTTTTCGTGTCTGGATCCAACCATGAACAACCACCGGACCGACACCAGCTCTCTGACCTCCAACAGCGACAGGCAATTTTACGAAGAATCCTACAATCCCATCTACAACTTCTTCAATGCCCGACCAGTGCTAGTTCATCAGTATGAACGAGTTCTCACCTCTCGTGACCTACAAGATAGTAAATAGACTAAGTCGGCTGTAGACGAAACTCCAGAAGCAAAGTATTCTGTGCACAGCCTCTCCTAGCACCTCTCCTCTTCGACAACAACGACAGCGATGCACGAGATCATTGCGCCGCCGAACGAAGTACGTGAGACTGATTCATCCACTTCGAGTGGGAACCACCGGCGCTGTCTGTTTTCGCTTCGATGTTCCTTCTTGTGATTCTGGTCCCTTCTGTTACCCATGCTTCCATGTCGTGCGGCCCAAGAGGTTCCCAAAATCTGCTCACAAATTATGAAATGGAGAAACCATATTTGCAATGGTTCCAGTCATCAGCAGACCCATCATCCCTTCTTCAATCAAAGAACATCGCGCACACATTTCTCGCCGTTAAAACCCGAAGAGCAATGCCTCACACGTTCCCCCAAAAAAGAACAAAAGAAATCTCTATATCCCTCCATCGCATTTCCCCCCAGCAACAAAACACCAAAAAGAACCAGCCAAACTCCCATACTAACCACCAAACTTGTTGTTTTCTTCTTCTCTCTCACAGCATTTCTCTCCTGGCTACGCCTCTCAATCTACATGGCCATAGTCAGCATCGCCATCCTGCTCTCCTTTCACCTCAAACTCCAACCTTCGGCATTGGAGAAACGGTTCGCCTTACCTCTCGGTATTATCTTTTGGGTATGTATCTACTTGAAATTGGTGATACATTGTTTTCTGTGTTGTTGCGTGCTAACGGAGAAAAACAAAAAACAAATGCAGTTGCTGGCTTTGGCATGTATTATATCTGGATTGAATAATTATATCAAGACGGTCAATCGATACAGTCGACGAGAAGCTTTGGTGCAGAGTGGGTGGGGGACACAGGTGGTTTTCACTGTAGTGGCCAGTGCAATTGTGGCGGCCTGCGTGTTGTTTTTGAGTACGCAGGCGGGGAATGCGAGGGAGTGAGTGATTTGGGAAAATTCAGTATGTTTGTATTGGAGGTGTTGGGAATGAGGATCATGATGAGTGAGAGGAGTGATGGGGTGCGTCCTGATACGGTCCATCGAAACAGCGCCGAACAGTGCTCGCGTACAGGTTCTTTCTTTTTTTGCCTCTTGCTTACCAAACTCTACATCCATTGCTTGTCATATCTTGGCCCAAGTTTGTACTTCCCACTGGCAATTTGAAGTCGCCCTCGCATCGAGTCGTTGGTGGTTTCGCTCGGCTTGACATCTCTTGAGCGATTCTCCGACATTTTCGGACTCCGCCCAAATTCTGCGGGCAATGATTCACAGACTCCGATATGTTTACGTTTGCGCTGACCTCTTTGCAAGCTCTAGCAAAAAATCCTTGGGTCCATTCAATGACTCTGAAACATCTTCTCATGTTACCCGTCATCGCTTGTGGTCTTGCTCGTCTAAATGTACCTTCTCCAGTCGTCGAAAAGGTAAGTCTGTTGACGACACCGTGTTTTGGGTCATTACGCACGCGGCTTCTGACCAACGGGGGTCAAATGTCCAACAGTGCCCATGTCAAGTCATCCACAGTAGTGTATACCATCCCCATCCCCATCAACTCATCTCCAGCCTTGTAAACCTCCACCAACTCGAGTCCGGTGAGTTGAGCAACCATTTGAGCGTGGAGACCCTCATTCGTATTTCCGTTCGTCTTCAACACCTGTAAGACCTTTCTAGCCGTAGCAGAGACACCGGAAAAGTTGCTCCCACTCCCACCACTGTCTGTTGTTGCCTGCTGTCCTGTTTGTCCATTCGCCTGCAGCTGATCCAAAGGTCCCTTGGCGAATTCGAGATGCACGACTGTGGCTTCAAGGAAATGATATGCAATCTCATTGTGATCTTCAATCGCACGGATGTACTGAGCTCCGATATGCCTTTTGTTGTTGAATTGCTTTAGCCTTCCCCAGACTCTGGCGTAACCCTGCTCAACTGGCTTATCCTTCTTCACGGCGCCGCTCTCCTCTTCTCCTGTGAAGTTATCTGCGTCCACCCACACTTTAACCTCAATAAGCCCCGTTCCATCGTCGACTTTGTACGTCACGTTTGTCGTTTGTGCCGAGATGTTTCGTACTTGGCCGACGAATGTGACTTGGGTGGTCTCAGAGTCGTCGATGATGAAGTGGTCTGCATCGGGATGTGGGTGGTGCGCATCAAGTAGTTGCTTGATCGTGACAGGGCGGAGGGTGTCCTTGCCGTACGTGCGCTTGGTTGAGGCCGAGTTTTCGTTGTTCTGTGATCCGGGCATAAAACCGCCGCCAGAGTTGCCGCCTTGGGCGCCGTAGCTCGTGGTACTGTAGCCATAGTCTGGGCCTGTTAGCTGGGCGTGGAGAGAGCGTGGTGAGAGCGGAGAGGGAACTGACCCATGGTGGCGATGCTGCTGAAGGACACAATGTGTTATGGGGATGAGTGGGAGGAGGGGTGTTTCAACAGTGATCAATTTAGGAAATCACGACCCAGCAAGCGCGACGCGATCGAGCCGGACGCGTTGCGTATGACTAAGCAAGAAAACACTCTCCTCCCCCGTCTCAGGAACCGATCCGAGCGCGCACTATTCATATTCAAAACATCTATTTTCTTCGGTCATGAGAGTCGGACGGTAGTCTAACCCACCGAGCGTAATCTATTGTGTATGTGCAAGTATCAATGCTTACGGCTTGCAGGTCAGCTCACAGACTCCCGTCGTCTAGCATATGCCGTCTTCTATGTGTACCTTTAAGCATGTACCCAGATATGATCCGTCTTGTAGGAGGCATCGTTTCCACACCTTATGAGCTCTTTGCGTGCCCCATTGCTGCTGTCTTTGGAAAAATATCGGCCAGTGTGGCTTTCGCTGGCCATGCAAACCCCAGTTCTGGACTTCCTTCTGGGCTGGTCAAAAATTCTACAAGAGCCATAAACGTATAGGCCCCCATCGCAGTCAGCAAATGCCAATACCCATGTCCTGTCAGAAGAATCAGTCAAGAGCCATGAGAGAGAGAGAGAGAGCACTCAAAGCATACCTTCAAGTAATATAGCCCATGGCCAACCAATCTGATGCTTCCATCGTGTCAAGGTTGGACAGAAGAGGTTGTCAACATTCCAGATCACAAACGCGAGGAGCGACGAAGCCGTAGCGAATGTGACCAAAGACCTCAACTTGTCTCTTTGAATCTGTTCTTTGATCCGGAGACCAATAATCTGCCGTATTCTTCTGGCTACCGTGATGGACATGCCAAAGAAAAGCACCACGTGCAGGATGAACTCATCTGTGAGACAATGATAAATGACAAACGGGATTATGATGCCAAGGATGATCGCCGTGTTGCGACGTTGGATGGCCAGCGGTTCTCGAAATGTGTAAACTTGCAAAAGAACTGTAGCAATGGCTACATGCATTGACAGCTCGTCGGCTGCCAAGACTTGGTCAGCTTGGTCATCGGACGGATATGTGAAGGTCTTACACATTTGAGTGTGATATTTCAAGGTTGTGTGATACCTAGTCCATTCGAGCATCCAGTAAGCATGCCAATACGATCATAGGTATCGTACAGTCGAGAATCCACATACAAGCCAGAAAAGAGGCCAACTCCGATCAGGGCGAAGTAGGACGAATTCGTAATTGACACGACACCAATATCGTGTCTTTTCGCCCGGCGAATCCCATGAATACCATATGCGACATATGCCAAGCTAGTCAAGGTGTTGATGAATTCGGCAATGTAGTGAGTCCAGAGATAATCCTGGCGAATCATCAGCCCTGGAATGTGTTTCTCCTGCTGACTTGTCCGTACCGACCTCTTCGCAGAAGCTATTACAGGCTGTTAGTCGGGCACACTTGCAATCTCTTCGCGTTCCTCATTTAGCCATACTTCACATGGCTCGTCGGTCTTCCCCAGTAGCCGAGCAATCCCTGCTGAGATGAAGATTGATCCCAGAG
The DNA here is from genome assembly GCF_000320565.1 of Sphaerulina musiva SO2202. NCBI lineage: Eukaryota > Fungi > Ascomycota > Dothideomycetes > Mycosphaerellales > Mycosphaerellaceae > Sphaerulina > Sphaerulina musiva. The sequence goes on from NW_016017392.1 coordinate 1,262,504, forward strand.
CTTGCCATTGTTATGAGCCATGAATCCTGGCAGATGAAGAAGTAGAGAAGAAGTATGGATCGATATGGATAAGGTATGCGTAAGAAATGCTTCCGGACTACATGTAGATGTCAGTCATGTCACCACATCTGGTTCTGATCCAGTGGTCTGAGACCATCCCGATGGGAATTCGTCACCGCTTGCGCGCGGATATTAGTAATCACCTGTGTCGCTCTCATTGGATGGTTCAACGCAGTAGGTGGAGATGGTGAAAAGGGCATCACTACCTCATGTCATCCACATCCACCTCCTTCACGAGACCAGCTTTCCCTTTCCCTTTTCCCTTTCCCCCTTCCCCTTTCCCCTTTCCCCTCCCCCTCTTCTCTTCGCACTGATGGAGACCGTTCTCAACCGCCAGAGCACTTGCGGTGTCACAGTCTCACAGACACTACCAGACCTTGCAACGACTGCGGGACATCGCGCCGGTCTTGTACTTCTGCCATTGCACCGGGCCGGGTAAGCCACTGCGTCTCTTCGCACTCGAGGAAGAACGAAGGGCTCACAGTGCAATGACACCTTCTTTGACCTGCCACATACCATGAGAGCCCTTCGGTCGAAAGGTCGGCGAAATTGAAGGTTACTGCTATACGCTGCCTCGGCCCTTAGGGATTGCCGCCTTGAGGACAGCCATGACCTTCCTGAAGTTCCTGTGCACGTGGGCTTCTGGCCAGGTCTCCTCCATCGACCGGCCGCTGAATTTGTACCTTAGCGAGGCAAACTCGGGGCCATCGAACCCAATCCAGCAACAATCTACCATGTAGATAGCAAGGGATCTGTGAAGCAGAGTGGTGCTCGAAGGCGCAACTTGCAAGCTGGAGAGCACACCAACAGCGCACGATCACGTGTTGCGCGAAGTGCCTTGTCATTCGAATTGGCAAGCATATATCGATCCGAGTCGACGACCAGTAGGTTGACACAGACCTGCACTACTACTACTACTACAATCCCCTGAATGCACTTCCGGCCGAGGCCTTTCCGACCCCACGGACGGGAATGTATTGGCTGCGTATGCTTATCATTTATGTGAATCGACGACACTGGGGTACCTGGCAGCCCCGCTAGTGGGGGCCATAAGGACCAACATGGTATCTGTGTATCAGTCTACTTCACATCGCCAATTTTTGGCGAGCGAAAGCGATGCTCTGATGCCTATATACCCACCACGCCATGTTCTACATCACCCGAGCGTCCTACCGCTGTTCTCGACTTGATCGCATTCGGGCCCTATGGTAGCACTCTTTTGTTTCTTGACGTGTGATCGATCATTGTGCAAATATCGTTAAGGTTCAAGGTACACCACCTCATCCCTAGAAGCATCGTGGCAGATCTTCGGTGTTTGTGCAGCACATTCAGAAGCTCTGATGCTGGAGTTTGCAACGCGCTCTGTTCAAAAGTCCCATACAGAAGCGACAGTAGAAACAGCGAGCGCAACAGCAACAGCGACAGTGACAGTGAGAACGACAGCGAGCCACCATCCAGAACGTCCCCGCCTCCGTTCTGCACGAAGCCTACCAAAGCACCTTCCTCTACGGCACAAGCAACGATGGTTTCCATCCGGGCAGTCATCAGCGACACCACCGTCGTCAAGGCCAAGTTCCCTCTGCCAGGAGAAATTGCGTCTCTGCTTACGTCGATGGTTGCGCTGCCTGTGATGGCATTATTCTTCTGGCAGAGACTGAATCAAGCAAAACACAAAGCGTTTACAGCTGCTTCTTGTGCCCTGCTCCTCGTAAACACAGCTCCCGTCGTGTTGCGGATCAGGAAGGCTGCGCTAACAGAAGGAGCAGACGTACGTCGCGTCGTTTCTCTTCGTCTTCATTCTGACCGTTGTCATCCATATCCGGGCCAAGACTCAGGGCCTCTGCGACTCGACAATATTGGCATGCAAGTGGGCAAGAGAAACGTGCGAAAAGGAGAACTCCCGTCTGACATATCATGGCAGGTCTCACATTGTGGATCGCGAGCAAAGCCGCCGCCTTCCTCTTCTTGATCGAGCGCGCCTATATCATCTCATGGCCCATCACTCCAAGACACAAGACTCCAGACTACGTCCTGAGCTACATTGTGATCTTTTCAGCGTACTTTACTGTCACGGTGCTGTCGATTAAATTGTAGGCACCCTCATTCTGTGGCATCTGCCATGCTCTTTCCTTGGGCGGGTTAACTAACAACTTCAATAGCCGCGTAGCATTCGTGCTAGAGCCTGCGGACATCTGTATCATCGGCATACAGATGTATGCACTCATACCGCTTTTGCTGGTGGAGGTACTCTCCTACGTACGACCCCACGATGCCCAAGCTGGTAGCATGACTTTGCTGATGATCTGCCTAGCTCTACTTGACAATTCGATTCTTGATACCGCTTGTGATGGTACATTTTGGAGGTCAAGGCCTGCTCGTACCATTACGAAAAGTGGTAATACGAACATGCATCGGAACAGTGATTGCAATGTTGTCAACCGCTGCCGTCAAAATCTCCTTGACATTATTCAATGGAGAGCCTGCTTGGCTCTGTTGCATGACTTGCAAGATAGATGGTATGGTCACATACTCCCGTCCTTCCTCATCCTCCTTTTGGTCGAAAGAACAAAAAAGGAGAAACCAATCCGCTGACTCCAATCCTTCCTTGCTAGCACTCATCGCATGCACTACTCTTCACTGGATCACCAAACCCGAAGCTACAGAAGGGGGCGAAAACGGCACCCCGCAGACTTTGGGCGTCGGCTTTGATGAAAACGACAAAGAAAGCGGCGTGGTTGTGGAAACTTCCCAAGTCTCGGACAACCAAAGAGCGGCTTCCAACTCTACGACTTTGGTGTGAGAGAGAGAGACTGAATGACTGACTGACTGACTGCAAGATGTCACAACGGATCTATGCGGATTTATATATCCGTATCATGGCGCAAATTTTGCACAAGAAAGAAAAAGAATTGAAAAGTAAAAAAGTCCACGGCATCTCTGCCTACATTCATTTACACGACGAGTCTTTATGTACCTACTTACATTACCCTACCTGATGTCTTCAACATCTAAAAAAAAAACAACGAAAGTTTCAATCCTCCGTTATCTGTGAATTTTAAATCCTCTTCCTTCTAGAACGAACATATTATAAAACTGCAAGCAACCAAACCAGAACAACAACAAAATTAATAATACACAACAGTTTACCAAGTCCCCATCCCCCGCAACATCCCCCGTGAATACCTACAGGTCTTTTTGAGAAAGAAGAACAAGAAACAAAAGAGGAAAGGAACTTGGAAAAGTATACCTAGAAAGTGCTACTTACTCGGTGGGTCGTGTGTGTGTGTGTGTGTGTGTGTGATATGGGAATACGAAAAGAAAAGGAAGGGAGAGAGGGGAAAGAAGAAGAAAAAGAAAAAATAAAATAAAACGAAAACGAAAACGAGAACCGTTCAATAGAAGAGAGGAGAAGAAACGGAAACATGTTCAATATCGATCGATCATTTTGTTAAAGTTTTATTTTGTTTTTGTCGTTACTCTGTATAATTCTAGCGCTGAACAGCAGCTCATAAAGGTCATGTGTATATACAATTGGGGTCTCTTCCCCTCGCTAAGTTCTGCAATCAATGCGCGCTAACTTCTTTAACACATCTATTTCTTCCGTCTACTTTGTAAGTGGTGTTGGGCAGCCCAGATTGGCAAAGTTCGTGCCAGAAAGTTTGGTGAGCGCGAAAGAGAGGGCTTCAGTGGTAGGAGTGATGAGGCCATTGAGGTATGACGGGACGGATTGCGTGGCGAGCTGGTAGAGCAGACAAGAAGTGGTTCTGGCATCGAGACCTGGTGAGATGGTTCCGTTCTGGATCGCTCCGAATGTGATGACATCGAACTTTCCGTCGGCGGTGTTGCCGCCGAATTGCACGGGGTGGAGCAGGTACATTGAGAGAATCTGCTCCGTAACCTTGCCGTTGTCGTATGGATCGACACGGTTCGTCCAATCAGCAGGGAGCTGCTCGGCGTTGTTGAATGAGTAAGTGCCATCGCTGTTCTTCTGAGCACCGAAGAAAGAGGAGATAGTGGCATAGTCTGGCGTGTAGTTGTTGGTGCCAGATGGCATGAGCTCGTACAAGAACGAAGCAGCACCAAACAGCAGCAAGCTGAGAGGACCAAAGTAGAAGTTGGGGTTCTCTGCCTGAGACGCGTGCCAGCGATCGTAGCGGTACTTGGCCAGGTTCTCCAGGTTGTACAAACCACCAGTGGTTTCGGTCATCTGCTGGAAGAGTGTGCCATTGAACTGGTAGTTGTTACCGTTGCTGGTGAAGTAGTCGTTTCGGGTGAGCGATGAATCGGCCTCGAACTTGTTGTGGCCGGCGAGACCAGGCTCGCTGCCCGTGAGTATCGGTGAGATCGATGTTCGTGACGTGGCATCACAACCGATGGAGAGCTTCTCGGTAACAAGGTCACCGTCGGTCAAGGTGAGACCAAGAAGAGCGAGGAGATTCGCCAGATCGTAGCCAACATTGTAGATGTTCTGTTGGGCGTCGACGAGCTCGTTAAATGTGACGACACCATCGTGCGAAATGAAGTTGTGGTTGGCAGCGACGTTCAAGCCCGGGCAAGGGCCTCGAATGTCGGTCTTTGGATTGGGTGCAACGAAAGCGTGGGCTGTATCGCCTGGGGCTGGGACTTGGTATCCACCCTTGCCGTTACCTGGCTTCCCGTCCTTTGCATTGTTGTAAGGGTACTGCGAAGTGACCGGAGCGGCAGGAACGTGGTTGGCGTTGAATGGACATGTAGCCTCCGCACCACCGCCAGTGCCGACTTGTTGTCGCCGAATTCGTCGTCGCTCGGCGTGAATGGCAGAGCTATCGACGCCAGAAACGTCCATGACAAAGGGGAAAGCATATGCGCTCGTGATGAGCGACGCGGCAATGATGCTCTTCATGATGATCGGTGTCCTTGGGGTGAGAAGACTGCGATGTGAGGGAGGTTGAGGATGAAGATGAAGAGCAACAGTTGCAGTATGGATCATCCGCATCTCTTATACTCGTCGTCGAAGATGTTGATCCTCCGAGGCACCTCCACACAAACCCTGGATTTCCCCATAGTGGAGCCTCTGAGTTCAGCGGCGCGTGACTGCGAACCACAAACACAGGAGGAGAGGAGGTGGTAGCAGGAGTAATGGCAGATGATGGCCGTTCAGTGCTGCAGCACGGGGACGTGAGGTCATGCTGGGCAGTATTCATTTGCATTGTGAGCCTTTTGATTGGTCGAGCGCGAAAAACGAACCAGCCAAGGCGATGAGGAGCGAGGCCGATTTCCAGAATTCTGTACGAGCCGTGACCAATTGTGGGGTGATGAACTGATCACTGCTAAGCCGGCAGCAGCTAGGGTGCTACAGTGGTCCCAAAAGTAACTGGGAAAGACCCACATGGCGATGTCAATCAGGAAAGATCGTCGTTAGTCTTAAAATTAAGCCTCTCCAAATATCCCAAAGCTTCCTCCAAGCCTCGGCGTTGGCGAAAAGGTGGCGTTTCTTGCTGTTTCGCCCGTCGGGGGCAGACCACTCTGGTGGCCCGCGTGACTTCGCGGGCGCTGGAAGTTTACTCAAATCCGCCAGGCCAGACTCGATATGCTGCCAGGCTCGATGTGCTGAACCACAGTTGCCTGCCAGCTTCGGTGAAATAAATCATGCCATCCATGCAGACGAATGTGCCACTCTGTACGCCTCCAGCGGCCTGTGACCTTCCTCGAAAAGATATGGGCGGTGGCAAAATCACTGAAGCTGCCTGGTTATGATTGGGTCGTTCGCGTTGTTGTGCAGATCTCATCAGGCACTAGAATAAGCTCAAATGGGGCTTGATGCTTCAACTTGCTTGACGTTGTGGCGCTCCACGCCATGAATGCGTTGTTGCTGGGGGCGTGCCACTGGTCAGCCAGGATCGGGTCCAGCCCACAAAGTCCGTGCTAGATGATAGAAAAGTAGGTAGGCATGAGTAGTAGGAGGTAGAGGTACTGTCGATCAGCACAACTACACGAGGGTAGCGGTTACATGTCGAGGCGCACTACTTCCACGTGAAGCCAAGAAAGGAAGGAGCAGTGCACAGCGTCTGCAAAATACTGCTTGCCACTCGGCAAGGCTTGCTGTATCGAAAAAGCAAACGGGATGTACGATAATAGCATGCCGAAAGTTATATTGGTTTTGGTATGCCCACAGCACGCCGTGGGGAAGCTTCAATCGACTCTTCAGCATCTCTCGAAGACACGGTAGAGGCCTTTGAGGTTTGCCACTTCGACGGTGCCCTTCAGTAGGCTAGCGGTGGCGACCAGCCTCGCTTTGAACGCGGGGAATAGCACATTTTCCACCGCGCGACGCACGTGGCGACGTCTCTCAGCCATGTCTTCAGCTTCTGTCTGTCCCTCCTGTGGTGCTGGAGGTAATGCTTCTGGAGCGTAGAAGCTAGCAAGTTCTCGAAGAAGGCTCTGGAAGCACCCCTTCTCGTCTGACCAGTCCACGTGTGGTCCTAGCCGGAGTAGGAAGTTGGGAAGTTTAGCCATACACGGCATGTAGCCCTTCATCAGAAGTGGTATGGCCAGGAGATTGCCTTCTGGTGAGACCTCAAGTGCAAAGTATTCGAAAAGCATGTCTTTGCGGGAGATGAGCTGCTGCGTCACTGCAGCAGCAACCTTGTCCCAGTCCACGTCCGTATTGTCTGATTCTGTCGCTGCTCTGGCCTGCTGCACTGCAATCTGGATCAAGTCTTGTAGTGCTAGCGGTGGGTTGAACCGAATACTTCCATAGTTACCAAAGTCCGTCAATGCAAGCTGGTAGAAATATTCCGCGGCAGTCATTCCATAATCCACGAGAAAGAGCTTGACCCCGCCCTGGATCGCGGCGATGCGTTTCGTCTCGTCAGCAATGCCAACGAATGTGTGGTTGGCGTAAGTGTCGGTCAGCTCGTTGTGCATGTTTTCCCTGACCGAGGCACGAAGGTCCTTGATCGTAGTCAAGCGACAAATCGTTGCCTCCTTGTCAGTATATTCATACTCGATGTCATCCGAGACGGGTTCATGAGATGGCAACTCTTGGTGCTGAGCCTGCGGTAGCATAGCCGTGATTTTCCTACTCTTCGCATCTGTTCTGACCAAGTTGTTCTCATATGGTTTCCTTGAACTGCCAGTCTGCCTCGTGGGCGGGCGCTGAGATGTTGCTGCTGCGGATGCGCCTGGCAATGGGTTCGTCTTCGAGATACTTGGCGTTCCCGCTCCAACGAGCAGGCTCTGCGTCATGAACGTCCTGCTGGTGTCGACTTTGCCCAATCGTGTACGGATTTCCTCGCAAACAAGCTCAATGATCTCGTCTTCATTGAGGAAGTTGACTTCACGTTTGGTCGGATGCACGTTTACATCGACTCGTGCTGGGTCGATATCGAGACTGAGGTAAATGAAAGGCTTTCCTCCCTTCGGCAAAAACACCGAATATGTCTGCTCGATGGCTTTCTTGATGGCAGACGAGTCGACAGATCGATGGTTGATGAAAAGCAACATGGTTGTCTTCTTTCCATTGTAGTTGGCGTTGCTGACTAGTCCAGCAGCTCTGAAGCCATACTGGTCACTCGAGATCTGGAAGTCTATAAGCTCATTCGCCGCATTGCTGTTCTGTGTGAGACGGATCCGGTCGCGAATGTTGGCATTGGCTGGAACGGCAACACCTGCACCAGCTTCGCCGTGCTTCTTGCACGAGAAGGCTACACCTTGACAATGCACTGCATATTTGCCGACGACCTCCGCAATCTTTGCGTACTCTTCACTCGCAGATCGGAAGGCGCGGCGGCGAGTCGGCACATTGTAGAAGAGATCTTCGACAGAAATTTGCGTACCTTGTCTTCCAGCGCAGGGTTTGGGATCTTCGGACTGTCCCGGCTTTGCTGGAGTGAGCTTTCCGCCAGCATAGTGTGCTTTCCAAGCACAGCTGGAATCGTACGTCTTCGTGGTCACCGCAAGATGCGCAATATGGCTTATGCTGGCCAGAGCCTCGCCTCGGAAGCCATATGTTCCAATGGCCTGGAGATCTTCGAATGACTTGAGCTTCGATGTGGTGAATCTCTCGCAAAGTATGGGCAAGTCGTCCTTGCTGATGCCACACCCATTGTCAGTGATTTGCAACAGCTTCAGGCCGCCTTCCTTGACCAGGATCTCGAGACTGGTGGAACCAGCGTCCACTGCATTCTCGATCAATTCTTTGAGAGCGTGGACGGGTGCAACGATGATCTCTCCGGCTGCGATCTTGTTGACAACGTCTTGTTCAAGGGCACGAATGCGGCGCGGGGCTTGCATCTCATCCGCCTTACGTTTGGTCCCTCGTGGAGGCGAAGACGACTTCGATGCGTCCATTTCGTGTTAGACCAGTGCCAACGCGATTACAGCAGCTGGTACGGTATGGGAGTGCGATAGTGGTGGCGACGAAAGACAACCTGGAAACGCGTCTCGGGTCAGTGGCTGCCTTCCGCACGGCGCGCGCCGTGGCGGCTTGGCGTTGCCGAGGAGACTTCATCGTTCTTGCATTTTCTGTTTATAAAGTCACATGGAGGATGGACTGGCTTGTTTTACAACGGTAAGGTATTGTGTCTCCTCTCAAGTACTGAAAACAGTGGTTTGCTGTATATCATATCTACGTGAAGGAGGTGTGCCGTGTCATGACGTCTGCGTCGCTAGAATGTAGACCTGAGGCCTGTCGTACTTTTAATGACCAAGCCCAACAGATGTCGCAAATCACTATGGCAGCGCGCGATCCCTGCCACAGAGCGTAAACGCTTCATGTGCTACCTGGACCGCCGAGTAACGCAAATCTTCGAACAATGCTGGGGCCTATCTCGTCGTAATCGGCCTTCGTATGACAGTAGCTGCGGAACTCTGGGGTTGATCCGAGTAAGGAGCCACCGAACCAGGGGCCGTGTCGTTGCCTTTTGTGTGTGATGACTTGCACGTCTAGACCTCCAGACTTTGCTGCATTGCCTGCGCGCGCTTCTGACGAAGCAATCCGTGCGTCCACCAGGTGCTTGATATCTCGTTGCAACCTCCGTCCAAACTGGTTGTAAAGTGTAGAGCCTCCAGATAGCACAATGTTCTTGTATAGACCTCTTCGTACATCGATCGGCGATGTTTGAATGACTGTGTCGACGATATTTGGCAAAGGCGTAAGGAAGTCGGAGCTGTAGATTTCGGGATTGAAAAAGATCTCGGGAGCCAAGAAGCGCTCGTATCCAACATCCACTGTCACACTGCGTCCGTTCAGGTGTCGAACGACATACTGCTTGAACCGATCATCGGGCTCGCGATCGTATCTTTGGAACTCCTTCACGATGTCTGGGCACACGTAGCAGAACTCCTCCTTGATCTTCTCGGCAGTCTTCAAGCTGCTGTCTGGTTCTCCTCGGTCTCGCAGCAATGATTGCACAAAGTACGTGATGTCTCGTCCAGCAATAGGAATGGACTTTATCGAACTTCCAATCACATATCCTTCGGCAACTGGGATGACGTGCGTGACACCCTCGCCAGAGTCAATCACGGTTCCTGTCAATGATCGATCCTGCACTTTCGATGATGTCCAGGACGCGGCCAGAGCAAGGACAGCCTGCACAGCGATATATAGACCGGCGCAGTTGAATGATTCGAACATGATCTCGGCGGTGTTCTCGCGATTCTCAGGCGGGTTGAGAGGCGGTTCGGTAAGGAGGAAGTAGTGGTCTTCCGGTTCGACTCGGAGGTACTTGAAGATGCTATTCGACCAGAAGCGCTCCATGTGGTCCTGCACGATGGGTTAGACAATCTTCGATAGTCTCACGCATGTCCTCCCTACCCAATTCTCAATCTGACCATGCCGTATGGGGTAGTGTATGCCATAGCCTGTTCCACGCAGTCAATACATGTCCCCCCGATACTACCAGGAACGATGCATACCAGGTCCAGCCGACGCGGCGAGTGCTTCATCGCCGATGAAGAAGTCCAAGTCCTCTGTCCCCCTCTTGCCGGACAAATGTCCTGTTGGTCCCGCGCCTCCGGTCAAGAACGAGGGCTTATTTGCAACAGCAGGTCGGCCAGAGCCCGAGCTGCCACCTGCTTGACCGGCCGCTTTGGTGGCAATGGCGGTCGGAAAGACGAACGAAGGAGAGTCGTTGCCGGCGAAGCCTAGTTTCGAGTAGCCAGTGCCGCTGGGGCATAGTTAGCGGTGTTGAGCGTAGTAAGGCACGAGGCATTGGCGCAAGCATACTTGTCCATGACAACAGCAGGAGTTTGCGTCGCCATAGTGGCGGTATTGCTTTCGGTAGCCGCCTGCAGTGCTGATGAGAGAGCGTAAGTATGTCGTGTCTAGTGGTCGCGTCGGTAAGGTAGGTTTGTGCCTGCCTGCTTGCCTGCCTGCCTGCCTGTCTGCCAGCTTGCTGACAGTTACGCAACTACAGGTGCGGGAAGCGCCGAGAGAGTGTTTCTGGAAGGCGGGGCGCCAAGACTTTCTCATGGAGACCAGACATCACGCTTCCTCTGCCCTCTTCTTACCTCCTAGGAGATACTGCATCACACAGCCGCCCTGGATGGCCATTGAAAGGTCCATCAGCCGCATCCACGTAGCAGACTGATCGAGAGACGTTACACGTGCATTACTACCTTGTACCTACCTGCCTAAGGTATCTACAGTAGGTGGACCTCGCTGACACGTGCAAGCCGACGTGAAGCGAAGGCGCGACCTGCTGCGACCAGAACCACCTACCTACTACCTAAAGCAGCAAGCGAGAAAGATCGCTCTTTCCTTGTTGTCCGTCGGTGGGACCTGAGGAAGAAACAGCCTCCCCTCAGACGTGCGCGGGTCGAGGCTCTGTGTGCCACCTCAATTTCCATTTCCATTTCCATTCCCACCTCAACTTCACTTCACCTTCACTCTCCCTCTCTGCTGTGCCTCCTCGACTGACATTGCTCCATCCAGCACTGCGCTCAGCTTGCACATTCTTCCGGGCCTCGCCCTCTAGCAGACACAAGTCGCTCGTTTCATCGCCAACTTTTTTCCCGTGCTGCAATCTCCTACTAAGTCTCGCGACCTCTACAGACCTACGAGAAGCTGCTGGACAGGACTGGCGCGCGAGTCTGCGTCTCCGTCGATATACGATAGCCTCAACGTCGGCCAGGATTAAGCAGAGAACATCAACCATGTTGTCGAAGGCCAGGCCAGGGCGCCACAAGACAGATATCGCCTGCATCTTCGTGCATGCTGGAGCCGGTTATCACAGCAAGGATAACGAGCTACACCATCTGCAGGCATGTGAGGAGTATGTGAGACTTTCGGTGGTATGGGGTGGATTCACAATGGCTGACATGGAATAGTGCGTGCAAAACAGCTATGCGGCTTATGCAGAGTGGCGGCACTGCGGTCGATGCTGTCGAAATCGCCATTCGTGTTCTCGAGGACCGGGAAATCACCAATGCAGGTTTCGGCAGCAATTTGGGTTACGATGGCGTGGTAGAGTGTGACGCTATCGTGGTAGATCATTTCGGCAGGAGTGGAGCTGCTGGTGCTGTTGCTCGTGAGTCCTCGCCAGACACAACGTAGCAAGCGAGAGCTGACCATCACCTGCAGAGATCAAAAATCCAATCTCGCTCGCGCGACAAGTCCTCGATCATTCCACGCAATCTCTGTCTCTGCGACGTGTCCCACCAAACCTATTGGTCGGCGAAGGCGCGAGGCAGTTTGCGGATGCGCATGGCATGCCCATCATGCCCCACGATTATCTTATCTCACCTTTCGCTAGACATCGATGGCAAAAGTGGCGAGGAGACCTCAACAAGGTTGATCGGCACAAGGCCCGTGATCATTTGAGCACCTACAATACTCTTTCCACGGGCTCGCAAGCTGAAATTTTCCGCCACCAAGTCGAATATACTACTGACTCTGAACAACAACGCCAGGCCCACGAAAAGCGCGAGTTGGCCTTGATAGAATCGCTGTACAACGATGCACAGCCTATTTCACCTCCGCCGTCAGATCTTCGGGAAGAGTCCCTCTCTTCGAGGGGACCATCGACGTCCAGCGTGTCGTTCAGCGAAGCTGCAGGAACGCCTGACACCACGCCTGACGACTCGGACTCGCATCCAGACACTTACAGCGATCCGCAAGGTCCGCCTGTCCCATTCAAAAACTTGGTCAAACGCCCATTGACTCACGGCTCCTCGAAGCCGGTTGCCACTCACTCACATCGAGCGAGTATGCATGATGGCTTCGGCATACTTGACGACGAAAACGTGATGGATGTTTACACAGAGTACGGCGAGGGTGAAGGCCAAGTGCTACCTAGTTCCCACCGGCCCCGATCAGATTCTCGGCGTCTATCTTCTGCTTCGGACTCTGATGACACCGCGCGACTTGGCACTGACGGCCACCAAACCCCATCTTCTGGGTCAGGAACATCTCGCACGACGGCACGGCCTTGTCCGCCACAGACACATAGCACTGGTGCTTGTTGCACTGAGCCTGTACAAAACCTACAGCCCGGATCGAATCTACCTAGCAAGGAAGCTCTAGCAGACGAAGCACCCAAAGTCATCCGCATACAAGAAGCCTCCAGTCCGGTTCCGTCTCCAGCTAAAGTCGCTGGAACACGAGAGGCTTCGAGTCCAATGTCATCACCAGGACCAGCCAAAGTTGCTAACGCCCCGGGCAAGATACCTGGGCCGGGCCCCAACAATGGCGAGGATCACATAACAGACACGGTTGGGGCTATTGCCATTGACATGTACGGCAACATCGCGTGTGGAGCCTCTTCCGGCGGTATTGGTATGAAGCATCGAGGTCGCGTTGGGCCAGCTGCGCTCATCGGCATCGGCGCTACCGTTGTGCCTGTCGAGGACGATGACGAGGAAAAGACCACAGTCGCCACCGTTACTTCCGGCACTGGCGAACAGATGTCTACCACCATGGCGTCTTCGGTTTGCAGCGATCGCATTTACCACTCCCATAAGAAGACCAAGAAAGGCACATTTGAGGAATGCATCGAGGAGAGCGCCATAAGAAGCTTCATCGAAAAGGACTTCATGGGCCATCCCAGCGTAAAATACTCTGATTCGAATAGTGCCATTGGAATGTTGAGCGTGAAGAGAACCAGGGATGGTGCATGGTTGTACTTCGGGCACAATACTAACAGTTTCGCTTTGGCGAGTATGCACTCTGACGAGAGAATGCCAGTCTGCACCATGAGTCGCAGCAACGGACACGGGACCATCGCGCAGGGGGGTCGTCCGATTAGATGGCGGCGCAGTAGCATGAAATCATGATTAAAGCAATCCGAGGTGAGCCTAGCAGAGAGTATGACCTGCGCTTTTTGAGAGGCTCGAGAGGAGACCTCGTTGCTTATAAATTCGGACCTGAGTGTTCGACGAAAGCTCCGCGCAGACGAAGATGGTTTTCCGCTTTGCTATTCTTTGCAATACCTGGACCTCTACAATAGAGCGCTGAAATCTACTCCCGACATCTTCCACCATCTGTTCGAATTGTTAGACTCTCGTCTGGCAGACTGTGAGAAGTACGCAATCCCTGGTTGGTGTCGTTGCTTAGCATTCCTGCTTTGGGAAATGCCTGCGAAAGCGTGGCATTGATGTTCCGAGGACATAGTAACTGTAACATGTTCTCACCTCAGGCGAAGTTGGTGACTGCTGTCTGTGGTCGGTTGCATGGCCTCGCCCCGGACTTGTAGGCTTTTCCAGAACAGCAAAGCAAGCCCAAATCTGACTGACCTGCAGGTTTCGTTCAGAAATGCTACCAAGTACATACAGGGACTTACCGACTTTCATCGTGAAACCCAGGTTGGGCCCACAGCCCCCGGGGGAGTTACTTCTTCCAGTGTCGAGGGGATTGCCGTGTTGCTAAAGTCATTTCAGAAGATGTTCTCGGGATACATTGTTGTCTGGGTCCAACTAGTTACATTAGCAGGTCCGATCTGGAACTCAGGAAGGGTCAGGTATATGAACACGGACGGCTTCAATAGATACCTACCAGGTACATACCTGGGCACACAAAACTCCTAACTCTATCAGTTTGCCAAAGAACGTCAAGGTAGGTAGGTGAGGCAGGTAAGGTACATGAATCATATCAAGCGGAGAGATCTTATTTTTTTTTTTCTTTTGTTTTGATAACATGTGAGTGAGGAAGGAACACCATCCAGAAATAAATCGTACATACAGCGCACCTGACAATCAATACTTTACCTTACCTTACCTTACCTAGCTAAACAGTAACTTGTTGCCCACCTTGCCTAACAAGAACAACAAAATTGTCAAAAATGAAAATGAAAATAACAAAACGCCATCAATCACCGCCACGAGCACTTCAGGCGGCTCTATCAATTTCCACTCTTCCAGTGCCCTCTCGGTTTCGAGGGGTCTCACGCCACTGTCTTAGCCTCCTGCTTGCCGCCATTGGCAACAGCAAGATTGTGATGAAGTTCTTTCGTCAGCTCACTGACGCCATTGGGCTCGGGTTTCTTTTTCGCGATTTCCGCGCCATTCGTGACCTTTTCCGTCAAACCCTTTCTCACGCGAGCGACGCTGTCGACAATCACTGCATCGATACCCCAGTCCGCTTGGAGGTTGCTCTTCGCCGGGTCGTTGTTCGCAGTTCCGTAACTGACACACACCAACTCGGACGACTGCACCACGCTGATGAGACGTGGGCATAGCACAAATGGATCTGCGGCACTGACGATGCCGAGCAAGTTCCAGCGCGAGGCGAAGCGGATGGCTTCTTGTAGAGAAGACGCTCTGATGTCACCCACGGGAGCGACTCCAGCGTCCGTGAGGAACAGCACTGGTATCGAAGGTTGCTTAAATGTCAATAGTAAACAGAGATCCGGATGGAAGGAGCTGAAGACGATGTTGCGCTTCTTCCGCCTGTCGTATACCATTTTGAGCACAGTATCCACGAAGAGGTTGAGTTCCACAGCATAGGTATCCATTTCTTCCTCAACGGACTCGAAGAGCATGGGATACTTCATCTCGATGTTGAAGCCAACATCTTCCGGTAAGGTGCGGAACATCTCTTCCAGTGTTGTGAATTGTGACTGGATCACGTCACCGCGGCGATTGCCCTTGAATCCTTTCGTCTTAAAGTCTCGAGTATGCTTGAGGCGATCATTCGTCTTATCCTCGATGATGGGAGCGCCCACAGAGTACGAACGCTGTGCACGACGCATATCGCCGTTCCTGTCGCTCCGCCCGTTGGTAGTGGGAGGCGAAGATGGTCGCGAGGTCATTGGCGTATCACTCAGAGCAAGAAACTGCTCCAGGGTGAGGGTGTGCACGGGCACATCCGCGCCAGTCTCGCTGACGATGAAATCGTGGTAGATGACTGGCACATGGTCTTTCGTCATCTGTACATCGAATTCGACATAGGATGCTCCCAAGTTGGCAGCAGTGATGAAGGACTGAATGGTGTTCTCGCCCAACTGCAGCGACGTCTTTGCGGAGACATTTTTGCCAAGTCCACGATGCCCGATGACCATGGTGGATGACTTGGTCCAGTACGTTTTCTCCTCACTGATGTTCAGGTTCGGATGTTGGAACGGCGAGATGACCAGAAAGTTGAAGTTGATCGCCCCAATCACATCGAAATCTTGCCCGGCCAGCAGAGGAATGCTAAGATCGGTTTGAAGCGTGACACGCTTGCTGCCCACGCCAGGCTTGATGCTCGACAACAAGGCTGCAGCACGAGCGATGCGCTTCTCACTCGAACCCGCATACGTGGGCACAAGGTCGAAGAACAGCTTCACCTTGGACGGGTCCTTGGCTTTAAAGACGATCGGGGTTGTGCTGATCTCCTCGTGTATGGGAAGATCAATGACCGTTTCCTCGCCGGTCGCGCCTTGCGCTGTCACTACCAAGGACAGAGCAGTATCCAGTTGGGTGGCATGAGCATCGGCAATGGCGATGTCTTCGAGGCTGATCGGCTTCAGGTCCTTGTTCTCATCAAGCGTGCCCAAACTGACGAGAATCATGGACTCATCTGTGAGATATCGATGGCCGAAAGACTTGACCGGCTCAGGAATGCGGGACTTGGCGTCTTCCTTGGGTACGCCATTCGATCGCCGCTCTTCCAACGTGGAACAAACAGCATTGGGTGGCGACCCCGAAACCTGTCCGTTCAACTCCGGGCTCGCATGAAGTTCTGGTGACGGGCTGTATTGATGCAAGTAGCGAGCAATGTCAATGTGTCCTCGCAACGCTGCATGCTCCATGGGCGTCCAGCTCGAGTAGTCTTTCTTGTTGATGTCGGCACCGGCTTTGTGCAGAAGCTGGACAACACCCATATGACCATTAACACACGCAATGTGAATTGGTGTCCATCCAAAGTCTTTGTCGGGCAGTTCGATATTGATGCGGTGTTTTCCCTCAGTTGCGGCGAGCAAGGCTTCTGCACAGTCTTCATGTCCGTTCCTAGCAGCGATGTGAAGTGCGGTGTCGCCTTGCTCGTTCTGGAAGTTCACGTCTACTCCAGCTTCGACCAATAGCTTGACAATTTTGTGAAAGTTCGATTTCGTCGCCAATGCGAGAGACGTGCCGCTTTTCTCGACGTGCTTATTCGTCAATCGTGCATCGGTGAAGGCGCTCCAATCGTCCGACATCAGGAGTGCTCTGGTCGTCCGATAATGTCCACCGATGACAGCGAGGTGCAATGGGGCGTATCCTTCTTCATCTTGCCACTCTTCTGAGTCAATGCCTTGCGACACCTCGAACAGATGCCAATCCTGCAAGTGCTTCATGAGCATCTCAGTGGCAAACACCAGACCATACTGCGCAGCATAGTGCAAAGGGGTGCGGCCATAGGTGTCTTTGGAAAGCACACTCTGTCGCTGCTGTTGGCTGAGGTGGTCGAGAATGAAAGCCAGAAGTCGTTCTATGCTGTCGTCTGGGAAGGGCTCTCGCTCGGGATCACGCTCCTCTACCTTGAACTGTCCTGGAAGACGCGAAGGTGGTTCGGCAGGATTGATGTAGTTGGAGTTCTTGGCGATCTCATGGAAGCCGCCGGAGTGTTCCGATGCTCGAGTACGACCTGTTGCAATGACCACTCTGTGCAGACAATTGCGCTTGTTGATATCGTCGTCCGCGTCGATCGAAGGCACTTTACTCAACAACGACTTGATGCACTTCAGTGACTTGTGGGAGATTGCTCGTTGCAGCAGATCGAGGTAGAGTCCCTTGAGTGAGTCGCCCGTGGCGCTGGGCACATGGGTCTCAGTCAACTTGAAGAGCTCAGCGGTGTCGTCTTGTGTGATAGCAGTCTCCATAGCATCCAACGCGGCGGAGGAGATTTTGAGTGACGCTCGGGAGCCCATGCGATGTATCGACCCCGAGCTGCCCGAGTGCACCGATCCATCGTCGGGCACCACCTTGATTGCAGTCAGAGCCATCAGCCAGTCATTGATGCTACGCATGTCCAGATTGAGCTTATTCCTTGTTGCAAAGGCCTTGGGGTCGACCTTGGTGGACAAGTATCGGCTCTGGTGTCTCGAGGACTCAATCTTTTTGTCCAGCTTCTTCGTGATCTTAACGAAAGCTGTCCGGTTGACGCCTCCATACCAGTTCAGGTTGCGGCATCTTGCACGGAGCTCGAGCAAAGTGCTTGTCAAATCCTGTATATCCTCCTGTTCCATGCCATCTTTGAGCTTCGAGGCCACGCCATATCGGTCGTACAAGAGTCGTAGGCGTCGCGAGATCTCGGCATATTTGCGGTTGTAGAAGGTGTCGATATCCTCCAGTTGGCGATCAAGAGTAAAGAAGAACTCTGTCGCACGGGTTAGGTTATCTAATGTGCCTCGTAGGCTTGCTCACCGTCGTCTACCAGCAAGATCCGGCTCCCCACTCTGTGCCTCCGCCACCTTCGCCGCCTTGATGAGCTTCTTCAATGCCTTGTAGTCGATGTATGCGGAAGCCCATTCCGGCACCTGCTGGCGAGGTAGCTGCTGCCCAAACTTCATCCTTGGATATGCTCGTAGACCTCTCTGGCTACAAGAGCTCAAGAATCAGCGTCTGCGGCCGTCAGAGGGAGCAGCAATGGATTCGGTCAAGAGAGCTATGGCGACGCAGCAATGCATACAATATGCGCGCGCGCAAGTCACCGCTCGAGAAGAAGAGGTGTGTGCTAAGGCGGCACGGGCAGCGACAAAGGAATTGATGTCTCCTTGAGTCAGGGTCAACGGCTAGGAAGTCGAAAGCGGCATTATGGTGTGCGCACGCATGGGAGCATGATGCTGCATGATCACTCTCTCGGAGGAATTTTTGGAGTGGCACATCGTGTCCAAAAGCCTTTCGCTCATTCGCTCCTCACTACGTAAGCACGTCCATGCTTCCATGCCATGCGTCGTTCCGATGGTACCGAAGTATCCCATCATTCATCACCAAAGTTCTCTCATTTGACACAGCGGTTCACAGCAACGACAAGCAGGGCGGTGAGAGGGACGAATAGCTGTACTACATGTACCTCGTACCTATAGCTGGGCTGTATGAGTGAACCTAACCAAGGGTCTTGGGTAGGATTTAGGTTACTGTAGCCACTGTAGAGGCGTGTGCGGACCCGGCCCTCGAGCACAAAGAAGATGGAGAGCACAATGCCAAAATATGAGCTCGCTGACAGTGGGAAGGCTGTGGGCAATCATATTGTGCGTGCACGAAAACGTGGGATGTCCAAAGGCCAATGCCATTTGTACCATAAAGATGGTTCTAGATCGACATGGTTGGATTGCTATTTCCAGTGCGAAAGCCAGTGCCTGAAACCAACCACGTCGTCCATCCCACTTTCCAGGTTGATGCCAGAACGAGAGACGTCGCACTCGTCACCTGTCTGTGTTCCTCAATTCTTCAGTCTGGCATTCGGACGAAATCTAGCGTCAGGTATGCAATAGAGGAGGCACCTCCTACCTTGTTCGGAGCACGCTAACACATGGAGAACATAAGTGAAGGACCATGACTTGGACCACCGGGGCCCGGAAGACAGCGACCGGTGAGTTATGTCATAGGTCTTATAGATGTGAGACATTGATTCTGAATTTGTGTTCTGCCTCAGGACAGCTCGTGCGCTTGGCTTCCATCATCCATAGGAGTGAGGGTACCTGTACCTCCTAGTCTGCCATAGGAGCACTGGACTAACCTCTTTTTCTTCCTCGATAGATCCGACGGTATCCAGAACGGGCAATGGAAAGCAGTTGAGTCGAGTCTCGGACAAACCTCGCAGGACGGATTCGAAGCGTCACTTGTATCTTCTCTGACCCAGACTCTCTGCGGCAAGTGATTTCTCCAGGCTGAACAGTCCGCCAAAAGAGTCTCGTGGTCCACGTTGCTGCGGGGACAGACATGAGAATCGAGCGATCGACCTGCCTTCTGGGAAAGAGCTGCATACCACAAGCATTGACTTTATGCTATGCGTTTGCAATGGCCGAGATAACCAGGTTCACAGCGGTACACCTTCTACCACCGTGTGGAGTATATGCATGTCTGTCCAATAGCAGAATTGATCTTCTTGGAAACCTGCGTTCCCGAACTCTGGCATCTGGTATCGCGTCTGTTCTGATTCCCATCAACGCGTCACGCTTTACACCTCCCTCTTGCTGGTGAGGTAGATCGGAGAAAGTCAGGACAGAAGTCAGCGCGTCCCAAAAGCCTCTGCATCGAATGGTCATCAATACGGTTGCAGTGGTGACTCGGCCAGCACGACCTGACAGTCTAGACCTGCGCCATCATCACAATGTCCCAGCGCTTCGAAACCTCCGCTCCTGCATGCATATCACACCCCAAACCTGATTGTGGTGCATGTTGATGAAGAGAACCAGAGACCATTCCCTTGAACTTCTGGGACGGCAACGGACGTGGTACCGAGAGCAAGGACCGAGGACCCAGCGCGAGTGCACGTCCGAGACGGCCCGTTCCACCTGACATAGGCTCGGCCGAGATACCTGGACCGTAGTCACACATACAGCCTCCCGTTGCGAGTCAAGTGAAGTCCAAGTACTGCATGGCTGAGTACCTATTCTATCCATCCCAAGCTATTGATCGCAAGAGCGTGCCACCACAAAATCCATAGTCACACCCTGCCGCCTTCTAGAGGCATCTTTAGAACACTCGATGGAAAACCCTGGCCCCTCTACAGCTTCGCCACCAACCTTACCTTGCGGTAACATGCATGGATCCATCAAACCGTACCCAAACTATCAAAAAGCCACATGTATTCCGTGCAGACTGCAGAGTAAGCCTACTTCCACGAAATCCAGCGGGAGTTCTTGCCCGCCCCCGCCGGCCAAGGATCCGATGCAAAGGCTCAGGAAGAGGAGGAGGAGGAGACAGGTAGTGGATATATGAACCCTAAATTCCCATTTCGACTAATATACTCCTCACTCGTCAAACCCGCAGCTGCATAATGCACAGCATCAGCAGCATTACTATGCTAGGAGGTAGAACCTAGCCGTAATATGTATCTCCCAACAACGGTAGCGAGGGAGTTTCTAGAAAAAAACGTGGCAATTGAAGTTCAGCCCCCCCTCCGAAGGAGCGAGCCAAGAACACGGGAATCAATCATACCATTACAGAAAAAGCAAACTCTCCCATCAAATGCAATTTCTCGTGTATTTGGGAAAGGGAGAAGGAAAAAGACGGATAGATACCATACCTACCGGAGATCCTTTCAACACGTAGCTACGCTACGTATGTATACCCCTCATCACAGTGTGCTTTTTAGGAGATAGGCTGTTTGTGGCTGTTTCTTTCACTTTTCTGGTTTATTCTGGCGCTAGAACCATTCTACTCAAACTCTAATGCAATTTCTATAATCAGTCTAGATCTGGTATTAAGTAGTTTTGAACTTTGGGCGAGGGCTGGAGACTAGATGGATAGAGATGGATGGAGATGGATGGAAGGATGTCTATACGGGATGATATCATTCCACAACAGACAGATACAGTATGTATACATGTATACTGTAAGGTGGCTACAGCTACAGCGCGCTGTATACCATCCATACCTAGCTCGTAACTTCAATATTAGGTACCTGTAGGTAGGTAGATAGCTAAGGTATAGGTATAGGTGCATCAAGTTCTTAATAAAAAGAGACATGATCCATACCACCACCACATAACAAACCACCCTACGCATCCGACCAATCCATACGTATCTTTTATGGCCTCTCTCCCGCAATACACCCGCCAGTCCGCCTCCAACCCGGACAAGCAGGCAACCCGGACAGTCCACCGAGACCGAGACCAGACCAGCATCGAGACTAAACTAAAAAACCAAAACCAAAACCAAAACCAAACCAAACCAAAAAGTGAAACATACCAAAATAGTAAAGCAGGTAAATAGTCTTCTGAGCAAAAAGAGAATGAAAGAAAAGAAAAGAATGGATAAAGTAGAAAGATAGATAGAAAAACAAAAGCCCGATTCCCGTAGTCCTGGTCCAGACTCCGTGTATATGAAACATGGAAAAAGGTAAGCCACAAACGCCATCATCATTAGCGAGGAGATATATGGCTGGACTCGGGTCCGAAGCGAGGGATGTAGAAGCGAGGAAGGAGGTTGGAGGAGGGGAGGGAGGGGAGGTGCAAGTGACGACGAAGACGTGATCCTCAACAACAGGATGTCATAGAGTGCACAGGTTGTCACGACCAGCGTATGTATGATTTGCGATGAATGATATGCGCGCGATACCCTAAATGAACGGAATGGTATGGTATGCTGTGGTACATACGTGTAGTATATACCACAGGCTTTTTGCGTCGTAAGGATAAGGGTATGCTGTGGATCTATCTCAAATGCAATGGAATGCAATGCTTGCCATTTCCATTTTTCCTTCTTCTTCTCAATAAAGTGATGTTTTCCTGTCGGTTCTTTATTTCCCCCAAAGCCTAATTCTTCAATCGAAAAGAATCCCACCAATTAAATCACGATCGATTCGGTAGGAAGAAAGCACAAGTTGGTATCGTGAATGAGCATCGAAAGAATCGCATGAAAAATGCAAGAGCCAAAAGTAGAACCAAACTCATAACAATGTTCTTCTTATCCTGAAGCAGTAACGCCAGAAGATTGGCCGTAGTTATAGGACGCGATTCTGGCAGCGAGAGATCGCATCACTTCGGGGTCGTGTTGTGGAGGCGTTCTTTTGGGCCTGCAAGGAAGATATTATCAGTATTGATCGTCGTGGCACAGTGGTAAGAATAGAAGGGAATGACTTACGGTTCACGATGACAATGCTGGCATCGTTCGTGCCCGCACTGGTAGCAACGGACACCTTCGATGAAAAGAGTCGAACAGTTCTCACAAGTATATCGCACCCGCTGACGAGGTTTTCGATACACTCGCTTGACGGTTCTGACCATAGGTACATCATCCTCTGACGATGTGAGTGAAGCGCTATGAGATTGCTTGTGGACTCTTGGCCGTGAGTCGGCTCTCCACATGGTCTGGATGCCTGTTCGAGGTCGGGCGTACATGGTGAACTCAAAGTCCTTTGGCAGTGGCTCGGTCGTGTACTCGGAGCTTTCATCCAGTAGCAATGGACCAGTAAGCATCTCTGGAGCACTCTCGGGAGCAGGGACTGCTGGCTCAATGGCCGGCACTTTGGCACAAGTTTCCGTCGATGCAACAGCAGCAGCGGTTGCCTTGGCAGCTTCATCTGCCTGCATTGACTTTCGAGAGCGATCTGACAACTCCTTCACTCTTCGCGGTGGATCTCTTGCACAGACTCGACATCGCTGGTGCCCACATTGCAGACACGTCTTTTCCACGCCGAATTTCCTTTGACACTCGTGACATGTGTAATGGACTCGTAGTCGGATTGGCTTTTCCACACGTCGTATCTTGTTTGGTGGTTCCTGATGCGGCTGGAAGCCTCGGAGCTCATAGTGGAACCCATGCTGAGCGAACAGTTCTCGCGCCTTCTCTGTCGACAGACCAGACCGTCCCATTCTCATCGGTAATAATGGCTCCACGGTTTCGTCGTCGTCACTGTTATCCACTTCGATTGTATTGCGCATAGCAGCAAGAGACACCACCGGAGCTTCTACCGCTCTTATAGGTCCTACATCCTCTATGACGCTGCCCGGAATGTCGTTTCTTTCGGCCCCGACACTTGCACTGCTTGTAGGCTCCACTATCCTCACGGCCGCTACATTCCTGACCTCGGCGCTCGAAGATGCTGTCGGGCTCCTGATGCCGCTACTCCGTCGGTTCATTACAGCCCGCACACTTTGTAGTGCCCTCCTCGCCAGACTCCCTCTCCTCCGTTCCCGATCTGCCATGGAGGGTGGAGTTGATGCGTCTTCGGTCATGATAGAGAGAGGTGTGGGCGCAGTGGTGTAGCAGGAATCGAGGGCAGGTGGCGTGATGTGGGAGGAAACGAGCGAATGGGCCGGTGGAATGAATGGAGGTAGAAGGGAAGCGAGGTGCGTTTGCGATCAGCGACGGCGGCAGTGATGAGCACGACGACAGCAAGCGCTAGGTCGTTCTATCGCATCGTTGACGCAACTCTGTCGCAGGTTCCGAGTCAGGCAGAGGTGGTGGTGCGGAGTCGAGTGGACTCCGAGTCGGGATGGGGGATGACAATGGTCGGCGGTTGTTCAGTTGTGGGAGTGAGCCAAGTGGGTGGATTTGGGCCCAGTGGACGAGAAGGAATCAGCGGACCAGACGGGCGGGTCGCGCAGTTGTGTCTCCACTGTGATTATGTGATAACGGTTTGACGGGACGGGAGGATCCAGCTCGTGGGTCTGGTCTCCGGACGGCGGACGAAAGAATGGAATTGGCAGCAGCGCCAAACTTTAGCCTCTCGGGCGCACAGACGTCCCTTCTCTTCGGTAACGACCCTACTAGTTTCTCCCGCTATCCCGTCTTTCCTCTTTCTCTTTCTCTCTCTCTCTCTCTCTTTCTCTCTCTCTCTCTCTCTGTCATCATCTTTCTGTCTCTCTCCTCTCTCTCCACAACTCGACTGACTCGCCCCGTCTCGCCTCGCCTCGCCTCACCTTGCCTTCCGTTTCCACTCGCGCACCTCTCGACAGTACATCACTACCATGTCTCCGACCTTCACCACCACCACCACCACCACCAACACCTACTAGTATAGCGCAGCGTCTACCGGAGCCTACCACAGCAGTAGAAGCAGAAACAGACCATCAGCATTCTCACGGGTAGAAGTACAATAATACTGTAGTGAAAACACAAAACGTCCACCATCTCCCATCACCTGCATTACTGCATAAACACCAAATCGCTCAACCATGCACAAGGGCAAAAGTACCTCTCTCTTCCCGGAATGCGGGAAAGTCTGATTTCCATAAAACAAACCCCCCGATCCAGTTCTGCCGTCCACTCAGCTGGGACTGGACAGTGGAGGTGAGAGGTCCCTTGTCCCTTGACCGTTGAATAGGTACATGTAGTCATGTATACATGAAGTGGAAGGGATCAAGCCTGTGCCCACAAGCGACGATCGCATACCGCGCTCTCGGATCACACAGCGAAAGAAAAACACAACCCCCCCCCGTCCCG
Source organism: Sphaerulina musiva SO2202 (assembly GCF_000320565.1). Lineage (NCBI taxonomy): Eukaryota > Fungi > Ascomycota > Dothideomycetes > Mycosphaerellales > Mycosphaerellaceae > Sphaerulina > Sphaerulina musiva. Next base: position 1,287,056 of record NW_016017392.1, read on the forward strand.
CTCCCCCCCACTCCCCTCTATCCAAAAAACCGCTATGGTTTCAAAACAGGCAGGGTCAAGTAACTCTAAAGCTTACATACGAAAATACGGATTATGTACATATATCCATGGGGAGACTCATCACGTTTTCCCCAGACTAGGTATATATGCACTCTATCGTAATCAAAATCTAACAAGCGAGAAAAAGTTATATATATGAAGAAAAGGTCGTTCTTTGATTGGATCTAGTGAAGTGGAACTAAACGATACCTAGGGCAAGGCAAAATAGGCTAGCCTGCCTTACTAGGGTACAAGCTACTACAGTATACCAATACATTATACTAGGAGGTAATATAAATCGCACGCGAGCGACTTTTTGATCTTGTTCCCCCGATAAGCGCCTTTTTCCTAATGTTCGTAGTCTCGTTGGTGTCGTAGATCAGGTAGATAGTACTTAAAACCTTAAAATCCTACCTACCTAGCTAGGTACCTATATGTATCGAGGAAGCAAATGAAAACAGACAAACCAGTGACCGGTATACAGACAGACAGACAGACAGCTGAAAGCTCAAGTAGAAACAACACAATCGCGATATCGCTACAGAAGTAGAACCGGAGTGTTTCGAACAAACAGGTAAGGTAGGTTGCCTAATAAACATACCTCAAGGTAGATACATACCTAAGATACATACCTAGGTAGGTACAGTAAGTTAATGAATACGATATCGCAACGAGAAACCCCGTCGATTCCGATTCTCCTGCTCTATCGCAGCCTTCCAAGTATCTCCTAGCCCGGCGTACAATTGTACATATACATAAAACAGAGGACAGAGACAAGAACGAGGAGGATCAGCTAGTGATTCTACCGATGCTATCGTAGCAGTAAAGTAAGCTAAGGTACAGGTAGTTGTGGTGTTGGTATAAAGGTATCAACATATCATACAAGGGCAATTCGCCCCCACGGCCCGGTCTTCTTCGCCATACTGGCGCATTGAAACGCCGCATCTCTTTTTTCAACTCGCTCTCTCTAGTTTTAACAACGCCCTCCGCTGCGCAGCATTCCCAGACCGCACAAATGCTTCATTCATGCAACAGTATATGTACAACGCTCAAACTGGCAGATTCTATTTTTTTCCTCCTTCCATTAATGGAAAAAGTATCGGCTCTCCCGCAACCGTCTGACATCAAAGTCTCCCTTCTCGGGTACCTCGGGGAACGTGAGAGGGATCCAGACTTGTAATTTCTTCTTCGATTTGGTCTTCTTCTTGTTTCCTTGCTCGGGGCCTTGGGACGTTTTACTGGACTCGGAAGCCGTCATGCCAGGCTCAACATCTTCAACGGGAGCGTCAGCGCTCTCGCCTGCTTCCTCCATATCGGCCTCATCATCGGGCGCGTCAACGGCAATAGCTTCGTCATCTTCTACTCGTGCAGGGTTCAGAGGCATTTCACCAAGCGTAGCGCCTGCAAACTGTGTTGCAGGTGCAAAGCAAGTTGTATCGGTCTCGGAGGCCAGAATACTAGCAGGAGTCACCATAGCCTGGCCTTGAGCTCTCTCTGCTGCATCTTCGCTTTGCATCAGTCGTGCGCGTTCTGCCTCACGGGCCAGTTCACTTGGCATCGACTCTACTTTTGCCTTCTTCGCCTTCGTCTTCGCCTCCATTCGATACTGTTCGATGCGTTGTCCGACCGCGCTGTCGGCATCTACGGTAGCCAGGTACATGTGTCCCCTGTATCTCGTATTGAACTCTTCACGCAGACGTCCAATAATGTCCTCGCTGTGCATAGCTACAAACGCGTCACGCAAGACCTCGCTCATTCGGTTGACGTCGCAGGCATGTGTCCAGAAAGAGTCATGAATACTTGCAAATGTCATGCCATTCTCTGTGCACTTCAACGCACTGAGCAGCATATGTGTCGCGTCCAGTGAGTGGATGAAGTTGGGGGGAAATGCCTGAAGTTGTTTGCGTCGGCTCACAGGATCCCAGACCTGAGGGTCTCGGATCGAAATGTCCTGCATAGAGGTGGAAACAATCTTGGACTTGGAAGCTCGGTAGGGCTGTACCACGGGGAGTCGTAGTGGAGTGGTCCACACTACCGTGGTCTTGAACAACGGCTTCGAGGCGGCATATCTTTCCTTTCTGTCGACTCTTCTGGCGATGGCAACAGCTTCCTCGTCCTCGAAATCATCAGTGTTCTTGCTCCTCGACTTTTTCGCCCTTTTCAACATTTTCTTCTCGTCTTTCAGCTCCTCGACCTGTTCTGGAGTAAGGCATGTAGCTACTCGATCAGCGCACTGTCCAAGCCAATCCTGGATTTTTTGTGCTCCAGTGAACATTTGTCCCAAAGATTCGAAGATTTTCTGTGTGACGTAGTGCGACATTAACCCAAGGTTAACGGGATCATCATGTCTGGACTCCGTAAATATAGCTTCCAGCTGTCTTCTAACCTGCACACGCGCACCCCAGAATGTGACACCATACACATTGGTCATCACTGGCTGCTTGACGCACTTTCGAGTGATGCGCCCGTCCAGCTTTTGCGCGACGGGATTGCCGTCCTGCGCATCTTTTGCTATTTTAGCTTTCACAGCTTCGGCTACGGCAGTGTAGACATCTGCTGGACGATCGCTGGGCTCGAGGTTGACTTGTGCTGCGCCAGCTTTATCACCTCCAAGTGCAGCGTAATGCTGAAGGCCGTTGCATGTGCCGTCTTGCTGCACTGGAAGATGCGAGATGTATTTAGTAGGGTCGGGCGAGTCTAGCGCCGCTACCAGCTCGAAACAAGCCGCCAAAGTCTGCCAAGCATCCTCTGCCTGCAACCACCACCGTCGTCCGCTCAGTGGGTTCTTCGCAGAATCGTAGATATCATCCAAGTGCTGCATCGTGAATTCAATACGTTCCTCCATACTCGCTTTGTCGTACCCGGCTACCGTGGCCATGTGGATCTTGAGCCATCGCAAGCCACTTTCACCGAGCTCTTTGCCTTCCCCAAATACGAGAAGTCCTCTAACATTGTCGGCGCCCATGTGGTTGAGATAAGGGGGAATTGGATACGCTCGCCCCCTGAAGTCCATGTTATGAGGGAAGTAGAGTGTCTCGTTGAGCATAGTCCGAGCGATTTCGAGCTGGAAGTTCTGGAAGCAACGCTTCGAGTGGTTTCCAGAGCGGCTGTTGGCAATATCACGACACTTTTGTTGCCACTGCAATCGTTGTACCGGGTCTGCGGATGAGTCTGGCTCAGGAGGCACGGGCAGCTCAGGATTGAGCGGTGCGAAGTTAGCGATTTCTTCTCCAGAATTCCAGGCTTCTAGCTGGACATTGAAAACGCCCCGATGTATCTTCCAGGGCACCTTGCTGAGCGCCGTCAAGCCTTTGTATAGTGTACTGAGATCCTGCTTCTCGTCCGCTGCCATGAAATAATCCTTACCAGATTTGTCCCCTGCTGCTAGACGCAGGATTGGATTAGAGTAATGCAGATATCCACCTTTTGCCCATCCCGTCCATGGTAGGGGCGGTACCACCATGGGCATCCGCTTTGCCAGCAGACTTCCCACTGGCTCGCTCTTGATCTTCTGTATCAGTGCAGGATTTGGCATGAAAACTCCGACCCTTTTGCCGTGATAGTACTTCATGCGATGCATGAAAGCTGGCTGCATTTGAGTGACTTGTTCCTTGGTCCGTGGATGCTCTCGTGTTACTGGCAATTGAGCAGTCTCCATGAGCTTAGAAACCAGCATAGCCCCCAATTTCACTTTCACCGAAACCGGCCATTCCACCTGGGCCAGTGCTGCTTGTATTTCTTTTTTTCTTTTCGACTTCCCAGGCCTCGATTTCTCTATGCCCTTCTCGAGTGCTCGGATCGCTCGTCTGCGGAGGTTTGCTGTGCTATGAGGTTTTTTACTTGCAGACTTGCCGCCTTTGCCAGCAACAGTAGCGAGCCATTCGGACTCAAGTGCTTTAGAGAGATTGATTGCAAGAGTACCTAGTTTGGTTTCACTCTCGAACTGCTCCGTGATGGTGTTTTTGTCACCTGCCATTCTTGTCATAACATGGAGAATGGTGTTCGCAGCGACCTTCTTGACCGGAAGCAGTTCCAGATATGGTCCATATACGAGACAATCATCGCCCTTATCGCGAATATAAGCTTTTTTCACCTCTTCCAGTTCCTCCTCGAGCAGCGGAAGCAACTTTGAATACCATTGCCACATTAGCCCAGCTATTGGCTTGCTTTGCATGGATGTGTGGATGCCTATCTTGCGAAGGTCCTCGTCCGCCTTCTGCCACCTTGCAACAGCTATGTCCACTGCAGTGTCTTCCATTCTGCGTTGCAGGGCATACGCCTGCTCTCGTCGTGATGCTGCAGGAGCATCCGCGGGTAGAGTCTCGGCTTGAGTAAACACACCCATCGCCCGTTTGATGCCCTCCAAGCCAGTGCCCTTCTGCTCAGTCGCGCGCACTTCGGGCACCGTCGAAAGATCAATGGTATCATCTCTCAAGTGCGCTTGTCCAGACCCGCTCGGATCAGCGGATGGTGTATCTACTGTCTCTTCCTGTTGCACAGACTCGTCTTCGTAAAATTCCTGGGTTGCGCGTCCAAGTACCGCAAACTCGTTGTCGTCGTAATCTTCCGATAACAGCACATCTTCCAGCACATCGTCGCCTAGCTGCTGGGAAAGATCGGCATATCGCCGTATCGAACGATCCCGTCTCGAACCTGCTAGTCCTCTGATTGAGGCGCGCATCATGGTCACGAGCATGCTCGAATCGGGCTGCACCCCCTTGTTGCGCACCTCGACCTCGAACCACCTTTGCATCTCCTTGAGCACTACAGCCGTCTGCGGCGAATCTCGACCGTGTAGCATGAGATCCAACAGCAATTTGTGTAGATACAAGGAGTGTGCATGCATAGCTTCTTCTGAATGAGGACCGCATTCCCGCACTAGGCGTTGCACAACAGATGCAGCACGGTCCCACCGCCCAACGGACATACTGGTGTGCAGGTGGGCCAGGAGATCTCTTGCCGATGCTCGGAGAATATTTCCACTTCTCGTGAGAATCTTGTCGGGGGTTTGAGAGGCAGCGGAGAGAATGATGGGATCAGGAGCACCGCCAAGTCCAAACGGCCCTGCTGCCGGCTTCCCATAGCTGGAGAAGTCAAAGGGAATATAGTCATCGGCAGCGGGGCCACCTAGCGCTGAGTTCAAGGTCGAAGCCGACGGGGCTGTGTGCGCGTCGGCTGCCGTGGCGAGACATCGAAGTTGCGGTCGAAGTGGCGAAGGTGCTCTGCTGCGAGTCTCGTGTCGCGGCCGCGGCAGCAAAGATGTGTGTGTGTCGACTCTCGTGTTACTGCCACGTGCTATTGTCGCTGCTCGGGTGGCGGTCCATCGTAGTTGGGCGGGCGCCAGCCATGGGAGAGTGAGCTGGGCAAAGGAGGCGGCGGCGAGGAGTCGAGTCGTGTGCCGATGATGCTGTCGTCGTGCTGCGGATCGTGCGAGCATCTTCGAGATGGAGATTCGTCCTGCATCCGTCGATGGAGTGCTGTCTCGCGGCGAGCCCCAGATGCAGGTGGAAAGAGATGATCCGGGATGGATGATTGAACGATGGGAAGCGCGCGAGACTCGAGTAGGAGAATAATCTTTTGATGTCTGCACGCCCTGGTCGAGCCGAGAGGTGACGGGACGGGACGGCGCGGGACGTGACGGGACGGATAGCGTCAGTTTCTCCGTGCTTGCGGAGTGCGAGTCGCGACGTTCACACATCCATAAGGACATGAGTAAGGAGGTACATGTAGGACTCGAGACCTTCCACTACATGTACCTGTCGATTTGAGTCTAATATATTTCACAGACGACTACGGCGTTTCTACCTACATGTTCCTACTGTGGCTTCATGCCCAATTCTAATCGTATGCTTACCCTGACATGGGTCACTCGATCAATGCCGCCTCCTCCAACAACACTACCTACATACTCGCCTGCTCCTTCCCACTCTTCTCTCTCCCTCGACCTGCATCAACATATCTCCTCATAAAGGCCACAATCCTCTCTACCTCCCTCTCCCCTTTCGGAATATCATGCCCTCCCTCAAACCTCAAAACCTCTTCTCGCTTACAAACCCTCATGAGCGCCTCACCCCTCTCACTATCCACCAACGGATCCTGATTCCCCATGACATGCAAGACAGGCGTTTCAATCCCATACGGTTCATAAACATCATCATACACCTCAAACCTCGCTCGAAACCCCGCAAAAACCACTCCAGCCTTGACCTCCGTACTTCCATCATCACTACCATCATCATCCACCCCCAATTTCCTCCTCAAAACATGCCCTCTCTGCGAATTCTGCAACAAAGCCACCACCATCCCCGCCAAACACCCTCCTTGACTAAACCCCCAAACCGCATCCACAGGCCCCCCATGCTCTCTTAACCACCTACCCAAATACTCAAACGTCTCCTCTAACCCCTCAAACCTTCCCTGACGTTTCGTTTTCCACTCAGGGTCTCGCGCAAACCACCACGCACGATGCCCGATTTCCGCACTACGCGGACTCAGACCCTGCACGAGTTCGTGCCAGACTTGATTTGCGGGCTTTGACATGTCCATTGCGGAGGTAGGGGAGGAGGAGCTGAGGTCGACTTTGTGTGGTCCGTCAGGGAAGAGAAACTCATAATCGGATGAGAGAGCTGATGTGAGGCGGCGGAGCTGGTGTGCGTGGACTTGGGAGTTGGAGGTGTAGCCGTGGAGACAGAGGACTCGAAGTTTGGAGGATGTTCTTGCTGCTGCTGCTGTCATGGTTGGCAGAATTTCTTGAGACCTTAGCAATCGAGATGTTGAAATAGTAAGTGTCTTCTGTATTCTAAATGCGTGGATGTTTTTCGAATTGCAAAGGGTAAATGGGTGGCAATGGAGTGAAGTGCAATGCCGAGGTGGGCGACGGAGATATCTCGGGAGAATTCGGGTCAAGAGTCTACAGTATTTATACAGAACTTTCGCTACTACTATGAAGCACTGGTTGATGCCTCCGCTTTCTCGCTGTCATCTACAGCTGGCACGCCCCCAGCGGCCGCATTATCCCCTTCGCCATCCGTCTCTTTCTCCCCAGCCTCGGCTGGTGCGACTTGCTTCGTTTGTCGGTTGACACTCTCCGGGAACACCTCTTTCATGAGCTCCGGCAAGAACCGCTCTAGATTTACTTCCGTCTCCTGCCACAGCTTTCGTTGCAGCTCACTACGCTCATCATCGCCCTCGGCTGGTGGCGGAACCATATAGCCTCCGCTGCCCATGACAAGCAGAATGTTTTTCAACGACTCAGGTACAGCCTCCTCCAGTATTCCACCATCTCTCTGCCCGCTACCCATCAGACGTTCCATGACCTCGAGTATACCAGACCAGAGTTCTCCCACACCAGGCCATTCAGAAAGCAACACCAAGTAATGTAAGAAAATCTTACATAGCAGCTGTGCGGCTTGTACTCTCGTCTCGCCCATGCCGACAGGGTCGGTCTGATAGACTTCAGGCTTAAGTAGCTGTTGGATGAGCGGAAAGAGCACCTCGGAGAAGATGTTGGTCCATTCCGTGTGATCTGGCGATGCGAGCTCTGGCGACAGCAAACAACGTTGTAGACTCGACAGTGAGAGTTGACGGATCTCGCGGCATGGGTTGGTGGATTGTGTTGCCAAGCAGCGGAAGACGGGCGACCAATACGCCTTCCAGGCCTCCTCTGTTTCGAGTTGGCTCTGTTTGATGAGGTGAGGTACTCGTCCTGCGAGGTGAGAGACGAGTGTAATGGCACGATTGCCACGAACCACAACTTCGAGCTTCTTCACTTTCTTCTTCTCAGGAGTGCCTTCATCCTCTGTACTGTCTGTCTTACGAGGAGGTTGCTTCTGTCCTTTACGACCAGATTGTGGGTACTTCTCTCCCCGAGCGGCTTGCTCGGCTCGTGCGCCAATGCTGCCACTGGTGGCAAACGCATTGAGTAATGCTACACAGGCTTCATAATTGTCTGGCGTGATGGCAGCATTGGGCCCGTCTACGACACTTTCAACGATTTGGAAGACCAATCCTGCTGCCTCTACTTCATGATGGAGATTGTGAACGATGTTCCAAAAGTCTGGACTGGCTGCCATCTCGTTTCGTAGTTCTGTTTGGGGCCCGGAAATACAGCCGTATATGCCCTTCAATATCGGCAGAGCACATTGCTTCAGTAAGTGCTGGGGGAAAGAAGAGATTGCATGGAGCACCACTGGCGCGCGGATGTAGCCATGATCGTTGCTGGCTCGGAGCAGACTGAGCAGATAGAACACCGTTCGGCTCAGCGCAACAGGGTGCAGTCGATCCGCATCTCGCGTAACACTCGTGAGGGCTTCGGCGACATCAGGTCCCAGAGTTGTGATAGTCTCTTCGTCTCGCAAGGCCAATATCGTTGCAAGCTCCAAGACATAGACAACGGCAGGATTGTACATTGGAGGTTCATCACGAACTTTGCTTCCCGTGCCTCGCAATGGAGTGGGGGCAGGTAGCTCAGGCTTTACAGCGATGACTCTTGGTGAATCCTGCTCTGGCAAATGCGACAGAAGGGACATAGTCAAGCTCTTCAAGGTACTGACCGGCAGCTCACTGACGTTGCCGAGTATCTCCTCGAAACGACAGGCATTGATACAGTCCACAGAGGTCAGCGTCGCTTCGATTTCCTGATCATTTGGCTCCGGAGGCTCGTCATTCATGACACTGCTGACATAGCTCGTAAAGGCGCTGAACAGACCGACGTCATTTCTCTTGTCGTTACGCTCAATGACTTGCGCGGGCGATTGCAGCGGTATGGGCGGAAGATCTAAGTCTCGCGATATGCTCGTAAAGCTTGTCGGCACTAACGAGTTCACAAAGAGATTGACGATGATTCGTACAATCTGTGTCCAGCCATCTCGAATAGCACCCTCGTGTCCATTGATGATGCGGAACAGGACAATCGTCGCGAGCTCAGCTTTGTTATCTCGGCCAAAGTCTACTGCAAACTTGCTGACCATGATGCTCTTCCCACTGGCTTGCACTTCGGTATTCAGACTCGTGCTTGGCGGTGTTTCAGTTGCAAGAGTGCTGATTTTGGCCAGACTGAGGATGATATAGTCCAGGCATTCGGAAACGCCATATCTCGCTGCAATTTGTGCACATTGGTTGTATCCTGCGATCACTCTCTGAAAGACAGCATCCTCAGTAGCCGAAACAAAAACGTAGTTGAGTGTCGCGATGATAGGTTTCCATGTGGCTGCGAACATGTCTGCATCGTAGATATTCGTCTCGCAGATGACCAAGTTCTCGGCAGTGTTGACCTTCATCAACAACTCTTTCCAGGCATGTTCGAATGCGTGCTTATTATCGTGCTCCTCTGGCAGTACAATTTCACGAGCCTTGATCGCTTCGTAGATCTCTTGCAGGAACTCTTCGTCAAAGTTCTTGCCTCCGTTAACGCCACGGAGGTTTTTCTGGAAGTCTTCAAATTTCATCCGATTGGCTGACTTCACATTCGGGTTGTACTGGTCTGTGTTCAACATGATGATGGCATAGGTCAAGACGAAGGCAGAGTCGACGTCAATAATCTGTTCGGGGCGAACAGCTCTCATATATTTCTCACAGAAAACGGTCACAATTCTTTCAATGAGTGCGGATTCGCCCGGAAGACGGAAAGAATTGAGCAGTTGGCGAAGTGCTTCGTCAACTCGGAGGTCGCCAAAGTCGAACAGGTCCATGAAAGCGTCGAGAATAGCTTCGTTCGACTTCTTCGAGATGAATTCTCCCAGGACTTTCTTGTCAATACGCGTGGTGCCTTTCAAGAAACTGGTCACAGAGTGGGGATCATTCGGATCTGCAATGATGCCCTGCGCGGCTAGGAAAGCAATGCCGCCTTTGGGGCTCTCGTTGAACTTGGTAGCACCGCGGATGATAACCTTCTTCTTTCGCCGTTGTTCACGTAGCTTCTCCACTTCGGGCAGACCAGTCGTGACGGGCTCGTCGCTTATTCGTTCGGCTATAAATTGAACAAAGCCAAGGAGAGAGTCAAGGCACAATGGCGGCACGTTCGTGGTACTCCATGTTGCAGAATCTGGGAACGCGTTCCTTGACAGGAGGCCGACCATATCGGTGCATAGATCACTCCGATCCGTCTCACAGTCATAGTTGACGAAAAGCTCGGTCATGAAGCTCGGCATACGCACAAGTCCGCCCACGCTCTCTACCATTGCTTCTCGCGCATCTGGCTTCCTCGATCCACCCTCCATGCCTAACTTTTGTCGATCTCGAACGGGGACAGGGGTTGATCGACCACTCGCTGGAGGACCATTGGAACCTGGTGTTGAAGGCTGCGGTCGTGCTAATGTCGGTGCTTGTGGCACCCCTTGGTACAGCGACGGGTCGACGTTGGGCTCGTCTGGTATTGGCACTCGAGGATGTAAGCAAGCCACGACATAGCTCAAGAACAGCTCTTGCTGCAATTTGAGCACACTTCGGCATGTCGCAAGAAGCGTTCCGGCGACTCGCAACGATTCATGTAAAATAGCAATATTTTCACTCCTTACCAGCTGGAAAAGGTTCCTGCACAGCGTGTCTTTTGCCAGGTTGGCCAGAGAAGGGTGATTTGCGATGCTCGGACCAGCGACCTCCAAAGCCACGTTGACTATTCTCAATGCCATCACTCGTAACGTGTCAGTCCGTTGTCGGTCATGAGGGTCCAGCAGATCGGCCAATACTCTGAACAGCTCTCGTATGCTCGGAAGTCCATATGGCTTCACGTCCACGTCTTCCTCGTCTTCTTCGCCACTCCTCGAGCTAAGATCCATCTGACTGGCGTTCATGTCTGTACTAGGTCTGGCTTCTGTATTCGTCGCTGGCACATCAAGAGTCAAGCTTGACCGCATTTGCTTCATGTTATCTGGCCCCATGTCTCCATTCGAGTCAATCTTCGCAGCTTCCATCTCCTCTGAGCCCAGTTCCTGCTCCATGTCGCCCACCTCGTCTCCCTCGAATTCGGCTTCCAGCGTTTTTAACCTGCCGAAGATAGTCTGGCACATTGTGACCATGCTGATTTCGGCACTTCTCCTCAGCACTTCTGACATTCTCAAGTGACAGCATATCGAGAGAGCACACTCCATCATCTCGCACACTGACTGATCCCCCAGCACATTTCCTGAAGCCCCGCATATCATATCCTCCATAAGTTTTAGGATGCGCAGGAAAACGACCTCATCTGACGGAGAATTGTCGCCCTCGAACCTGCAATGGGTGACAGAACTCGCCAGCAACTGCATCCCATGCGCAAACTTAGGGCACTCCTCGTGGACGACTCTGTACGCCAGCATCTTGGTGATGGCAATCAAAGCCAAGCTCGTGATTGGCGCTGTGGTACTGCTCGACCGGATGACCTGCAGGAAAGGGTGGAGCAAATCGGGAGTAGGTATCGTCTGAATGTCCTTGACGCCCTTCAATTCGGAGCGCAGCTTCGCGAAAGCACTCATCAGCGGATTGTCCTGCATGGACTGGCCTTTCTTGCCTCGCAGACCCCATCGTGACGCCTCCTCACTGGCACGAGTGCCGCTCGCGCTGTTGTAATCGCTGAAGTATGGTTCTATGAGGTCGATCTTGCTGCTGGCCCTCGTTCGTTCTCGTTCGCGATTCGATCGCTGCGAGGAGAGGTCGGAGGATGTGGTTCGCGTGTGGCTGGAAGGCGAGGATCCGAGGATGGAGGAGATGCTCGAGTGGGCCCAGCGAGCATGCTTTCGCATAGCAGAAGTCACGGTGATGCACTCGGTCACCACCAGCGACACTGGGTCGATGGCTACTGGTATGGATGCCATACCGGGTCCACGAGGGGGGGAATGTGGATGTGGATGTTCTTATACGGCCATGTATATTTCAGCGCAGGCCGATGGTTTGGAAATGGCAGGAGAAGGGAAGTAGAAGTGGAAGTGGGAAAGTGGTGTGGTATGGTATGCGGTCGGTATGCGATGTTGATCTTGTGGTCTAGCTGTTCAATACCTACAGCACGGACAAGACCCTTGTAGAAGCGCCATGGAGGATCGACCGTACCAAACCCAAAACGCCAAGCCGGGCCATTCGACACGCGACAGTGGCGACACCACCTCCCGTCGCCTCTGGTTCCTGTAAGCTCCCCGCCAACATTGCAATTCACTCAACCTCTGCCTCTAGCAGGCTAATTCAGGGGCAGTACCATATCCTTTAACCCCTTGGAACTTCCACTCACCTAAGGCATCCCTCCCTATCAAGACATGCAAATTCGATCTAAAGAGTCTACGGACGAGGGTCTATACCGAAGGCATATCCTTACACCAACCAAAAAAAGCTGCTCCACTTGATCGAATGGCTAGTGAGTAATTGATGTCGACATATACAGCGTTGGAATCGTTTAATCTTCGTGAATTGCTATCTACCTATTTACTCGAGTATAGAGCTCTACCAATAGTTGAAGCCTAGTCATTCGTACCTAGAAGAGAAGTAAAGCGAATATATACCTAGGTAGGTAGATACATACAGTAGTCCAGCAGGTTTCTGTCTAGCAAAAGCACCACAGGAAAAGAAATTAGATTATAACAAAGAGACTCGCTACCACTAGATAGCTGTTCTGTACAGGCGAAGGCGACAATGTTTTGCATCTCCTGGATCGGCGATTTCATCGCAGCCGCTTTGATAATACAGCCGGCCAAATGATGTGTTGCTGCATGTCTATCGGTCTTTTCCTTTTTCTTTGTTTTTTAAAAAAGAATTACTTTGAAATCTCATCGATACAGGCCATTCCACCACCTATCATGTTATAAATTCCAAGCAGCAAGGGAGGAAATACCGTTTGTATACGGCCACAAAAATGCCACTGATTTGGTATCCGTATTGGCACAACACGTCCTCGGCGAGGATGCCCAATACGAGAGCCCCAAGAAGAAAAAAGGAAATAGGTACGTGGTCCAGCCACTGCACATCTTGCGACGATGCCGGGCGAAGCCCAGCAAGGACGATAATTGCCATCCGCTCGTCCTCCTGCTTATACGGGTAGCCTCTCCTTGGTAGTGCTGAGACTGCTGTTTGGTTTGGAGCACCCCCGATCCGAGAACGCTTATACTACTGGTATGCTTGGTATAGCCTGCCCACTCGACAAGAAACGCTAGGTAGGCGTATTAGCGAAGGAAGACACGTTTGAGGCCTGCAGAGTAGTGCTTAACTTACATCGCTTTTGCCGTCCCTGCTAGGTAGCAGCCCGGAGGAGGATTGGAGTTGTTCATGGCAGCACATTCCGCTCCAATAGGAGAGCATTGCAATATCAATGTTGAAGTCTCCCGAGAGCGCGACAATCCTCCTATGAACAAAAGTGGTCGAAGAGATGATCTTGCATATCAGCTAGAAACCACAGTAAAGGCCCGTCATAGCTAGGTAGGCAGAGAAAGGTAGTTTGTCGTAATTTGTTCGCGTTGGAGGATGATATCTTTCGTAGCAGCTAGAAGAGAAAAATGTATGTCAATTACATGTCTCTGAACCTGGAAGGTAATTATATCATACTGAGAGACTTACCCAACGTCGCTAGCCTGTTTGTGTAGCTACGCTGATCCCTAGTAGATATAGTTTGCAGGTATATGACAAGTGATGCTGCTGATGGCATGGTGTATCAAGAGGTATAGTCGTTGAAAGGGCGTAGGTCGACGTGTATATTGTGCTCGGGTCAAAATGAGCACATAATGTACTGTGTCCTCTGCCACTACCCAAAGTGAAAGGTAGTCTTCATGCCACTGATGGGGTTCATGTCGGCTGTAGATGATCCGGTCATATCGTGTGTAGCCACACGGGATCTGCCCCATCGAGCCCAGTGTACTTGTGTCGGTGCACCCCTAAATTGAGTACGGGTGCTAGGTGCCTCCCAACACACCATTCCCTCAGGCATAGTGCCTTGTACTACCATCTTCTCATACCACTCTGTTGCTGGTGTCTCTGGCATCTTCAACTGGTTCTTGAATTGAACGGTGGCAGCTTGTGTTGGACGAGGGGCTCACAGGGCTTTATCTTCTGCTTCGATATGCGCCACAAGGTTCCTGAGGCACTATGCGATCGGGTATGCTCGTGCGGATGGTGCAGGTAGGTATATGAGAAGGTTGCGTGATTCTATAATGACGCATTGCGTCTTTCAGAAGAGATTAGAAGTATAAGGTGTTGTATAAAGTAAATTCGTAAGAACAGTTCAGACAATTTTCGACCGGCGAGCTTGGTAGTGGAGACATCGCATGGTTGAGAGGATTGGAACTCTAGATGGGTTCGGATTATAGACCATGATATAAATACCTAGGTAAAAGTCCAGCAATCATAAGAGTTTGCTTGAGCCGTCCATTCGTATTGTTCTGATTCATTCGAAACGTTTGTTAGGCAGGATAAATGGAAGGCGTTTTTAGTTCCACAATCAGAAGGAACATTCTTTCCGTCCCGGTAAACTACGGCGGGGAGGATCCGGCGCGAGGAAGCGTTGTCAGTAAGGACGCTTGATATCTCTCTTCTGCTGGTTGGAAAAGCGTTATGGGCCCCTATAGAATCAGATAGTGCTGGGCTGTGCATTGCGTGCCTCGAGTGCCATATTTTGCGTCTCCGGACTCTATACCATGGCAAGTCTCAAGCATCTGCATGCATGGAATCATTATTGCGGTCTCCCTGAACATCGCATATTCATTCGCCTTGGGCTAGTAGACACTTGATCGCTGGAGATACGTCGTATTCGGAGGAGAGAGGGATAAAGCATGTCCCATCTAGTGCAACAACAAGCCTTTGAGCCTGCCATCCGCTTCCACGAGAAGCTGAAGTTCCTTCAAGAAGAAAGGTTCTGCCCCCATCGCCGCTTCTAGCATTTTGACGTTCTCTTGCAACTTTGCTCTCAATACCTCCATGCCCTCGAGATCCACGATCTTGATCCAGCACATGCATAACCCCTTGAGGATCTCGCCTCGGTAGTTTGCCATTCTCGGCCACGCGTTTCGCATGATAGCGCGCAGAGCGTTCGTGGCGCTAATTAGCATTGCAACAGTAGCTGATCCGGTGGGATTGGAAAGTGCTTCGCTGAGTATGGGGATGATGAATTTCAAATGCTTGACGCAATCAATCTTGAGTTCGTGAAGGTACATGGCGAGGTGATCGAATAGGACTGTGGTAAGGGCTGGGTGGGTGGAACCACAGTGTGAGTACCCATAAATGATACCTTTGCGAATGACGGTGTCAAGGAACTTGATCCGAAGACGGTCGGGTTGGGTGAGTGGGGTTTGCATGGTTATAGCAGTATCGCTTTCTACGACTGGAAAACGCTTCCGGCTCAGACTGAGCAAAGCTGGGTAGACTGATGAGAGGAGTGGGACGGATTCTTCCTCTTCAGTGATGGTCGGTAGGTATGTTAAGCATGGCGTAAGAGCTTGCTCAAACACCTCGCCTAGGCCGGTTCTTTCAAGGAGAGAAGGAGGTGTGGCCTCGAGAAGTGCAGATATGAAGTCGGCGCCAATGGTTTTATACTTGGCTTCCCAGTCGTCCACTAGTGTCAGGAGTGGGGGAATCACCAAGGGCCAGACTCCAGCTACACTTTCTTCGTCCAAGCTGTGCACCACCCATTTTAAGATGTCTAATGAATATGCATCCTTTGCACATTTCCAAGGCTTGGTGACACTATCGTCCGTAGAGCTGATTGTGGGCTTTGCAGGTAATCGCTCAGTCGTGACTCGGCGACCCTGTTCAGTGACCGTTGCTGGACTGGCCTTGATGAAAAGAGGACGAACGGTAAGCTTCAAGAAATGCCGAATCAGGTCAGAAGTGAGCTCACCCTTTGCTTGGTGGTTCTTCACCTCTTCAATCACTTGTTCTAAGTCCGTGGAGCCAGGATTTCGAAGCTGCCACGCCATGATCACATCGAGAGCATCCTTCATCCATGGTCCAGGCTTGGTGCCAATGGCTTTGGCGAGTTGTTTGCCGTCCATAAGAGTCTTGAAAGTACATGCTTCTGTGACATCGAGCTCGCGCAGATGTTGCACGAAGGTCGCATATCTTCGCTCGATGGCTGCAGTCTTGTCAGCTGAAGTACTCCATAGCAGCAGAATGGACATTACGCTTACCTTCAACCTGGTCTGGGGTGTTTGCGACTTCAACTAGCAAGGAGTATAGAACTTGGCTCCGCCAAGTTGTGCCCCATCTTCGGATTGCCATTCCCAGAACATCGCGCGCGGCAGGATCATCACCTTCGATCATTTTGTCCGGTCTACGCTTCTTCTGATAGAGCTCGTCTACCAGGTTTGAGATCTCTGACTGATTCTTGACAGAAGCGTTGATCACGTCGCATATCTTGTTAGTCGCTTTGATGCCTTCTTTAGCTACTTGCACTGATATCGGAGGCGGTGCCTTCTTCCCAGGTGCAGATGGTTCCGGAAGAGGAGCATCTCGATACGGCACAAGGGCGGCAAGTTGCCACGCCATCACTTCTTCTTCACGATGCCCATCATCTTGGCTACGCGCAAGCTCGCTCTGCAAGACGTCGCCGTTTGCAATGATATCTTGTAGAGTATCGATAAGCACTTTCCATTCCTCACACTGTGGTCTGTAGTGGTCGCTTTCAGCCTTGGCCGGATCCGAATAGATGGTCTCGTACAGGTCGAGGGAGAAGATTAGTCGCAAAGCCTCGTGAGGATCTGGTCCTTGAAGTGCCTTTTCCAGCTCTGTGCCAACGCGCTCACGACTGATCTTGACACGGAGTGCGTCCTTGATCTCTGCGTTGCTCATCGCTTCTAGCGCGCTCGACTCGATGGTATATCCAAGTCTGCTAGCGAAGCGAATCAGTCGCAGAACACGGAGTGGATCATCCTTGAAGGTCTGATATGGCGCAAGAGGCGTCCGGATGATCTTTGCTCTCATGTCGTCGTGTCCTTTTCCTGTGAAGTCTTCGATGATGTCCTCGTTGAGATTATAGAACATGGCATTCACAGTCGCATCGCGCCGCTCGGCATCTTCTTCTGGCGTCCCGAACTCGATTTGCGGGATGCGTCCCTCCTCGTCCGAGTAGGTTTCCTTCCGAAGATTGACGAGGTCGATGTCCAGGCCAAGAATCTGCATGGTGGTGGTCTCGAGATGTTTGGACTTTTCGGGATTGGCTTCGATCTTGTGCAGCCCTCCAACTGACTTGGACCTGTCGGTCTTGCCAGCTTTCTGATTTTGCTTGTCGCTGGAAGCAATTGATTCTAGACCATACTTCGCAAGGTTACCAGGAATTTCCAGATATTCTTTGAGTCGAAGACCGAACTGATAACCAGTCATCTTATTGATGGCGACATCAATGTCGTGACTCTTTTTGCCTAGCAACTTGTCGCGCACCCATCCTCCAGTGAAGCGCAGCACGATAGGCTGCTTCGCTAACACGTCTGGGACTGTGACTTGGCTGATGGCATCTGCATCGTCTGGAGGTGCCGGAGTCTCGTCAATGTATCTCGCCACGTCGAGGAGAAGAGTCTTCAGAGTGAGCTCGATTGGTTCCCATGCGATGTTCTTGGAAGATGAGTTGGCAACATCATCATCAATCTCTTCCACCACCAGAGGCGACATGGTGGAGAGCAGTCGACGTTTGGGTGAGAGTGGACCACTGCTGTCCAGCCTCCTTCGCTTAGAGCCTTCAGGTGTCGTTGCGATTGACAGAGCCGGAGACATGCACGATATGACTTGGCATTGGCGGGTGGTGAGTGTGCGAAGCGGTAGATCAAGCCGTGATCGTGCCAAATGCGTTGTCCGTCGTGCGAGTGGAAGCATTCACTTGGCCGGCCAGAGGGTGCAGAAGTGAAGTGAAGTGACCAACGCCAATTCGGACGCGTGAGGTCGTTAGTGGCGGTATGGCTCTATGTTTCGCATCTTGCGAGTGCGAGAAACAGCAGTGGATACCTGAGGTAGAGTTCTTCCAGAAGGCACAACAAAGTGGTGGGAACCAATACCTTCTTAACGTTTACGGTGTCCGGCATGCGAGCGCTGCCACGACTCTCTCTCACACTCTCTTGGTTCTCCTTCTTCTCCAGAACAAAGCCCCGGCAGCCTGGAAACCCGACCACTCCAAACGGATCGAGAGTATGCGTTAGACAGCTCAATGCGCCAGAAAGCACTGCATCGATCACCCACGCCCGCGCAGCAGTGTCAGCGGCCCTGTCCTTCTCTCCGGCGTGACTACTGATGCCGCCGGACGATGGCATTTCGGTCCATAAGAGGCGCCTCGGGAACTCGCCTCTGTCCTCCATCTCCTCGTTGCCCTATCGCCGCAGCAACGCCTCGCTGTCCAACATCTTCTCCGCCACCACCGCCCTGCCCACGGGCTCGCCGAGCCAGTCCGGCGCCTCGACGCCGGTAGCAGAGAGAGGCAATGCCTCTGTCTTCTCTCCTGTGGCAACCTCTTCAGTACGCTCACCGTCGCCGGCGCTGACCGGACAGATCGCCAGCAATGACACTCGAGAACTGATCCTGAGGGCTTATGCGCCGCATGTCTCGGTGCTGGCTTCACAGGACACAGAGGAGCTCGTGCGGCACAAGGGCGTTGCTGGAGGGCTGCTAGATCTCCTACGGCCCTTTGGAGAGCACATACAGGGCAAGGTCACCACACGAGACAGCACTGGCATCAGCAAGATATGGGACGACTTCTCCTTGCGATTTGTGGGCGTTCGAGATGGCTTGGAAAACCCGCGAAGCACAGAGCGCAAGAGCACAGACTCAGCGCCCTCCCAACAGAGTCGCAGGCGGGGCGCATCTCTGCTAGAGTATAAACCTGCAAGACTGCGTACTGGAGGTGATATTGGCCAGGTTGAGGAACTAGTAGAGCGGCACTTGACTTTCTACGAGGAGAACTCAGGTCCACTTGAAGCCAGCTACATGACGGCCAAGGATACCGCATCCGTCCCAGACGCCCATTCGACTTCACCGTTCTACTCTTTATATCTGCGGCGCCTGCTGTCTGGCATTCCCATGTCACCTTTCGAAACCTTCTCGCACCCTGTCGCTTCAGTGATAGCCATTTCGTCACGATCACCTTCGCCAATTGAGGAGCTGCGGAGCTTGTACGATTCCTCAAACAGTGGCGAGCATCGACTCCCGCAATGGGTGCATAACGAGTTCTTACGATACTATGTCTTAATACACGATGAGGATTATGATGACATCACGAAATCTATGGCTCTGTACGACCAGATGAAGAGGCATTTTGGCCTGCATTGTCACCTTCTCAGACTGCATAGTACGCAGTGTGTTCCTTCAGATGACGATACTGTGCGGCTACCGCCAGTCGAGTGGTCTGCAGCAGCAGAGGAGTTGGCGGAAATCGTCCGGCGAGAGTCGAGTGAGGATGATGAGGACCCCACGCCGTACATTTTCGAGTCTGACGCCAACGCATTGCGAGCATTTGTGCGGGAAATGGTTACCCAGTCCATCATACCTTCCATGGAAAGGGCTTCGGCGACCTGGAATGACCAGGTGGCATCTCGACGGCGAGGTCTCAGCGGCAGATTCATGTCCATGTCGAAGCGCTTTACGGCCTTCGGAGGAGGCCGGAACTCGTCCAGTCCTCTTCTGGGCGGCGCAGTTAGCAACTACGACAGCGTACAAGGATTCTATCGACCAGAGGCGCCAGAAGCTGTGATGCGGAAGTTAGCGGATTATGCCATGATGTTGCGTGATTTCAAGCTCGCGCATAGCACTTATGAAATTCTTTGCCAAGATTTCAAGAACGACAAGGCATGGCGACATTACGCGGGAGTCAACGAGATGGCGGCTGTCAGCTTACTTTTAGCCACGGGAGCGAGCAACAAGATCCGGATAGAAGGCATCGATCAATATCTCGAAACTGCGTACTATTCTTATGTGACGCGTGCTGGTACGCCACACAATGCTCTGCGTACACTCGTACTTGGCGTAGAGCTATTAAAGATGCGGGGAGGTAATGCGCTCGATGATGCTGCTCGATGGGCAAATCGCATACTGGACGATCATATGGTGGGCTCTGTCGGCCATGCGTTGCTGACTGAACGCATAGCAACCTGTTGGGGTGAACGAGTAGCCATTGGTGGACTGAGTGACGTTGATCGACATCGAAAGTGTGCGTTTTGGAATACGCTGGCTGCCGATGCCTGGCTACGACTTGAGAAAGCATCCCAGGCAGAACGATGTCTTGGTGAAGCTTTCCGACTATACAAAGTAGAGGGCATCGAGGCCTCCACTGGTTTCGTGAACATGACGAAGCACCTCTACACACTTCAAGACGCCGTGTCGGCGAATCGAGGCGGCCCACACCATCTTGATGAAGATGATCTGATAGATCACCCCGAGCCAGTGCAGGAAGAGCGCGAGCAACTCGTACAGCAGACGCCCGCCTCCGGACTTGGACATCGCAAGGGCAGCCTCAGCACGACTGTGCGCCCCGTGGCGGGAACGTTGGGCCATGCTCATGCTCATAGGAGAAGCATCAGTATTGGTGGTACACCTCCCATGCCCGCATCTTTCGATCCACTAGGTGCAGTACCTAGCGCATACGACGGAACAGGCGCACCACCATTAAACCCGCCTGGTGTGGACCTCGCGCAGCCGTCCAGTCCGGTTTTGGAGCGAAAAGAGAGGAGGGACGATGGATTTGAATAAGAGCGTGCTGACCAGCCGTCGCATTTTTTTGAAATCATTAGCGAGGCGTGAGGCGTTTTGGGAATTGCACGGCATAGCATACGTACGATGTACATTGTCTCGACAATGGAAGGCACATTTGAGATGGTCGTCAGAGACCACTATAGTCATCTTTTTTTTTCTCAAACACAAAATACCCCTAGACCCTACGCTTATCTCCAGTACAAAAGTTTCGTCACGAAACATGAATGCTACATGTAAGTACAGACGTACATACCTGACGTGTATATATATACTACTACAGAACACTCACTACCTCACCTGCTTTCCCAATCAATTTACAAGGACAAAAAAGCCTCCTGTCCTGTCCTACCTGAGGCTTGAATAATCTCTAGCGTCGAATAGGTATTCCACTTCCAATATCTCGCTTTGCATCATACACATCATAACCCAATATATCGAAAGAAATCGCAGCTTGGGAACTCCGCCTTGTAGCGCGCGAGAGAGAGAGAGAGAGAGGCGGCGACTTGGAAGTCTCGCAACATATGATTTGATTTGATTTGAGCGTTTGACTCTTGCGAAGACGGGAGCTCGATAGAGAGTCTATTAATAAATTTAGACTGGTCGACCAAATCATTCCGATTGTAGATAGGTAAGGATGGAAAGTTTGGCAGGAGCTAGAGAGGTACCTGCCTGACCTTCGAGTCGTGGATGGTTATGATGATTATGGAATGTCTCTTTACCAGAATGTGGAAGGTGGTTATTAGGTGCATCTGTAAGCGATGTACCTTTTCTCGGTCGAATATTGGCCATGAACATCTGCTCGGATGTCTTGTAGGAAAACCCTCTTGTGAAGCAAGGACAGTTTCACGAGTGAAGAGGGACGAGACTTTTTCATAGTATGAAGTGACAAAATCTCTCGTGGATCCCAGTCGAGGATGGAGTTCAAATGCTTAGTTGGGCAGTGATGCTCAAAACTGCATATCCTTGGCAGTAACTTTCCCAGCATCATGCTGTGCTTCCTGATCACCTTCGATGGGCGGTAACGAAAAAGGTGTGATGACGAATTTTCGTCTGCTGACAGTGAAGGCCAGATCCTCTCCCAGACTATTCCCAGCCCCAGCTCCACCCTCTCCGCGCTCTGTATTGATCGGCAACCTGTGGAATCTGACGAGCCCTTGCGGCTGCTCATCCTTCTCGCGAGCACCACCGCTCTCTGCAAGGCTGTTCGAAGCGTCCATCAGATGCGGAAAAGGTGTGAGTTCCAGGACTCCATCGCTGAGAATCTCTGCCCAGCGCACAAGACCAGAGTTCCGCGGATAGAGCTCCAAGGGCAGTGATAGCATAGCTGTCAACTTGTTGCTGTGCTGTCGGAGGAGTGTTCTGAGAGATCGGAAAAAGCCAATGAAGCTTTCAGGTCGACCTACGAGTGGCGAGTATAGTGCTGGGCTGAGGAGAGACGGGATCACAATTCTATGGACAGTGTTTGGGGGTGCAGTAGCCAAACTCCTCGCCAGGGCTTGAACGATTGAGTCGAGGCTTGTAGAAGGCGTGACTGGAATATGGTTTACCCTTGCGTCTGATGGAATTGTGATACGCTTGGTGAGATCAAAGGTATGGCAAAAGGGAGTCACTGTTTGGGAAACATTGTTTGGGCTTCCGCCGACAGTGCGGACAGGGAGGACTATACTTACCGTCAGTGTTGAAGCCTCATACTGTACCGGCTAAGGCACATCCACGCCGTGACTTTATGCCAAGGTGTCCAACGCACCTCTTTCTCCTGCTTGCCCAAGCTTTTCATATCTCCAAGCAATCTTCATCTTCTCTTCGTCTGCCGTCGACTTGACACTCCTGCTACTCTTCTTTTCTTCTGCCACACCTGGTAGCTCCCTCACCCAGCCCTCACCCATGCCCACCACGTGCAGTACGTGACCTTGACATATGCCCTCAGCAGCATAGTACCTCAGCAGAGCGCCTGCAAAGTCCGTGGTGCCGCTCTCTTCTACTAGTAAGCTTGAGCCGACAGCAAGACCCGCGTGACCACCAAGCAGACTGTCTAGTGATGGAGTGCCTGTTGAAGTCACAGGATGAGAGGTCAAGGGGGATGGACGGACGCCAGGAATGCTCTCGGGAGCAGCGTCGCCTGGCGCAGTGGCGTTCTGCCTGCCTACAGCAATATTGCGCTTTCTGAACGCCATGGCGAGGAACGATGAAGCTGGCTGATCCAAGAAAGCAGGAAGAAGCTGAGTCGAAGTCTGAGCGGGCGGGAGTCCGGTCCGTGTCCGTGTGGGCGGACAATCTTGGCAATCATATGCCCACCCCACCACTTTCGCTTTTTCACTTCCAATCGCCTCGACTCTATATATACCTACCTTAGGTACCTACCCACCATCCTCACTCTCATAAGCATTCCGTATTTGATGTAATGCTTACGCTATAGACAAAGAACACGACATTCTCAGGCCCTGATCCCACGCATCCATCTATCTACTTCGCAGGCTATCCGGACGACGCGACTGCCACTTCTCCGGACCTGTGGGGACACTGTTGATACGGGACGAGAATGCGTGTGATGAGCAGTCAGCTTCTGGGACGGCATATACTACTGTAGCGAGCGCGAGATAGTACGAACGCGAGCAAGTGGCAGTCTTTTCCGTATTTTTAGCAGCACCACTGCGTTGAAGGGGGGCATAGCGCAGTACTAGCCGAAGTCTTGGGTGGTATACTCGTGTTGGAAGATCAGCTGAAGTGAGCGTCTTCGCACTCTTTGGATGCTGTAGAAATGTCTCGAGCTCGGACTGGTGTCCTTATCAGCGCTCCTTCTGAAGCAGCTTCTTCTGTGATGATTAGCATTGCCTTCATCAGCCGTCCCCGAGATCGTTATTAGCATCGTCGATGATTCCGAGCTTCGCGCCAGCGGATGCTGTAAGACCTAGTACCACGCAACCACGTCTCTGCTATGAACGGTACATATACATACCACGGAATAATAGCATCTTTGCATCGAGGCGAGCATTCTCATCATCGATGACATATCGTTGGTCGCTGGTTGGGTACACACCCAAGTACGATGAATGCAAGCGAGCGGGAAGCTCTACATGTCGTCTCTGGATCGCCTACTGCTATAAGGTAGTGGACTAGGTAGTAGTAGGTACCTCGTCGCGTTGCTGGCAGAGGCTCAAAAAGCCTGTGCCGAGTGAATGCGCCCAGGGCTTCTAGCTGCAACGCTAGGGTCCCATGCGCGCCTCGCCTTGCCGCTTGGCACTTGCGCAAGCACGGGAGTGCTGATACAAAAGACAGGCGCATCGGGCAGAAGGGAAGGGTCTTATCTGCAACGCGTCGTGTGTATGTAAAAAGTACCGGCAGAAGAGGAGACGGCTCTGTGCAACGGGGTCAGATCGAGATAGCTAGACGTCGCTTGTACGAGGTGCCCGATAGGTTTCGTGCCATATTGCACTCCACTGGTGTGCTGGGAGTGCTGCAGATGCCATGCATTTCTGATTTGCGACGAGGGCAGAACGGCGAGCCATCCTATCATAGTTTGCGGCAGCAGGGCCGCTGGGGGGAGATCTGGGCCAGTGAGGAGGTATGGCTGAGCAGATCCTGGTTCCGCGACATCATCCTCATCGTCCTTGCACGTCGTTTCAACGTGTACAGAGCTATAGTAAAATGAATGTGCATGTATAAGGTACTAAAGCCTCTTGAAGGTAGTGCATTCGTGAGAAGGTTAAAATCAATTGTTGGCTGACTCCCGGGAGCAACATGATCCAGGACCAGCCTGGCAACGGCGGCGGCGGCGGCATGCGCTTCTTGCCGAACAAGAGGCACGGTGGCGCTTACTGCTTTGGCGGATGCATGCGCTGGTGTGCTGTGAGGGTGCGAATAGAGGAAAGTGAAGGAGGGGGGTGAGTGGTGGCAAAGAGTCGCCAAAAAAGCAACAGACCTACCTGCCTCTGCCTCCGGTGGTCCTGTATACAGCCAACAGCGTGACCGAAGGAGGGACAGCAAAGCAGCAGCCAGCAGCAGTGCAGTGCAGTGCAGTGACGGAGGGTCTCCGAGAAGTTAGAAGCGATCGCCGAGTTGGAAACGCCTGTGCCCCCGCATCCGCTACTTCTGAAACGAACGACGTGATTTGTTGGACGATGATAACACAAGCACATGGTTTGCATGGCATGGATGGATAGCTGCCGCCCGTCCCTGGGCCTCCCATGATGCTGCTGCTGCTGTGCTGCCTGTGCTTTGTGCACTGTAGTCTGTGCCCACTGTGCTGTTGTTGGATGGACGTGGGCTTGGGCTGGCCTGGCCTGCACCTCTGCCTCACCCTCACGCCTCCAGAAATGCAATTGCGCGCAATTCCACTCACTCTCTATCTCTCTGTCCCGTCGCGCTCTCTGTGCACTTCTCCTCCACGACTCGCTGCCTCGCCATTGACCACCGACACCACCTCGCCACCGCTCCGCTGTCCAGCTTGCACTGTGCGACTTTCGGTTATTCTTGTACTATACGACGTTGCTGCGGCGAGTAGAAGCGGACTGCCTGCCCGCCTGCTCTCTCTATCGCATATTTTGAGTCCTGATACCTTACATTCCACGCCGCCCCCAAACACCCGCGACGGAGAAGCAACGACCCATTGACTACCGCACCTTCCCAGACCCTCTTCTTCTGTAACCCACTACCGCCCGCCTCGCATTGTCTGATCTCGTCCGGGCACCTACCCACCGGAATTACGCGACGTCAGTCATCAACCCCGCCCATGTGAAGGATGTCCGCCAGTGTGATGGCCAGGCCGCTCGAGAGCCTGAGAAGCAGCACACCACCGCCGCAACTGCAAATCAACACCACCCAGCGAGGGACACCTGCGCCCGTTCCCAACAAACATATTCCCTTCTGCTCCCCAGGACCATGCCCGGCGTCGCGTGGCTTCGACACTCCACCGGCGTCACCTCCGTCGCCATCGCAACTGATAGACACCTCTTCGCTGACCTACCCGCCCAATGGCTTCGAGAAGGTGTCCAATGACCCGCCCATCTATTCCATGACAGCCGAGAAGCTGTCCAAGTCGCTAGACTACTTGGCTTCGCAGCCATTACCTTCGGCCAAACAGGTGTTCCCGTGGCTTCACGGCTTACATGCCGAGAACCAGCTGCAGCTGGCCTTCTTCATCGCGCGAAAGAAGTCGCAGCGGCGAACTCCTAAATGCATTCGTGGCATCACTGTCGTGAAGGCTGGAGGAGACCTCACGCACAGTAGGATCAAGGGCGCAATTGCGCCGGAAGAGGTGCTCAAGCCGCTGGCCACAGGGCGACAGCACGAGGAGCCAGAGTTCCAAGAAGCCGATCCAAAAGAGGGCTTCAATGTGCGAAACTTCCAAATCCAGACTTGCAAAATGGCCACCGTCAGCGATATCATCGTATATGGTGACGCGAAGACGCCGAGAGACCATGTTGTGAAGCTTGCGAAGCGAATGGCACGCGCGCAAACCGCTTGGCAGAAGAAGACCGAGGGTACCAATACCACTGGCCGTCTGTTCAATACTTTTATCCTGCATGGTGAGTACTGTAAGCGAACTCCTGAGACCGATGCCAGGCTGACTGAGCTCCAGATACATGGGAAGTTGTCGAGTGTGATCATCCAGACCTGGTGCAGCTCGACGGCGAAGGTTGCATGACTGGCAAAGTCATGGACTTCTTTCACTGGGAAAGGTTGGAAATGTGCTCAATGTCGGCGCCTAGCGAAATAGCGCCAAATGTCTGGCTCGGGCCTACGCCGGACCCCAACGTGTGTCTGGGCAAAGAGGGACTGCGTCTGAGTGAAGAGCAGCTGCACTTTGACCTGCTCGTTGAATGCAGCGATGTGGCCCAGATTCCCGAAGCAAAGGCCTTTAAATATCTCGAAGAGGTGCTCGAGCAGCGGAGCAAGAAGCCATCATCCGCGGACAGTCTGCTTAATCAGCTGGAGTTTCCCGGTTCTGGAGCGATTCTGCCACCTACCTGGTCTCACGCCGAAGTTGACGGGCTTTTGGCAACATGCCAGTGGATCTACAAGCAGGCCAACTCTGGGCCAGAAGCCAAGAAGCGGAGGGATAGTAAGCTCTCGCTGATGCCAGAGCTGGATTCAGACGGAGACAGCCCCATGGAAGCATCGAAGCGTCACAGGCAACCGGGCAGAAAGGTGCTTATTCACTGTACCGATGGCTACACAGAATCCTCTCTGCTGGCGCTGGCATACTACATGTATGCAAACTGCGCTCCTGTCCATGATGCGTGGTTGCAGTTGCACCGCGAAAAGGGCAGGAACTTCTTTGCTTACAGCTCGGACGTGCACCTACTGCGCAACATACAGCCACGCATCCTCCAGGCCTCGCCAGCCTACTCTGGCGAAATTCGAGAGCTTTCACCGCCCCACCCTGATTGGCTGGACAAGATTGATGGCTCGCTTCCTAGCCGAATACTGCCGTACATGTATCTCGGAAACTTGGGCCATGCTAATAATCCTCAACTGTTGCAGGAGCTGGGCATTGGCCAGATCCTCAGCGTTGGAGAGCCTGTCAGCTGGACACGCGAGGCCATGGAGTCGTGGCCGCAAGAGAATCTGAAGTATATCGACAAAGTCCAGGACAATGGCGTCGATCCGCTCACAGAAGAATTTGATCGTTGTTTGGAGTTCATCGGTGAGTGTCGTTTGTTCTCAAGTGCATGGCTGCGCATATGCTGATAACCAATGCAGAGAACGGCCGAAAGAAAGGCACAGCGACGCTCGTGCATTGTCGAGTTGGCGTTTCTCGATCTGCGACGATATGCATTGCTGAGGTGATGAACGAGCTGGGCTTGTCATTTCCTCGCGCATACTGTTTTGTAAGAGCAAGACGACTGAACGTGATCATTCAACCGCATTTACGATTTGCGTAAGTTTGCATCTCCGATACACAGCAGAATATCATCACTAATCGTACACAGGTACGAACTCTTGAAGTGGGAAGAGCTCCAGTGCATCCAGCGCGGCAAGCCCATACGCCGAGAACTCGAATGGGCGACCATTGCACGAGAAATCGCGGCCATGAACAAGCCATACTCGCGGCAAGGATAGGCTCCGATGCGGCAGGTTGCAATGAATAGTGTGGTCGGGAAGAGCCGGACATGGCCTGAAACCATTGGACGATGGCTCGAAGAGGGGGTTCATATTATTTCTCTCTTTTCTCTTCTCGGCATGATTGATGAATTACGGCATGACGTATGGCTTCCGGAATAGCGCTGGCTTCAGGACTGGGTCCGCCTTGTGGCAGGGCGAGGATCGATTTCTGAGTAACGGGTAGAGTGCTTGCATTCTTGTCACCGAGGGTTCTGGCTGGGGATATCATTCCTGCAACATCTCGAGGATGGGATGTTGTTGGTATGCCGACAGAAGCTGCTGAGCGAAAAGGGTGTGAGACCAGTGGATTTGTGGGAGTTGTCTGATTCTTTCGCTTCTTCGGAGTGTATTGCTTCATATTTGAATTGTAGGTGAAGACCACTCACTGCATATGGCGCGAGATCGTCACACTGTCCATCACGGCCGATTCCTCCATCTCTTCTGTCATCTTTTGTGCATCTTTGACGTTGTTTGAGTGAAATGAATGGAGTGAAGAACAGGATCCCGGAGGACACGGTACCTGAATTTTAGCAAATCGAATTTCGATATCCACAAGCCATTTGTGAGCCACGATGTCGCACGTGCATATCCACAACCTATACGCGCTCTTCTGGGCTTCACGTACGCGTCTTAGGGCCTTAGGCAGCAGGCGCGTCTACCCCAGTAGTCGCCCCACCAGACAGACCCACCGTACATACCTCCTACCCCAAATATATGTATAGAATGAGGCACAACATCCCAATATAATTCTAGGTAATACCTTAACCACCTACACCTACCTACATGTACATGTACATGTCCCCAGCCGACCGCCCTTCATCAAGCATTACATGAGCATTACACGAGCATTGAACTGCATACCGCACTAGAGGCACACACGCACACAAACACACAATGGCAAGATTCCGACCTAGCAACACCAGCAACACTAACGACAACAACAACAATCACAACAACGCCCCAACAGGTGCTACACCGCTGTTCCAGTCGGATCTACCTCATCTGGCTGCATCTGCCTCGTCTAGCGGTAAAGCTCGAGGAGGAGGAACAGCAGCAGCAGGAGGAGAATTCCCGTCTACTGCGGGGAGTGCTGGTGCTGGTGCTGGTGTACGACGACCGGGTTTCGCGACTCCTGGTGGGGGGAAACAAGGGTTTGGGGGGAAGACGACGACTGATGCGGGAGGGTCTTGGGCTGGTGGAAGGGGGTTGGGAGTTGGGATGGGGCCGAAGAGACATCGGTATGTTTGTTTTGTGATCTTTATGTTTGTTATTTTGATCTTGTTGTCATGTTTGTTATTCCACTTCCCTCTTCCCTATTTCCCTTTCCATCCCCTGTCCCCATCCTATCTCTTTCTCGTCTTCATATATATATATATATATATATATCAAAAGAAAACAGGAAGAAAATCTAACAAATATCCCCCCAAAAAACAGAAAGGTCCTTCGCGATAACCTTCAAGGCGTTACGAAAGGCGACATCCGCCGCCTCGCGCGCCGCGGCGGCGTCAAACGTATTCAAGCGACCATTTACGACGAGACGAGACTCGTCCTTCGCAAACGACTAGAAGCGCTGTTGAAGGACATTTGTGCCGTCGTGGAACTCTCGGACCGCAAGACGGTGTGTGTGACGGATGTGGTGTTTGTGTTGAATCGCATGGGCAGGCCGCTTTATGGGTTTGGGGGGGCTGAGCGGTGAAGAGAGCTGTTGCGGGTTGGGTCAGGGAGGGTGTGGTAAAGCTTTTCTTACGGGTTTCGCGATCTGATTCGAGTTGGCAAGGTACCTCGTAGTTTTTATCTTTCGGCATTTCGAAGATACCTACTAGGTACATTTGGAGCAGATGATCTCGCGCGGGGTGTGAAGGCGTGCACGTTTCTCAAGAGTGCTCGTCGTGGTGGTAGTGAGTTGAGGTGAGGTGGAAAGCGTATCGCCGTTGCACAGCGTATTGAAGAGGTTATGTACCTAGACCGAAGCGTTTACAACCAACCAATACTCGTTCCTTCAGCTTTCAAAAAAGCAAGAAAAAGCAAACAGAATGTCTGCATAAACAGAACGAGGTACAGTCGTATTGATGCCCCTTGAAATTTGACTCCGGGTTCTTTTCCATGTTATGATAATTCCATGGAGTAGGGGCAATAGGGCATCAATACCTGACATGTCATATAGAAAGAAAAGAAAAATACCAGGTGTATAAAAAAAACCAAAATATAGAGAACCAACCCTCCCTCCCTCTCTTTTACTCGTCTAGATACTAGGTAAGATTCTACCAATTCTACCTCCTGGAAAGTAAGGTACATATATCATGTCCATGTATAATCCCTCGTTCTCGATAATAGGAGATAAAGTACCTAGATGATATAACATTGGTTAGTATACAAAGTGTAGAAACTTTCCACATTCTTCTTTTTCAGGTTCCAGTCAACTGAGTCAAGCAGTGCAGTGAGTGCGTAAAACGGTAAACGGCAAACGGTAGACGATAAGGGCATTGCTTAGCTAAGGCATGTGCTTCCATGTGTATGCGGGGGGCCTACCCCGCAATTCGAGACATGGGCATTGCGCGAGACCAACGTCGTATAATGTAGGTATATACATGTATGTGCCTATAAAAATGGCGTGCAAACGGGTGGTGTCACTCATATCCCACGTGATCGTTAGAATAACAAAAAAGTTCATATAAAGATCTTCTTCTACTTGCTCCAAGCTCTAAGATACCTAGCCAAGTAAGCGAACCAAAAAAACTCCTTGTCTTCATGCTCGCTTTCATGCTTTAAACCCGACTGGCTGTGCTGACATCAGGCACACCAACACCTTCGACGACCTTGGCGCCCATAATCTCATAGACGGGCAACTCCGCCAACCTCGAGATGACATGGTGCAACGTGGGCAGAGTGTCCCAGTCGCCGCTTTGAAGCTCGAATTTGGCGTTGTTTGTAGTCCAGACCTTGTGCACTGTGGGCTTGGGTTCGGCCTCTGCGAATCGGTCAAAGACTGCATAGTCCACTCCCGCGGCATTGCCATCTTGTCCTCCTTCGGCCAATCCCTTGAATTCTCGGCCGACAGCAGGAACATATCGATGAGCGATGATGCCTTCGTCGGATTCACCCGAGATACTCCCGGATTGCGCCGCCGGATCTTGTTCGACGAGGTCCGTGAGGCTGAAGGATCCCCACGAGGCACCCTGCCATCCCGTCTTCATATGGTAGCTCTTCTCTCGCCGATGCACATCGATGGTCGAGTATAATTTCGGCATGCCCAGCTCTTCTCTTCCACTCACGATCGGATCTGTGAGGTTCTCGAACAAAATCGGCAAATACGTTCCACTAACACTCTTGCCGTCTTCTTTCTCGTACGTCACCCCATGGATATACAACCCAATGTGATTATACCCACTCCCACCGAGCCATTGCATCTTGCCCAATGTCGTCTGGCTGAAAGACGCGTATGCCACAGTTCCCGGAGATTTGAAGGAGTACCCTTTCCGACCAGGAGGAAAGAGGTTCTGGAGTGCGGTGCGAGAGGTCTTGAAACGAATCGAAGCTGTTGTAAAGGTACTGTTTTCTCCGCTTCGCGGTAGACCATAATGATCTTGTCGAGGGCCAGGCATGGGACCAAAGGCGATGGGCATGCGAGAATACTTCTTCTCGACCTTGGCCCATTGGTACTCGCGGAACTTTTGCCGAGAGTTGTCAAACTCGTCGTGGCCGAAGTTGAAGTTTGTGAACCCCAACATATTCAAGTTCTTTCCCTCGAGATCGTCGGAACCGATGAGACGGGAGAAGGTCTGGATCTGGGTCGCGCGTCCGTGACGGATTTGGTCGTAGAGTCGCAACCGCTCTGGGATTTCCTCGCGAGGGGTGCCAAGAGGGAGGACGGTGGCTATAGTGGCACCGTCTTCGATTGCAGCTCCCGCTCCTTGGCCTTGGTGTGGTAGGAATGGATGAGCTGCATCTCCGATCAGAGCCAGATGGTCTTTATGCCAAATAGGCATCTCGTCCATGTCGAGCAGGACCCAAACTTTGAGAGACTGTGGGTCTGCTTTGGATATCATTGCCAGAACAGCAGGTTCGAAGCCGGCATAGACTTTCAGCATCGTCTCGAGACTGGCCTCTTGATTCCAATCGGAGCTGGCACTCGACTCAGATTCCGGGTGTATGGCGACAAAGTTCAATTCAGTGTTCTTCGAGGTCGGGTACATAACGATGCGACGATCGTTAGCATACCAGATCTTCAACTCGCCTTCTTCATCCACTAAGTGTGCAGTTTGGGGGTCCGCTTTGATCGCTTCTCGTGGAATCAGGAAACGGAATGCGCTCTTGCCACAGCTGAATGGCTTGACATCGACGGGTGCTATGCAGCTTCGTGCGACAGAATGCACACCATCAGCACCGATGACGGCATCTCCCTGTATAGTCTCGCCGTTTTCGAGGGTAACGCTAGCAGACTTCTCATCCACGGACTTGACTTTGCTCGAGGTGAGCAGCTCCACAGGACGGCCGAGGCCCTTGGGCGAGATTGCCGTCTCTTTCAGTTCTCGGTGCAGGTGTGCTCGATGGGCCAGATGCCACGGATGCTGCCACATACCGCTCGTGGGTCTCATATCCATCATTTTTTGCGGCTTTCCGGCTAAGTCGGTTTCTGTGAGCTTATTCATGGTATTGGCTCCAAAGTTCTCTGCGTAGATGCCAAGTTGCCGCAGGATACCGTTGCTGTTGGGTGCAAGATGGACTGCTGCGCCCACCTCAGCTGCGAGACGAGACTGTTCAAAGACCTTGACATTGTGGCCTTGTTGGCGGAGGGCAATGGCTGTAGTCAATCCACCAATACCAGCACCTGCTATCAGTATTGTCAATGGCTCCATGGCAGCAGTCTGCTGGCCGTTCGGTCGAGATGCAAGTGTGGTGGTATGCGTGCCATTCGCACCCGAAATGCCGCTTTCTGTCGATGTAGAAGCCATCCTGCCGGCTATGCTGTGAGCTTGGGTATGCGTGAGCGATTCAAGTCTGGAGGAGGAATGAGTTGGTCGAGGGAATCATTAAGTAGAAGAAGTAGCTTCTGGTTCGGCAGAGCCGGCTGGACAATACCCTCACTGCCATGGAAGAAGTCGCGTCTTTATGTCATCACATTACGCTTTCCTCCTCGTGGAGAAGTGCCGTGCCATTCACGGGGTCGAAGTGGAGTGGTGAAGCCTGATTCTATGGAATTGCATGGCCGCGTGCCACTAGTTCCACCGCATCTGATACCTCGGATTCGCTCGGTGTAAACTCTAGCTGTGCATGATCCGAATGGCGGAACATGTGGACGTCCACCGGAACGGGCCACCGGAGTCATGAAATACCAGATGACTGACCACTATACATACCAGCGTACGGCGATATGCGCGCTTTGTGTGGAGCCCCAGCGCCATGTATACCCTGTAGTATGGGCGGGCCCTCCGGGGTAGATGATGGAGAGGCAGTGTTTTAATTGCCGTATCACTCACGGTATGTCACTGTGGTGCTCCAGGCAATCTCCTCCTGTTTTGCACTTCCCACGCAAACTGCGGTACGAAGAAGAGAGTTCACCATGACGGGGCAACAATCTCCTCCCGACAACGGACTACCACGGCCGAAGAGATACATCACGGCCCACAACGCAGACACCAAGGCCGTGTTCCACGACCTGGAGCCAGAATTGCCGTTCGAGGAAATAGCTGGCACCGGCGGAGACCGCTTTTCCCTCGCC
Organism: Sphaerulina musiva SO2202; assembly: GCF_000320565.1. Taxonomy (NCBI): domain Eukaryota; kingdom Fungi; phylum Ascomycota; class Dothideomycetes; order Mycosphaerellales; family Mycosphaerellaceae; genus Sphaerulina; species Sphaerulina musiva. The sequence continues at coordinate 1,320,531 of NW_016017392.1, forward strand.
TATGCCACCAACAAAGTTCCCGTCCAGCTATCTTCCAACGTGGATGTGCAAACTTACAGTCAATACCTCGAGCGGAAGCCTGGCATCACCATTCCGGGCGGTACAGTCCTCAGATATGTCGACATTGCTCCTGGTAACACGTCGCCCATGCACAGAACTGTTTCCCTCGACTACGGAGTCGTGCTGGAGGGACAAGTCGAAGCTGTGCTCGACTCAGGCGAAGTCAAGCTCTTGAATCGGGGCGACATTGTGATTCAGCGGGCTACAAACCACGCTTGGAAGAATGCGAGCACGACGGAGTGGGCGCGGATGTTATATGTGCTTCAGGAAGCACAACCGGTGAAATTGGACGATGGAACGGTCCTGGGAGAGGACTACGGAGGCATGGAGGGAGTGAGGGCGAGTTCGTCGTAGATGGCGATCGTGGTCGCCTGTGGGAGGGTTGATTTTGTTGCTGTTGGTTTTGGTGTTGTTGCTGTTGCTGTTGCTGCTGCTGTTGCTGCTGCTGTTGCTGTCGATGTCGATGTTGGTGGTGGTGGTGTTATTGTTGTTGTTGTGAAAGGTGGTAGGCAAGGTACATGCACATGTGTCGTACCTTATCTTTAGCTACCTGGTAGTTTCTGAATGAGTCGAGGCAGGATTGCCAAGCCATAGAAAACATGCCCTACCCAGGTATCTGTACTCTTTGGAGACGCAACGTCGCCAGGGTTTGTTGTAGGCTGTTGCTCCAGATTAAGGTGTTGTTCCGGCCAGGCCAGCACCTCCTGCCTCCAGCACCTCCTACCTACATGTCCATACCTATCTGTATGCACGCAAGGCTACGCGACCTCCATCACATCGACAACAATACCTAAATGCCATAGACATGACCAGCGCATGTCACATCCTCCCCCGTCGACCCTATGCGCCGAACCGCGAAAGCTGATGAAGAGCTCGGGAAACGCGACGATGACCTCCACTTCCGCCCGCGACGGTCGCACTCGCACTCGACATCGATGACCGCGTCCTTCCCGTTCAAATGGCGCCGACGACGGGTGCTGGCCGTGCTGGCACTGCTGTTCCTGCTCTATGTCTTGCATCTGTATGTTCCTGGTGAACTAGCTACACAGACGGACGCTTTCCGACCGAAGCCACCGCGTACGTTCCAGGGCTACGATGCGGCGACAGCAAAAGAGCCCAAGGGAGCGCCGCCACGAGATCCAGAGGCTGAGGAGCAGGTCGAGGAGGAAATGCAGCATTACTACAATGGCGTGACCAGGTTCTACAAGCTCGGGAGCACCCTTCAGAAGGCCTCGCACACCATGGGAGCCTATCAAGTGAATCGTAACGTGCTGTTTGCCGCAGCATCACTGAAGAGTGTTGCCAATCTAGTTCCTCTGGCGTGCGAGATGGCCAAGAATGACAAGAGCTTTGCGCATTTTGCCGTGTTTGGGAGAAGCTCGCTATCGATCGAGGAAATTCAAGAGCTGAATGGCATTGACAAGAGCTGTACCGTCTACTGGCACGATGCGCGCGGAGACTATGCCGAGTACAGCAGTGACGCGCGAGTGGAATCGGCCGTCAGAGGAGCCATGAAGCACATCCAGGAGTACATACATCCCCAGGCCATGATCGTGGACGACAGCTCCAAGGAAGAGGCTTACTTCACGAAGGCAATGCGCGCCAAGGCCAGAGACATGGACAAGGCGCTGATAGAGATCCCACGAGGAAAGTACGAAGAGTTTCTGTGGATCACCAAACTAGACTCTGGCAGCCTGGCACAGTGGTTTAAGCCAACGATTGACATTGTCATCCAAGCGCCACGCGGAAGCTCCGGTCGTCTGATTCGTTTACTGCAAAGCTTGTACAATGCAGACTACTCAGGCTTGAAAGTGCCGAGACTCAACATTGAGTTGCCTCCAGACGTCGAACCCGCACTACAGAGATACTTGAGCGAGTTCTCATGGCCGCCAAGAAAGGATTCACCACTACAACCGAATTTGCTCACAGTACACCATCGCATTCCATCTGAACGTATGAGTTCCGAGCAAGCCTCGCTGCGCTTCGTCGAGTCCTTTTATCCGACCCAAGCCAATGACCACCATGTCTTACTTCTTTCGCCCCAGGTGGATGTCAGTGCAATGTACTACCAGTATCTGCAGTATAACATGCTTAATTACAGATACTCCGCCCACAGTCTCCTAGAGTCTAACAAGCTGCTTGGCATTTCGCTAGACGTGCCATTAACGACCTTGAATGGAGCAAACAAGTTCGTGCCACCAAAGGTCACGGACATGATACTTGGGAGGGTCATGAACGAGAACGAAGCAAGTCCGGATGATCCATATCCATTCTTGTATCAGGCACCTTCGGCGAAGGCAACGTTAGTCCTTGGAAACAAGTGGGCAGAGTTCCACGATTTTCTCACGAACCGTCTGCAAGCGTCGCACTCTGGAGTGTCGAAGAAGAGTTCCAAATTAGTATCTGAGACGGAGCCAGCGTGGCTAGAGTACTTACTTGAGCTCATGAGTGCTCGAGATCTGTTCGTGATACACCCAGCTACGCCATTCGTTACAATTCACAACGAGTTGGCACAGATTCCAGAAGAGTATCTGAAGCCAGTAAATATCGCGAAGTCGTCGGCACAAGATGCAGCGCACTCTGATGAAGAGCCGTTCATTCTGTCCACAGAAGCTCCAGTCTTGATCGAGCACATCGAAGCTGATCCGGATCGGAATCGTGGGTCGCTACACAAGATGCTGCCGCTTAACGGAGTGTTGCCCGACATCTCACAGCTGCCCTACGTCGGATTCGATGGTAAGATCACACCGTCGTCCGACTTGGACGAACTTAGAGACGACTATGTCAAATATTTCCGCAAAGCCATAGCAGGCTGCACAGGCGACGCAGCGACACGTGAACGCCAAGTCGTGCCTTTGAAGACGGAGGATCTGTTTTGTTTTCCCGGGCAGGTTCTCAAATACGCGGACGAAATCTCAGACTTCAATGAGGCCAAAAATATTGCTTTGGTTCTCGCTGGGATGGCTGATGGCGCCGCCGACGACGACGAGGCAATCCCTGCCAAGATTGGTGGGGCCAAGACTTCGGAAACGCAGAAGCCCGACATGTTGAAAATAATCATCCCTGATAAGAAGGTGAAAGATCCTGGAACCTGATGAAGTGTGCAGTATTAGGAGGGACCAATTCAAGACATTTACAATGTACAATATACCCAAGAGTTCCGAGCAGCCCATAAAATAGAAATAGACATGAAGCGCCCCGTTTGAATCGTACTTGATTCCCTCCAACACTTACGCCGACAGCTCTGACCTCTTCATTCTCTCTTGCGGCGTGGAGCATGGTAGAAACAGTGCATGGTCTGATTTCTCGCGCTGAATGCTGAGATGCATTGAGGCTGACGAGTGAACGAGCGTACGGTGGCTGTATTCAAGGATAGAAGCCAACTCCTTCCATACACCAGTAATGACCGAAGGCCCTTCGAAGCCATGACTATAGGTAGGTAGGTAGGTAGGTAGGTAGGTAGGAGCAAAGTGATGAAAGATACAGATGGGTATTGTCTGATTATGTACATACCTTATCTACCTTCTCACAGGGGTGGTAGTTTCTGGATTTGATTTTTCATACTCAATCCTCCTGATTACGGAACATGGCGTTGACGAGAGACGTACACACGGTCAGTACATACACTAGGTAGGGTAGGGTAGGGTAGGTATACAAATCCTGCAAAAAAAGTCGACTATTTGATGAGTTCGTTTTCACTAGGTAGTTTAACTATAGGTCACCATATATTTCCAGGTCTATCTTAGTCTTGACTATTTAGCTGCTTCGCCGTTACTTGCTTTGCTCGCAAAGAAAAAGAAAATGACACAATAGAATCTTCCTCGCCCATTGCATTTGCCCTGGTTAGAGCTCAATCAAGGTCCTCAAAATCACCTTCTACCCCGAGCATGAGCGGAGAAAGAGACCGATGAAGGTCGTTGCCATTTATACTCCTAGTGTGAGGTCTAGTTCATCGTCTTCTAGTGCTTCACTGTCTTCGTCAGCTTCGGTAGTAGGAGCGGAGTTAAGTACTAGGCGATCTCTATTCTTCTCTATTCCGGAGTAGATGAAGTCGATTAGTGTGCCGTAGTCTAGCAGATTTCCCTCGGTTACCGTCTCCCCGAGCAGCTCCTTTCGGACCTACGTCTAGACGCCGACGTGTTTCTTCGATTTGCGGTTAAGGGCGAGCTAAAGATCCATGACTGTCTAGGCGTCCTCGTTTCCCGCAAGGCGGTGACACTTGTGGTCCGCGACCTCGTTCATATAAGTCTTCATCAGTATAGCGCTCTGATTCTCCGCAAGTTGTTCCATGGTCCTTTCACACTCTCTCTGAACAATTGGTACTAATATCAGCATCCGCCTTGTCCTCTTCCTCGCAGCCCGCTTTTTTGCTTATCGGTCATCTCTTCTTTGGAATTGACAGCTTTGACTTGTACTAGACAAGACAGGAGGAAAACTCTTTTTTTGCTGATCAAAAAGAGTGCAGGGACGGGAGAACTAAGCCAGCGGTTGATGTCTCCTAGGATGGCACGAATGTAGTTGGCGAGCTGTGTTTTTTCCACCCAACCCTCATAGGAGGCAAGGGCGCCGAACATGAATGTTGGGCTCCATTTACGCACGCTCTCGCCTCCTAATCACGCTCATCTTCGTAAGAGGTTTGGTCGGGAAACACCGCTCGGCCAGCTTGTAATATCTCGAGGAGACGGGCCACCTCGTCCATCTTGATGGGACGGGAGACATAAATTATCAATAGCCGTGATCTGACGTTCGGGAAAAGAAAACAATATGTTCCAATGTGAACAGCCGTTGTCGATGACATGTCCTTTTCTGTAAGTTGTGATGAGCTTCGTAAGGAAATGCCGCCGGGCGCAAGGCCATGTGACGAGAATCTGCCATAAAGCCTCCAGCAGTGAATTGAAAAAGCGGCAAAATCCACTGCGTGATGATTGACGAAGGTCCGAGGCAGAGATACGCGGGAATGTGGTCCAGTGACACTACCGCTGTGCCGTGCTTGGCCTTCGTGATTGGTTTAGTCGAGGCGTATGGCCTCATCCATCCTTTCAACATTTCTTCGTGCCTTTCAGCAAAACCCAGCAAGAGAATTATCTGCCTTGTCTAAAGAGCCGGCCCAGTCGACCATAGTGGGCTTCTTATCTTGCTCTGGACCTTTAGTATTCCCCCGCTAGTCCATAGTCCACCGCAATGTCCTGTTAGGTATAAATAAGTGCTGGTGCATCTATACACAGCCTCTCAACCATCCGACTGACTTCGTCAGGCTCAACTCAATATAGATGAAATTTCCAGATTATTGAGAGGTGATCTAGACGATCTACAGCCACATGCAGTGGTAGCGGTGGCACCACTCGATGAAAGCTGGCGAAAGTGATTGAACACCTCTTCTATGCCCTGGGGATGAATTCGGAGAGACCGACCCAGCCAAGCTTCCTTCCAGCACATGTTAGTGCGATGCTGCTTGTGAGTTGTGGTGCAGCAGTACAATGAGGGAAGCTCTCGTACCCACAGTTCATGCAGGCTCCTTTGAAGAAGAAGCTCATCTGAATGGGGTGGTGCCGCAACTGGTAAAAAAAGGGGGGACTTCCACTACCCTTCCCTTCGTCTGACAAGCAGCGCAGGCCGAGCTTCTCCACTGTTCCGCTACCGTCTCATCTCGAGTAGCAGTTGCTGACAAGTAATGGACGTGAGGCGCGTGCCGATTTTCCGAGAATGGCCAACTCTGTATGAGGGAGGCTTGGTCAAGAACAAGGATATATAAGAATGATTGAATGAGGAGTATATGGTCTCTGTGCGGGGAGAGTGTTGATACAGGCGCACTGGCTGATATATGCGGTTGACTCGTGTTTGCTGCTGTGTGGGCCTCAAAGGAAGGGGCCTAGTCCAGATTTCGCGATTGCTGTCTCGCGCGGTCTCGAAAGGATGAGGTGTGCTGTCCTTGGGGGAAGGGAGTACACGTCGTAAGAGCGTAGCATTCCACATACCAACCCATCAAACCCCTTGCGCGATAACGAAGAGAGAGGCATTGCATATTTTTTCCCCCACCTCAATCCTTCCACTCGCACATCTCTTTCGCCCGCAACATTCGTTTTCCAACAACAACGACAACAACTCCGTCAACAATGTCCTCCTTCTACACGACAAAATCTCTCGGCAAAGAATGGTTCCCCTCTCCCATTCGCGGGACTCGTGTCGCCAGCAGCGAAAGCGGAGGCCGATATGGCACATGGCCAACCCTCGATAGTCCCAAATTTCGATTACCCTCCTTTTCCTCCTCCTCTACTCCATGCGAGGAGTCGAAGCAGCCACGGACGTGGAGTGGTAGCAGCAGCAGTGGCACAGCTTTCTGGAGAAAATGGAGTAGATTCCACGAACGCATCGTCCTATCCATCGCCATGATCTTGCTATTCTGGAGTGTCCACGGACACCTCCAACAGCGCATCGAGAATTTTCGATATAACCTCCATGCCTTCCTGCAGGACTCCTCCTTCTCCGACGACGATTACCCAGTCTCAGGGTCCACCATTGCTGCGGTGGATGATCCCGCATGGTCGCAGTACGCGTATAGCTTTTACGCGTACGATGCAGAATCTCTCTGCGCGGCTCTCACACATATTCAGTCGTTGCATCGCTTGCACGCCAACGCCACTCGGCTTCTCGCCTATCCGCAGGAATGGATAGCAGCAGCAAGGGGTTCCAGTACAGCGCCGCTCCAAGATGACATTGCCAGACTTCTCAGACGAGCCGAGAGAGAATATCGGGCAACTTTACAACCGGTGCCGACATCGTCGTTATTTGGGTTGGAAGCTTTGAGTGCTGAGTACGGCAAAGTCTTGATGTTCAATCAGACGCAGTACACACGAATTGTGTATGTGGATACCACAGCTTCAACGATCCTCCGGCCGATGGATGAGATGTTTCACTTTTCTGATGCTGCAGTGGCAATGCCGAGGGCATATTGGAAGGATGATAATTCACTTTCAGATCTGATGATTCTCGCGAACCCGGACACGTTGACGTTCGAAAGGCTTGTCGTGAGGTTCTTCGGTGATCAGAGTGATGTGCAGCAAGAGGTAAAATTGAGCTTCTTGGCGACGTTGAACATATTGTTCGACGAAGCGACGTTTTTGCCGCACCGTAATTATCTGCTCCGAGCTTCGGAATTTAGCAAAAGGGAAGGTGAGCATATGGGGTATCTGGGTTCGTATGAAGAGGCTTGGGATGCGGGACAAGTCATCGAGGATGCGAGGTTCGTGGTGTTTGATGATGCGTTGCAACACATGCCGGATTGTGATGGAAATATTGGACAGGCGAGGACATTGGATGGGGTAGCGACGTGTGCTGAGCGGGAGATCTGGAAGTGGCTGGTGAGAGATAAACAGGATAGGAGGAATTCTGTTTGCGGACCACGCTTTGCTCAAGTCCAGCAGAAAAGGTCGACTGGAGTTGACGAGTCTCTCGAGGAGATTAATGCTCTGAGCCATGCCAGGACACAGAGAAAGATTGTCGTTGATCAGGGAACATCGGCAAGGCTTTTGAGACAGGATGTGTCGTAGGGATGAGAGTTGTTCGGAGATATAACGCTTATTTCTTCCCAAAGAAAGACATGATGTTCCCCTGCCCTGGCTTTGCACCTTTCTTTGCGGTAGTCTTGTTTGTCGAAGCCATAGGGGCAGATACTTTGGCCTTCTTGGGCGCGGGCTCGTCTTCCGAGAAGGACTCCCATGCAGCTTCTTCTCGCGTAACTGTAATGTGTAAGCTCGAAAGCTATGTAGCATGTGAGAGATCACTTACCGAGATATCCCTCCTCGTCCCTGACTGTCTTCTTCTTCATCACCCTCCGGCGCCCACGTCGCCTACCATTCTCCACAATCACTGACTCTTTCGGCTCTTCGTTAGCAGCAGGAATGTCGATAGCTCCTTCATCGTGCTGCTCCTCGTCCTCATCTCTGCCAGCCTCAGGTGTTGCAACGGCATCCTCCATAGGTTCATCCTCCATGTCCATCATCGCTTCCAGATTCGCTTTTCGTTCCTTCTTGGATGGCCCGCTTGGTTCAGTTGTTGCGGGCGTGTCTGGGAGGCCAGCGCTGCCATCATCGTCATCGTCGTCATCGTCGGAAAAGCCAGTCATTGGGACATCCTCGGCGGGATCAGGCGAAGGCGCTTTTGAGCTCTGCTGAGATTCTGTCTTCTTCGACTTGACAGCAGCAGCAGCGCCTTTTGCAAAAGATTTGAAGATGCTCGATGAGTCTTTCTGACTGGCCGTGGGCTTACCCGTCGTAGCTCTTGTGGGCTCAGTTTCGGTCTTGGCAGAGGTGTTGGAAATGGTAGAAGCCTGCTTGGTGAGCGTGGGAACACCTTTATCCTTCGCCGGTTCATCCTTAATTTCAGGCACAGTCTCCTTCTTCTTCGCTGGCGCAGTGTCTCTTGTCTTCGCAGGCATGGCAGGAGGTGCTCCATTCCGCCTCTCTCTCCTCTTCACATTCGGGTTCTGTATCACGCCATACTGTTTCCACTCTTTCAATGGGTCCTCCAATGCATGGTCTGCCGCAAATTCGCGTTTGCGCTCGGCCAGTGTATGTATATCGCCAAGGCCTTTGGCTTGTACGCTGTAGATGTGAATGCCGGTGATGGTGTCGAACGATGCTTTGGCCTGCATCAAGTTCTCCTCTTTGACGATCATGACTGTCCTAGTGGCCACTGCTTCGCGTTCATCCTCTTTAGGACGTTGAAAAGAACTACTCGGCAGCGGCGGACTGCTTCGCATCTTGGTGTCCTCGCCATCTTCGTGGCTGGTCGTCCCGGTTGCGCCATTGGCCGTGGCCTCGAGTTTCGTGCCGGCGAGGAGGTATGTTGCGTGCACGCTGTCGGGCTTCTTGCTGTTCTGTTTGTGATGGAACTCATACAGCATCTGTTTGGCCAGATTGCTGTGCACCTTCAACGCCCGGCTCAGGCTGCGGTAGCTGACCTGGGAAGCGTGAGTGGGAGCTCGTGGTACATGAGGCCGAAGTGAAGGTGGAAATGGCCATGGAGATGGTGATGAAGTGGCTTACCAGCTGCTGCTCGTTCAGCACGCTCGCGGCGAGATACTCGCTATACTCCTGCGCCATCATGTTATGCTGCTGTAGGTGACAGCGTAGACGCAATTCGGAAGACGCGTCGAGTGGGCGTGGGGGGCGCGTCGCAATCGGTCGGGGGACGGTCCGCGTGCAGTCCGTGAGCCAATCACAGGCCACAGAACTAGAATCCATGCCTTCCAGGTTCCCCGCCTTCTTGTGCATACTAGGATTACTAGGCGGCAACACGGATAAGAGGTTCACCGTCGGATCCCCCATAGGACCCACACTACCTCCTACATACTCAGCTTACTCACACTACAGCACTTGAAAAACAACACCATGGACAGCGCCGCCAAGAACGAAACCGAAAACGAACCCGAGGACGAGGAGCTCAAGCTCATCAAGGCCTCTGCGGGACTCCTGGCAGACTTCGAAGCGGAACTGCCCAAAGTGCTCTGGAAGACCATCCCGTCTTCGCCAAAACGTGTCCATAAACACGTCACGAAGCACGACCTTAATCGGCTAGTCCAACTGGTATGCCCAGACAATGTCTTCTTATGAGCCTCGCTCATGGCGTGGTATAGATTGAGCCCTTCCAAGGCGATCCTCAGCTGCTTGATGCCAAGCTGAAATCGACGCTCCCTGTGATAGTGGATGCCTACCTGGAATATCTGCGATATGGCCCCGTTCCTCCATCGCCACATATTGATCTCCAGACTGCTGCCTGTACGCTGTTGTATACCCTGTGCAAAGTCCGAGACTACAAGGTCATCGTAGGATTTCTGAGCAACGAGCCGAAATACTTGGAACCAATCCTAGCAAGGCTTGAGGAAACCATTCAGTCAGATCAGGAAGACCAAGTAGCGTGGCAGGTACCATATGTGCTTCTTCTATGGCTTTCCCATCTTCTCCTCGCCCCCTTCGACTTGAGCTCCATATCAGCACGAGAAACTCCGGCCGATCCAGATAGCTTTCTCGGACTGTACCAGATACCGCAACTGGCGAAGAGGGTGCTTCGCGTGGGTCTGGCCTACCTCGGATCCCCAACAAAAGCTCAGGATGCAGCCGCTTCCATGCTTGTCCGACTCTCCATCCGCCCAGATGTTGTCAAATCGCAGCTGGCAGATGCACTCATCGAAGCGAGCTTGCCCAAACTTGCCACTGATAGCCTCAGCATAACGGACACATACGAACTACTGGGCGCCCTCAGGCTCGTGGCTGGCATAGCTGCCGCTGCTGAACTCAGCCACCTCGTGCCTCTCATCTACAGTAGCTGCGAAAGAGCTTTCGTGGATGACTCGAATATGACGTTGAATTCGAACGCTGTGGCAAAGAAATTTGCTATCAAGACTCTGCGTAACATTGCCATCTTGTCACTTCGGTCTGCGGGCACGAACGGCATCCTGTTGGACTTCCTCCAGACGACAAGCGTGCTCGAGAACGTCGTTGACTACCTGCTGCGAGCATTAGGCGACAAGGACACTCAAGTCCGCTACGCTGCTGCAAAAGCCATCAGTCTGCTGGTGCAGGAGCTAGATCGGGAAATGGGCCATGAGATCATCCAAGCCGTACTTGATTCATTCAAAGAGGACATGCCGCGCTCTTCTACGACTGTGGATTTCACCATTGCAAATCCTTTGAAGTGGCATGGTCTCACATTGGCCCTCGCGCACACACTCTTCAAGCGTTCTGGGTCGCCGGAACAGCTGCCTGATATCCTTGATGCGCTTATATCAGCCCTGCAGTTCCAGCAACGTACCAGCACAGGCAGCACGCTTGGCACCAATATTCGCGACGCTGCAAACTTCGGTATCTGGTCGTTAGCTCGGCGATACACCACAGCAGAGCTGCTCTCGGTATCGGCCAATTCTCTGCACAGTAGCAACCGGACCGCTTCGGACGACTCCGTAATTCAAGTGCTAGCAACACAACTCCTCTTATCGGCATGTCTGGACCCCGCTGGCAACATTCGGCGGGGATCGTCTGCTGCTTTGCAGGAAGTGGTTGGTCGTCACCCAAACAAGATAATTGAGGGTATCACACTCGTGCAGGTGGTTGATTACCACACCGTGAGTCTCAGGAGTCGTGCCATGACAGACGTGGCACATGCCGCGGCAGGACTTCATCCCCATTACTGGCGAGCTCTGTTTGATGGACTGCTCGGGTGGCGAGGTCTTGGCTCTGCAGATGTACCTTCGCGGGAGAGCACTGCGAATTCAATCGCGAGACTCGCAATATCCACTCCTGAGACTTCATCATCACAGGTCCTGATGGAGGTGCTCAAGCACGTGACGACCTGCCCACAACAAGACGTGGAACGATTACATGGTCTAGCACTATCGGCAGCCAATATCGTCAATGCTCAAAGATCGAAGACTTCGGCCGAGGAACACCTCGATGCTTTGCCTCATCTCGTCGCTGCGTTCGGATGCCTCGTGGCAGCTGCACAAGACTTCTCGCCAAGAACTCTTCGCTCGGAGTACCCAGCAGCGTTGTCCCGGTACATCACCGCTTTATGTGACGAAATCCGCATGAACCTGATGCATGGCGAACATGCAAGTCTGGTTCCGCTTGATACAATAGACCGCGCTGTCGATCGTCTGTTGGCTCGCCACGAGGAATCCATATTAGTAACAACACCCGACCTGGCACGGAGTCTTTTAGGAGTGAAGCGCGCGGCACAAATCCCACTGGGCTGTATCGCCGCTGCAGACCTAGCTAATGCTGTGTCCAAGGACGGCATGAAAAGCACGTTACACAGTGCTGGAAGAGCTTTGGCCTTGGGGGCTCTTGCATCGTTGTATAGTGCAGATGGCCTGGCTGGAGACAAGGCTACTACAGTCGTCACGAGCTTGTGTGGATTGCTGCAGGCCATGAACGTCAATTGGCGCATCATCGGAGCCCGATCGCTCGAACTCGTGGTGCAGAGTGTGGCAGACGCCTCAAGCATTGATGCTGCACTGGCTGCTCAGATATGTGCAGCCATAGACAGAGGTCTGAACGACTATACCATCGATGAGCGTGGCGATATTGGTTCTCTGGTCAGACTCCAATGCATCGCCTGCGCTTCCCAGATTTTCAGTACTCGAGCGTTCCTCTGTAATCCTGACTCGGTCAAGACTCTGGAAGCCAATATCTACCGATTATCTATGGAGAAACTGGATCGCGTCCGCTTGCAAGCAGCAAAATGTCGCAGTCAACACCTCGATCTCGAAATCACAGCGCCAGATATCGCCAGCGTTTCATCACACACGTACTTCGAAGTTGCACTACAACCCCTCTGGCACGACACGTCTGCACACATCTTCAAAGCAGTAGTACAAGGCTGCATCTCCTGCGCAGGGCTCGGCGCCAAATCCATCTTACAAGCCGCGCGATACGTTCTCATCAACGGTCTCTATGCCGCACAGACTGCAACCCTCGAAACCTTCCTCACGACTCTCATCACCATCATGAAAGAGCAACTCGCCGAGACTACCAACTCGCTACCAGCCTTGGAACTCCTCGCCTTCCTCCTCGACATGCAACTCCCCCAACAGCGACTCACGGCCACACCATCGTCAGATTCCACCACGTTCAAATGGCGCAATTTGTTATCCGTCGTACAAAAGTCTCACCACAAATCCAACGAAATCCCCAAAATCTTGGCTGCTGTACACGTCTATCTCGGCTTGGCAGATGTCCCCGCGATACGAAGTGAGACGTTGAAGAAGCTGCTCAGTATGTTACAGACGAATCCGTATCCGCATGTTAGAATTGATGTGGCAGAGGCTTTGTATATGATTACGAGAGAGGAGGGGTTGGAACCGGTGAATTGGTCTCGGCCTGCAAAGGAGAATGGGCCGATGGTGGAGGAGTTGCGGGAGAAGTATGTTGTTGAGGAGCTGCGCTGATTGTTTTTTTTTTTGGGAGAGGGCAGGATATGGTTTAGTGTCCACTGAGCGCGTATAAAAAAAGCGTGTAAAAAAAAAATAAGGCTCGGTGGGTTAATGACTTTTGTGTTAAATGGATGAGAGGTAATTGTAACCGGTGAGGAGAAGGACTGTAGTATTACAATAACGAGGTTCGTACATAGTGTTCGTCGTCGTCGTCGCCATTATAATATCGCCCTGGGTTGCTTCCAACCAAACGCTCAGAGAAGGAAAGTTGAACACGCGCATCGAGAACAACGAGAATGTCCCCCACTTTGTCTTGAAGAATCGTAAGCGCTTCGATTACATGCTCGATCGGGATGGATACCACGCTGAATTCCGGGCATAATGAAATCAACCACCTCATCCCTTCGAGGCAACCTATACGTAAGATATGCTTGGAGCCTTCTTTTTTTCTCTGTCCAGCCAATCAATAGCTATGACATCCAATACGAAACCGTAGCAGAACGTGATGCTTTTCTGGAAGTAGAGCTTGCTGTCTCTCTCACATTTCCATTTCACTTTTTTCGTGCTGCTGCTTCTCTTTCTCTTGGACTGGTCTTGATGATATACATGTGAAAAGTTGAGAAACTCCCAACCCTGTGTTTTGATTGTTCAGTATATCTCTGCTTGCACTATGCAAATCTAAGCGCAGATGGGTGGACTAGTTGGCTTGGAGCATATTGTGAGAGAGAAAGAAAGAAAGAGAAAGAGAGGATGTGGTAATAGGGTATCTTGATAGTTCTAACGCCAAGCATTGAAGCAGGATTGAATGTAAGTGAAGGAGTGGGACATGCGAGTCTTGGTGCCTGAGGCATTGAAATCCATCTCGCTTACATAAGGTTCACTGGAGATCTTCTACAATTCCATACTCCAGTCCACATCACTTTTCCCAAGATACAACACACGCCATGTCGGTCCGCAAACGAAACGAATACTTGGAGGGCGACGAGAGCGATGATGAAATTGGAAATGGCTACGACTCGGAAGCAGAAGAGGGCCGTGGCGCAATAGCGAACAAGCGGCGCAAACTCGACCGCGAACAAGACGATCCATCAGACATTTCCTCCGACGAGGCAGAACCTCCCGCACAAGCCACGAAAACAGCGCCGACCGACTCGCGATTCGACGTCTCCCAATTCCTCGCCGAAGATGAACACCCTACATCACAAATCTCCGACAAACCCCCAAAGAAGAAATCCAAAGACCTCAAAGCCTACGAAGCAGCGCACAAGAAAGCAAAAAAGAGCGGCGTCGTCTACATCTCCCGCGTTCCACCCTTCATGAAACCCCAAACTCTCAAACACTTCCTCGAACCGCACGCACCTCACGGTCTGGGCCGAATTTTCCTGACGCCCGAAGACCACACACAACACACGCAACGGGTAAAAAATGGAGGCAACAAGAAAAAATCCTTCACAGACGGCTGGGTGGAATTCACGAGTAAAAAAGAAGCCAAACTCGCAGCGGAACAACTGAATGGAAATATTATTGGGGGCAAAAAGGGAGGGTTTTATCATGATGATTTGTGGAATATGAAGTATTTGAGGGGGTTCAAGTGGGAGCATTTGACAGAGCAAATTAATAATGAGAATGCAGAGCGGGCGGCGAGGATTCGAGAGGAGGTGAGGAGGACGAGGAAGGAGAATCGACAGTTTGTGGAAGACGTGGAGAGGGGGAAGATGTTGGCGGGGATGGAGAGGAAGGAAAAGGAGAAGTTGGGGAGAGGGGGTGGGGATGGTGGCACGGATCAGGGGAAGGAGAAGGGTAGGGAGAAGACGAAGACGATGAAGTTTAAGCAGAATAAGATTGTGAAGGAGAAAGAGAGTATGAAGAAGAAAAATGAGGGAAAGAGTGGTGATGATGATGTGGTGGCTTTCGGACAGGCTGCAAGTTTGAGGAGTAAGATTTTCTGAAAGCTGCTGCTGCTGCTGCTGCCATGGTCGTGGGAGAGTATGCCTTCACCTCACACGCATGCGCTTGAAGACATGTGGTACAGAGTGTTGTAAATACACTCGGCTTCCGGGAGCACCTACCTGTTACCCCATTATTCAACCTGCGTCTTGCACTGGGAACTGGCTGGGCTATTTGTCCGCCTATCCATCCGTTTCGATCTTGGCAGACTAGGTAGACCGAGGCCACCGATAGATATATCTGGTGCGGCCCGCCCATCACTATGCATCAGGTAGGTATAAACCGCCACTTCCGCTGACACTTCCACCTCATCTGCACCTCACCTCACCTCACATACACGTGACTGGATAGTTTCGATTCAATCACTTTGTCATCAAATCACCTCGAATTGCTAAGATTCTCGCAACGCTCTTGCCTTGCAGCGTGTTTAACTCACTTCACACTGGACGGATGATAGGATGTGCCTGCCGAGGAGAAGACCCTCAATGTCGTGCTGGCATGATGAAGTATATCAATCTTTCTTCCTCTTGACAAGCTGGACACAACTTGAACTCTTACATCCACCTGCACTACCCTACTTACCTACTGCATGGACTTCTAACCTACCGTCAACAACATTCACACCCTTGGTCACCTGCTACTAACTTCCTATCCTGCAAGCACTTCCACCCCGCTGTTCTCAAATGGCTTCGCGCGACTTTGTTCCGCAAGAGGGTATGCCGATTGCTCCTTTTTTGGAGCAGCCCGAATTGGACGCCTTCGATCATCCAAATGAAACTGCGGATGAGATGGACGCTGGAATCCTCAATGCTGCGCTTCCTGATTTGCTTCAGGATCTACACGATCAGGAGGAAACATATTTGCGGAACTTCGGAAACAACGACCCCGAAGAAGAGCTCTGGGATGCGCAGAATGAGCTCTACTCTGCGACATTGGGAGACACGATGCCACCTCCACCAAGTCCAGCAGATCTGGACGCGGAGTTTCGGAAGCAACAAGAGATCTACAAACTGAAAAGGACTGCTCGCACACTAACTACTACGCAAGAGATCGAGTACCTCAAGCTGAAGGCTGCGTATGATGCTCGTCAGCGCAAAATTGCGGCAGACCAGCAAGCAGACGAAGAGCAATCGCCAGGTCCAGATACAGGTAGCGACAGTGATCTCTTTGTGAGTGACGCTACTAATCAGTACACTTACTTGCATGCGGAGGACAGTGACGAGGAAGACGAGCGGGCTCTATCACATTCTAAGCGAAAGCTTGCCCATCATGAGGACGATTCGAGTACTACATCTGCCCCTGCGCCTCGAAAAGCCGCCAAGAGAGCTCCAAAACCAAAGAAAGCGCCTCGTGAAGCTTACGTTGACGACCTGATGGAACGGGCTGCTCGGAAGAAGAGTAGCAAGAGCAAAGAAAAGGCAAAGGCAAAGTCACGTGAAGTCAACCGTCCTGACATGACCAGCTCACAAAACATTCTGGGCACAGCAACAAATGTCTTTCGGGATACTGAAGCCAATGCTGGACTGGGAGATCAACCTACCTTTGCAAATACAACACGCAGAGCCGATGCCCTAAAGCAGCTGATTGCGTCTGTTCCTGCGGAAAACCGCAAGATTGCTGCCACAGACAGACGCTTCCTCGACGAAGCCTGTAAGGCCTTTGACGGCACCGGCGCGTGTAAGGCTGGTCCAGACGGTAACTGGCTCGTCAAGGGAATGAGGACGAGCCTGAAGCATTACCAAGTACTAGGGACAGCCTTTATGCGCAAGCGCGAGCATGAGACGCAGCAGCCTCGAGGAGGCATTCTTGCTGACGAGATGGGTTTGGGAAAGACTCGTTCGTCATCCTTATGTCCTTTCAGTTGCAATAATACTAACCAACCACCCTTTTAGTGATGATGCTGGCGAACATCGTCAATGGCAAGCAAACAATACGTGACAAGGGCACGCCAAAATGCACCCTGATCGTGGCCAGTCCCGCATTGTGTAACCAATGGGCCGCTGAAATCTCCAAGCACACTCTTAGTAAGAAGCAGGACCGGCTTGTAGAGCATGCGAAGAAGCATGGCCTAGACAGAGTGGTGCAGCATCGCGCCGGCTTCAGATTGAGCCCAGATGAAGCAACGGCCAAGCGTTGTATTGAGGAGGCGGACATCTGCCTTACGACTTACTATGATATCTGCAAATCTTACCCCAAGGCGGTAGTACCCGCTGAGCTCACTACGGCAGCACAGAAGGACCAGTGGTGGAAAGGCTTCTATGAAGAGAATAAGGGGGTGTTTCATCAGGTGACCTTCAACCGGGTCGTGCTCGATGAGGCTCACGCAATCAAGGTCAGTACGAACGCGAATGAATTCGGGGATGAGGTAGAAAGCGAAAGCTGAAGCTGACATGAGGAATAGAACCACAAGGGACACACGAGTCTCGCCTGTCGTGCTCTCGAGGCGACTCACTACTGGGCCATTACTGGAACCCCTATTATGAATCGCCTCACCGAGTTTTATCCGTATTTCAAGTTCCTCCGTGAGCCCTATACTGGTTCTTTCAAGATCTTCAAAGAGAATTTCAGCACCCCTGACGACCCCGATGGTACTGCCCGCCTGGCTGTCTTCCTCCGGAAGATTATGATCCGTCGCACTCACTTGGATAAACTGTTTGGCGCTCGACTACTCGACCTACCACAGCCTAAGCAGACAGTCGTATGGCTCAGCTTCAACGACACGGAGCGACAAATCTACGAAATTGTCAAGATGCGCTTTATTCAACGCATCAATACGATTTCCAAGCAAGAGAATGGCGTGAATTGCTATAGTCATATCTGGACCATGGTCCTTCGCCTCCGACAGCTGTGTGCACACATTTTGCTCGTACAAGACTCCATCGTGGATCTTCTCAAGCGTGAGGATTTTGAGAAACTCAATGCCCTGTGCCAACGCCAGGTCAACGAGGACGAAGGAGCCTCCATCTTGCTCCACCTTCGCCACGTGTTGTCCAAGAGCGTGAACGAGGAACTGGATACTGTCGAGGCGGGTGCTGGAGGTGTTGGCACCGTGATTGGCGCGACTCAGACAGCTCCTATCAACGCGGTAGAATTCCATCATTCCGCAGGCCAATCCTCCGCAGGTGGCAGACATGGGAGGAAATACGACATCAGCCCTTATATGAAAGATCTGACTCAATCTGGTCACCTCCGGTCGATTCAGAAGCGTTCGCCCTGTTGTGCTTGCAGACAATCGCCGCCGCACAATCCACAAGTCACATCCTGCTTTCACATTGTCTGTCTATTTTGCATTCGAGAGCTGCAGAACGCGGCAGCTCGCAATCACAAAGACTTCGCTAGCTGTCCAGAGTGTGGCATGAATTTCACTTCCGTCACTCCTTGCCAGCCCCAGCCCGAATATGGCGACGACAGCAGCAGCAGCAGCGCAACTCCTTCAAATGCAGGAGGAAGCACCGACAACGTCCACACGAGCAAAAGCAAAAAAGACGACAACAATAAAAACAACATAAACGACTGGATCGGCCTCAAAGGCGAAATCCTCCCCTCCACAAAAACCATAGCCTGCAAAGCCCAAATTCTCGAATGGCTCCAAACCGACCCGACCTCCAAAATCATCATTTACACCCAATTCATCCCCGTAATTCGCATCCTCTCCCAAGTCTGCCACTCCGAGGGCTGGGGCTACGTGACCTACCAAGGCTCGCAAACGCAAGAAGCACGAAAAAATGCCCTATCACGCTTCGATTCCGACCCGACATGTCAGATTTTACTCTCGTCACTTCGATGCGGAGGGTTAGGCTTGAATTTGACCATGGCGCAGTATGTGATTTTGATTGATCCGTGGTGGAATTCTGCGGTGGAGCAACAGGCGTTTTGTCGCGTGTTTCGTATTGGACAGCGCAGGGAGACGAGGATGACGAGGTTTGTGGTGGAGAATACGATTGATGCGGCCATGATGGAGATGAAGGAGAGGAAAGAAATGGAAATTGATACTGTCATGGAAAATCCGAGATTGAAGGAGAAGCTTACGGTCGAGGAGTTGATGAGGATGTTTGGGGAGGTGAGGACTGATGAGGGTGGTCGGCCGTTTATTTTTGCCGAGGGGGAGGAGGGGGGGAGTGAGGAGCGGCAGCGGCAGCAGCAGCAGCAGCAGCCAAATGAGGTTTTGAGGAATGGTGGTGATGAGGATGATGAGGATGAAGTTGAATATTGAGAATTGAGCACGTTCTCGTGTGAATGAATGATCTTTAGAAATGTGGTGTTTTTTCCTTTTTCCCTTTTTCTGACTTTTAAATGGCTCGTGATCTATAATATATTGTAATGGATTGGGCGCTTTTTGGATGTGACTACTGTTCCGTTTGGGAATCCGGTATTGGTCTTGCAACTTGCCTCGCCATGTTCTGCATTCGCATGCATACCCCACAGGTGAAAGGGTCGACCATCATGGAAGGCGTGGACGAGCCTCTTATGCACCATGAGATCGTAACGCTGTGTGCGCTCTGAAGCCACTGATGTAGGATTCAAGCAACCACAACGAGAGTGGTAATCATTAACTGTCAAGGTAGTACATGTTCTCTCTCTCTCTATCGCTTGGCATTGCATACAGCCACATCATCGTCATTTCATCGACAGCTCCTTTATCGACCTTCACCTTCCACCCTGTCGCGCTGTCGTGTTGCTTGCCCTCTCTCATCACACCTGCTCTGGCGCACGATCTACCCGGTCGCGAGGCACAGTATGACCTGGTGACAGTAACGTTATCCTGGGTATCGCAGCACGGTCTGCATGCAAGGCACTGTTCGTGTCTTGCTCCTCCATATCGTTCAGATTAGCACGCTAAGCAAAGTCTGCCGAGTACGAGAAGCCGCGGAATTCCTCTTGCATCGCTTGCGACAGGACTAAGATACGTGTTAGTACATGGATCAGGCCAGTTCGCACACATGTCTTCACTTACCACTCTGTACCGGCGTCAGGACGGGAGTAACACTAGTAAACTCCGAGTCGAAATTACTGGTGTCTGCCCTGCTCTTCACCGTCGGCATAAAAGGTGGTGTTACACGCTTGTAGTACACATCTTCCCAGTTCACATTTCTGAAGAAAGCATGAGACATGATCTCTTGCGCGTCAGTAGGACCAGATCCCAGTCGCAGTTCCGGCTCGCGTGTCAACAACTTCTGGAGGATCGAGACACTATCTCTCGGCATGTGGATCGGATACAGAGGCTCGTCTGCCAGGATGGCATCGTAAATTTCGTCCTCGTCTTCTCCTCGGAACGGGGATTGCTGAAGCAACATTTGGTAGATTAGCACACCAAATGCCCACCAGTCGACGGCACGGCCATATTTCTTGTCCAGTAGAATTTCTGGCGCCATGAACTCCGGTGTACCACAGAATGTACTTGTCGTCGACCCGTACCACATGTCTTCTTTGCAAAGACCGTAGTCTGCAATCTTGATGTGACCATCCAGCGTAAGCAGAATGTTGTCCAGCTTCAGATCACGGTAGATGACACCATTCTCATGGAAGTACTTGAGGGCCAAGCACACTTCTGCAGCGTAAAACTGCGCTCGTTTGGTGCCGAATTGTCCGCGTTGAATGTGCAACATCAGATCACCTCCACTGATGTACTCCATGACGAAATATATGCGAGTCTCGGTCTGGAAACAAGCATGCAGGTTGAGTAAGAACGGATGACGCTCTTTGTTCGCAATCAGGAACACGCGCTTCTCGGACCGCGTACTCTCCACTTCGTCATTCTCTATGATGAATTCTTTCTTGAGCACCTTGATGGCGTAGAGTTGCTTCGAGGTCTTGGTCTCCGCAAGCATCACCTTTCCAAAGTTACCTTTACCAAGAACTGCGAGGAAGTTGAAATGGTCAAGTCCAATGCGACGCCCAGTACCGGCAGTATTAGCTGGAGGGGCCGGCTTTCGCTGTTCGACCACGGGCTCTGTGACCGAGACACTTGGCGTAGGCGCAACAGAAGGCGATTGAGCTCGTGCAGGCGCCGCCACCGGTGCTTGGACTTGAGGGACTTGCTGTGCATAGGTCTTTGCCGGTGGCTGTGGCGGTGGTGAGACTGCTTGCTGATACGGCGGACCGGAAGAATAGCCGGCAACAGCAGCATAGTCAGCAGGGTTGTATGTTGATTGTTGCTGACCAGGCTGTGGCGGAAGACGCTTGCTCTCCGCATAGCCATCCGCATAGCTGCCTCCTGACCCTCGTTGCTGTTGAGCGTAAGAATCCGTTGCTCCTCGACCATAACCTGGTCGCTCATTGCCAGAACTTCGCTTCCCTGACATAGCAGCAGTAGCGGCAGCGGCAGCGGCAGCAGCAGCAGTCGATTGCGAAGACTGCGTCCGTTGAGCAGGGGGTCGATGTGCACTCTCTGGTGATGAAGGCACTTGGCCACTGGCGGAGCCAAGATCTGCCCCTGGAGCACCAAAGGATGATGTTCGAGGTGGCTGATCGTATGAGTCGGACATGCGATCTTTGCCGTAGGAGAACCTGTCTCCAGCCAGCCGTTCCTGCTCCTTCTGGGCCACTTGGTCCTGATGACCAGGGGTTGGCATATAGCTGGCATTTTGTGGTGGTGGCGTGGGCCTGCCACCTGTCTGCTTGCCTGGTGCTCTCAGTGTATCAAGCATCGGCCTGCCGTGTCCCTTTGCGGTGTCCACTGCCTTCTTCTTCTCCTTCAATGCAGCCAAAATCTCGTTCGCAGTCTTCATATCCATGCCGCAGAAGTCGGGGACGAAGTGCACGCAATTCGCGTGAGTGGTAAGCTTACACTCTGTACACCTCCTCGCCTGCCGCCTTCCTATAGGCAACATATAACCACAGTGGCAGCACCAATTGGCACCCATGTTGGAGAAAGCATCGAAACGGTGCGGAATGCGGTGATTGATCTTCTCCTCGTCCGGATCCGTCTCCGAGTTCGACTTGCTGATACATTTCGTCACCACTTTAGGGTAACAGTTCTTGTGACAGGTATACTTGCAGTCGGCACATTGCATCCCAGCAGTGTATTTCAAAAAGTCGCCGCAAAGTGCGCATCTCATGATGTTATAGAACGTTTGCACAACGAATTTGTGACCGTACTGCACCACCACATCCTCCTTCTTTTGACGAACAGCTCCCTTACGGTTCAGACCCACATCGAAAGGTCGCCGATCTTTGACCTGTTTGATGAAGCTAACGGTCAAATGAATCTTGCCGACTGGCTCCAGTGTGAACCAGGCATCGATGTAGACAGGTCCCGTCTGCGGCGCCAGGCCAGCACCTGCGGGCCCTCCTGCTGCAGACGCGCCCAAAGAGCCCCCACCTGGAGCCCCCACGCCATGGGAGGAGCTGGGAGGAGGAGAGAACTGTAAGTCCGGTCGAGGTGTCGAGCCGTCCATTTGATCAGCAGTTTTCCAACCTGCTTGGTTGAACTCGGTCTCTATTCTCTTTCTTCGTATTTCATCAACCAGGTCTGACAAACGAATCCAGAGGAATCCGACCGGAATAGGATGATCGCCGCTCGACTTGTCGTACACTGTGAACTCAATCTCATTCGCCTTATCCACATCAAATTCATGGTTCTCGTCCGTCCACCGGTCAGTTTTGGTGGCCTTTGTTCTTCCCTTGAGTGCATCTTCGACCTTCATGACAACAAAAGTGTCCGGTCCTCTACTAAAACGACCCGAAGCTGCATGGTCCACATTGTCAATGGCGTGTATCCGGACTGACATGTGTCCTGTGAGCGGCTTCCGTTGACTGGGTGTGTCCAGACTGTCGTCGTCAGCAGCATCGGCGCCATTTTCGACATCCACATGCAAGTCTTCGTATCTTCGCAACGCCCGGGTCAAGAGCTGAATCTTTTGGTTGCTTTCCATACGTCTGAGTTCAGCCTCGCCTCGACTTCTGCGATCGCCGGCCATCTCGTACAGCTTAACCATCTTCTCCACACCATCTTTATACTGCTTTTCGACCGACAGCTTGAATTCGAGCTGCGACAGCATGAGCTGAATGCGCGGTCCGAGATGAGGTGTGTCGTACTTGATCAGATCTGCTAACGTCAGTCATGCCAAACATACCACTTTGTTAGCGTGGGTGCGCATACCCAATTTGCTATAGTTTGGTCGAGCTCGGGGTGATCGGTCTCCGGGTCCAGGTGGAGCATATGGTGCTCGTGGAGGCATGAGACCAGGAGCACCGCCCATGCTATAGCCACCCGGCCCTGGATTGCCGTAGTCCGCGACCCCGCCATGACCTTGTTCATTGTTGTATCCCGAACCAGATGAGCCTCCACGGCCATGTGAAGGCGTGGGTGGCCCACCATTCCCCGCAAGAGACAGGTTTCCCATGCTGTTACCCACATTGCGGTCGCGAAGGTCATTGAGCTTCTGCTCAAAATACTGTATGTTGCGTCTTGCTTCGCGAATCTCTGAATCTGCCTTGGACACGACTTGGGCGTTCCCGGTGGCTTGTCGCATCTGAGTCGCCGCTTGGATGAGCTTCTTCTCGCGCTCTATCCGGCGATAGATCTCTTGCGTAGCCGCGCCATCTTCCATGGTGATGGTATTCGAGGCCCGCGGCGGGCGAAAGGAAGAAGAAGCGCTATCTCTCGCGTTCGGTGCCCCTCGATCTTGTGATGTCTCTGTTGTGCTCTCTGTCTCGTGTCGTCGGTAGGCTAAGGTGGGGCTTGTTCACGCACAAGCACGTGAGGCTCCACAGAGAAAGTGGTTTCGCACGGACTGGCGGAAGGGCGAGGAATGGACGAGCTCAGTGGCTCGACTTCCGTAGAGAGAACACAGCAAGGCTTGCTTGCTTGCTCGCTCGCTCTCTGACTCGCTCGTTCGGGTGTGCAGTAGCGGGACGAACACGTGCGCAGCGGCTGCGGGAGGGTCGAGCAGGTGGTGGTGGGGTGTGGTGGAAGTGGTGAGGAAGGGCGAAGAAGATTCCCAGGCACAGACGGACAGGCCACTAGAACAATCAGGCAAAGCCGCAGAGGTCAGTCGGCGTTCGACTTTCAGCGAGTGAGCGCTCGGTGGGACTGCCGGCGAGAGTAATAGTAGTAGTAGTAGTAGCGGGTCAAGTACCTAGGTAGGTTGTGAAGCTCACAGAGCGGCAGCAAGCAGGCACAGCAAGTGAGACGGCGGCCGTAGGAGAGAGTAGGTCCGTGAGGCAAAGTCAGGTAGGTAGGTAGGGTAGGTAGGGTAGGTAGGTAGGTAGGTAGTGTAGTAGGTAGGTAAGCTTAGTACCTGAGGTATTCTATGGTTCGGCCCAAGGAAGGATAAATCGTCTCGCGTGTATTGGCTAAGGTGGATGAAGGTCGTCGTCGGCCAATACCATGCGTCAAGCGGGCTAGTTCTCCCTAGTAGGGTAGTTCTAAAGGTAGAAAGACGCTTGGTGCGCTCAGCCACGACTAGGAGGGAAAGTCGAGCGGAACGCGTGGCAATGATGGAACCGCTCCCGTGGCCTGCATGCGGGCATGCACTGGCTGTCGGACTCGTCGTCAAGACACCGTCGCAGACGGGCGGAAGAAGGGAATAACGAGGAGCGGAGCGGAGCGGAGAGGAGGGTAGGGGAAGGGAGGAGAGAGAGAGGAAGGGAGGAGAGGAGAAGTGCTGAGGCGAAGGTCAGGTAGGTAGGTAGAGAGAGAGAGAGAGGTGGTAGGAGGTTAGGTAGGTTGGTTGGCGAGTGTCCATGATTGAGTCAAGGCGGGGTGATTCTGCATGAGATACACAACCTTTAGTGCCGTGAACAGGCTAGAACTAACTTAGTAGATCGTCACAGATGTAGGAGGTCAGTTCTACATTATAGTCGATGCTATGTAGTGACACTCATCCATCGCGCGAACGTGAAGGCGGAATCGTGATGGGTGGTTGTCGCTGTCACTGTATGTTTCGAGTCCCTCACTATCCTGTTGCACAGCTACAGGTACCTACAGCACCATCACCTTCAACCCCGGCCAGCCATAAGGGAGGCTAGACGTCGGTCGAATTCTTGCCAGGTTCTTCGTAAGATCTGATACCAACATACCCAGTACCTACCCGGCTTCATCTCACCTACTTCCATGCTTGACATGTCAGACGGCCTGGCCTGTGAAGACCTCTAGAGGTACCTATGGACGCAGATCAGAATATTGTGTGCCTTGAACATGACTACCTCCTGTACCTAGCTACCCACCTACTGCTGCTATTCCTACTGCTATCGTTGTACCTACCTTCCTTACCCATGCATTCGACGCTCGGAAAGGACCTGCACGCGTGCAGATCACTGATTAGCTTCACTCGGCGCGGCCGTTTCTTCATGGAGAAAAATCTTGGGCAGCCATGCGAATGTTGCCCACGTGTTCGCAGTCTTATCATGTGAAGAGAGTTACATGTGCCTTTCCGCAGAAGCGAGTGCTGCCCACCGGTCGCTCCGAGTGGACGACAGACATGGGAATCACTCAGCACCAGGCGTACTTCATGTTCTCAACCCATTCCACCTCCGTTCCACTTCCCTCGCCATACCACTTCAAACTTGCAATGCTCTCCACTTCCCGCTCTTGAACAACCACGTTCGGGCTGATCTGACGCGCGCCTGCCAATGCGAGGCTAGTAGGGTTCCACAACACCACTTCTTTCATATCCCATCTCGCAGCCTCTGTCTGTGCGACTTGGAAGATCTTCGCGATGGACTGCCTGATCTCATCGACTCTGCTCGCTTCCACGCCGTGGATAGGAGTGCGGCCCTCTGCTGCTGCATTAATCGCCTCTGTGCCGGGAGCGGATGCTGGAGAGAAGTCTGCGCCGAGCGCGTCATCCTCGACCACAAGTCGCAGAATGTGGAGAGTGTTTGGCTCGTGACCTGTGGGATCGGACCATACTCGAGCCCAGTATGCCCATACATCGTTTACCCTAGCACCTCTGATTGATGGAGTCTTGTGATATAGCTCGTTGCAAACAAAATCCTCGCGGGCATGTGTCCAGGCTAGAGTGCGAAGATCGGGTATGATGGATACCGCTGTCTGGGACCCTGCCTTTCTGTTCTTGAGCCGAGCGCGAATCAAGTCTTCATCCGCAACGCAAAGTGCCGCAAGATCTTGGCTGTGCAGCAATCTGACGCCTTCTGCCGATGGTGTCTCTTTCGCTGGCAACGTAATGTGTGATGACGGGAAAGGATGCCAGCCCTTTGCAGCATAGAATTGCTTGCCAATGTCGGAGTAGAGCACGCTGAACAGATGTGCTTTCCCATTATCAACCTGCCAGTTCTCCAGCTTCTTCCCAACCTCGGTCATCATCCTACTCGCGTATCCTCTTCCCCTGAAGGCTGGTGGACAAAATACCGAGCACAGTCCATGACATATCACCTCCTCGACGTTGCCATCTCTGGAAACCAGTGCACGCTTCTTAATAGTCTCGCATCCGCTGAGTACTTGACGCTCGGCGGCTGGCCCTGGCTGCCACACCAGTACCCAGCTCGTCAGTCCACCATCCTTGGTGAGATCCTGAGCACCCAGGTACTTCTCTCGGCGCAGATAAGCTTCCACATTGAGCGCACCTTTCCACTCGGAACTATTCGCATGTTGCAGTGCTTCTGCCTCTTCTGGGGTCGCCGTGGCGAGGTAAACGTCGGCGGAATCTGTGGAGGGAAGATTGATGCTGCCCATCTTGGGTCACGTTGGGTGAATTGGATTCGCGGAACGTTTGTCAGCTCTCTCGTGTGCGCTATCGAAAGAAGAATGAATGGAAAGTACGAGAAAGAAAAACAGAGGGAGGCATCAATCGATCTTGATGTGCTGGGCTTTGGATCGGCCTTTGGTGCCCCACAGTGCGCCCTTCGTGATCAGTTCTCGTGTTGGTCGTGTAGACTTGCGGTTAGCGGTTGGCAACGAGTATACCTGCGGTTAGTGATCGAGCTGACGATACCATGTGGCAGGACCAACAAGGGATTCACGGTGAGGCCTGCATGCGGACGAGTGCGATGGGTATTCTAGTTCTACCGTGGTGTCAGAAGATTAGGCAGTAGGCCGCACACTCCCGCGCCATCCTTGGTGCGCATGTGGACGTTCTACCCTCTTTCTGATGCTTCGTTGTCAACCGGTCCTCCATCCTCGTGGGATGAGATGGAGTTTGGGTCGGAAGCGTCAGCTGCGAAAGCGCTAGGACGGTAGAGTTGCAGAGCAGACGAGACGAGAACAGCAATGAAACTGGTCCCGTCGTGCTGTATGTATGCGCTCTGCGCTCTGCGCTCTGCCCACTGGTCATTTTTCATGTCTGTCTATCTGCGACAGACAAGCGTCCACTGTGCATGCAATGGACGTGTTGCGCTGCAGGATGCCGCGAGATGAGTGGTCGGTGAGGGCGTGTGAGGTGGAAGACATCAAAGAGCCCTGGAGCCTTGCTTGGAATAGTTCTAGTTCTGTTCCGCTGGCGCTGGCGTTGGCTCACTACTCTAAAGTTACCACCTCTCTGACGGGAACCCTCCTTGCGACAGCATCGAGCAGCCGCAGGTGTCTTTCAGAGGGCGCCCGCCGCCGCCGCCGCCGCCTTCTTGGAGGTCACTGTGGCCCTTCACGCCCGCTGGGAGGTCGCTTGCGGATGGCTTCCATTCACTTTCACCCGTGTTATTAGGTCTTCGCCGACGAAAAAGTGAGCCCAGCTTGCCGCGACGCTCTGCTGGACGTCTGTTCGCTTCTGTTCTGTGCCGTGCCGTGCTGTAACTACCTACCTACCTGACCTACCTACCTACCTACCTACCAACATAGCTACTTCCTACCACGGTGGTAGAAGACGAGCAGGACCAAGGG
Source organism: Sphaerulina musiva SO2202 (assembly GCF_000320565.1). NCBI lineage: Eukaryota > Fungi > Ascomycota > Dothideomycetes > Mycosphaerellales > Mycosphaerellaceae > Sphaerulina > Sphaerulina musiva. The sequence continues at coordinate 1,348,244 of NW_016017392.1, forward strand.
ACAGTCGCGCTCAAGGCACCTGCGGTACCTTACATGTCCTTGGGCCGACCGGCGACCTTCTCCACCCTCGCAATCCTCACAGCTAAACCTACCTGTACGCAGCGCTCGCTATAACTCTGACATTCCTTCATGAAAAGACTACTTCCTCCTTTTGCCAGGACATTTGCAACAACACCTCCGAGGTGATCTCTGCGCGTGTCGGTCTTGTGAATTGCTGGGATCTGGGCTTTCTGGACTGCATGCGCGTTCTTGCAACTCACCTCACCGACTGACTGTGCCACTCTCCGCACCTGAGCAACATTCAGACATGGCCACCACGAGACGACGTTCGCCTCCTCGGGTCATCGACCTTGTCAGCAGCGACGATGAGGATGACGAGGTCCAGCGTGTCGATCCGCCTCCCAGACCTGCACCGCCGCCGGCCATTAACCTCGACGAATCCGATGATGAGCTTGTTGCGTCGACTCCAACCTCTCCAGATAGTCGAGTGCCACGAACATTTGGCCTCGACGGACATCCGGGTGCTTTCCCAACATTTCCAGATGATGCCGAGAGACTCCAAGCATCCCCAGAAGCTGCTACTCAGCCAGACGCGACCGAGCAAGACGGCACGTATGAGTTTTTTGGAGATGAAATAGTCTGGATACCGAACGACTCCCAACAGACTCCGCTGGGTCAGAATTCCCCACGCGTCAAGTTCCCAGCTTCTGAAGAGGGTTTTCATAATGATTTCCCGTTTGAACAGATTGAGAACCTTTTCACTGGCGATACGTGCCTACAGCGAGTTCTAGACGTTTTTCCAGATGTCAGGTAAGTCTACTAGACATTATCTCCGTCAAGACGATCCTTGTGAATCAGCGCAAGATCTGAGTTCCAATATCCTAGTAGTCTGCTAACTCCGTGCCAGCCACGACCATGTTCTCAAGCTCTACGATGAGCTAGGTCAAGGCGATCCTCCTATGCCCGGCGCCGACCGCTACGAGAATATCATCAACAGACTTGTGGAGGCAGATGGCTATCCCAAGCAAGGTAAAGGCAAAAGTCCTGAGCTCAAACGGAAGGCAGAGAACGACCTTAAGAAGGACGATTTCAAACGCTGGGAGGGAGCAAACCGTCCCGCAGGCTTTGCGGCACTGAAAGGTGTCATGGCTGCTGCCTTGAAGGCGGACTTTCCTGTTATGACCGGGAAAGCCATCAAGCAAGAAATGGCACAGCACAAGCACCTATTCCAGACGTATGTGGCTCTCGCAGCGCTGAGAGATGCAACAGACACAGGCTGGACTGGTCGACCTGCTTTGCTTCCTGACACAGCAGACACAATTCTCCTCAATACTGGCATCCCCGAGCTCTACGATGAACTCCAAGCTGCCCGCAGGCGCGTTTGCATCATCCGATCAGATCGCACCATTGCTCTTGCAAAGCGACAAGCGGAAGATGAGAACATGAAGCGAGCCACGGAGGCTGGTGAGACTGCCGAATGTCAAGCATGCTTTGATGACTTGCCAATGAACAGGCAGATCCACTGCAATGGCGATATCGCTCACTACACTTGCTTCGACTGCATGGTTACGTACATCAAGTCTGAAATCGGTCAATCTCGCTGTGCGGTGATGTGTACTGCTGGTTGCGGTGCTGATTATGCGTATGCGCAGCTGCACCTCATCGACGACTACCAACTTCTCGAAAAGCTCGCGCAGCTACAGCAGGAGAAGGATATCCGGGACGCCGAGCTTGAAAATCTCGAAGAATGTCCTTTCTGCGATTTCAAAGCAATTCTACCTCCGATCGAAGAGGACTTCGAGTTTAGATGCGCCAATCCTGACTGCGAACGAGTCAGCTGTCGTCGCTGCAAGGCGTCCTCTCACATTCCCAAGTCCTGTGAGGAGCACGCTCAGGACCACAAGCTCGACAGCAAGCATAAAATTGAAGAAGCCATGACCGCAGCATTGGTGAGGAAGTGCGGCAGGTGTAGCAAGCCCTTTATCAAAGAGTTTGGCTGTAACAAGATGGTGAGTCACTGCAATTTCTACACATGAGAGCCTGCGCCCTCATTGCACATGCTGAGGTAGTACCTGCTAATCCTGCCCCAGCACTGTCCCTCCTGCGGCAATCTTCAGTGCTACGTCTGCTCTACCTCGGTCAAAGACTATACCCATTTCAACCAAAGTGACTTGCGTGCTCCGAACTCGAGCAGTGCCGGTTCATCAGACCAGCGTTGTCCACTATATGACAATGTGGAAGAGCGGCACGCACGTGAGATCAAGGAAGCTGAAGAGAGAGCACGAGCAGAGGCGATGGAGGCACACCCAGGTAAGACTCAGCACACGTTCCGTGACCCTCTGCACACATCAACAACTCCACTTCTATTGCTCGTCGAAGCAACTCAGCTAACACGGGGACAGGCATGAGTGAGGAAGACTTGGCGATCAACGAGTCTGATGCAGTGCGCCAAGCCTCTCAGCAAAGGGCTCGGCAAGCCGGGCCCTACGGTGGTAACTATGGTTTATTTGGATTTGATCGAGGTAGACTCCGGAACGGTGCTAACGATAACGAGGGCATTGATGATGGTCTGCTACGCTACTTCGCAGCTCAAGATCACATGGCGCCGTTACCACAAGGAAGGAATGAATTGAACTTGATCAGATATCGGGTAGCGGCTGAAAGAGCGCGCCTACAGGCACGTCGAGCTCAGATAATCCGAGATGAGGCAGTGCGAGTTCGGCTGGAGCTGGATGCCCTCCAAGTGGAGCAAGACCCGATACGCAGAGGCACTCCGATCGGGGGTGCCCTGGGACATGGTCTAGGAGGCCACATTGCTGGACACGGAGTTCAGGCCCATGTAGCTCGTCGAGCAGCGATGTATCAAGGTCGCGATGCTCTTCGGGCTCCGCAAGGGGGCGTGCAATATGAGATGGCCGGTTATATGCCCATGTATGGCATGCAAATGCCTGGCGCCGGCCGTTTTCCTCACCACGAAGCTCCAGCGGGCACCCAGGCAAATGCTGTGACTCCCGATGGTACAGCCCCTCATACCACCGCTCATGGGCTCGGAAACATGCTTGGTGTTGTCGGTGCGGGTACTCCAGCTCCACCGGCAACAGCAGCAGCAGCAGCAGCAGCAGATGATGATGATGATTCAGTGGCTGCTGGCCCCGACCATGCCCTGGGCGCGCAGAACAACGGCTTCGGAGGTGGTCAACAAGGTCTTATCCGTCGTATCTTCGCAGAATTATTCGAAGGTGATAATGCTGATGACGCCTTTGACGTCGGCAGAATGATTGCTGGCGAGCACGAACCACATCTATTTCCCGAGCTGCTCGGCGCTCATCATGCGCGAGGACGTGACGCTCCCGCTCGAGGCCGTGCACTTCGTCATGCTCTCGCTCGCGAGATCGCTCGCGAATACACGGCTGCAGCAGAGGCGCCAGGTCATGGCGTCCCGCACATGGGAAACCGGGCCGGTGGTCGTGAAGAGGTCTACCAGCCAAATCCAGCGGATCCACGGCGTTATCATCAATTTGGGGCTGCGTTCCCTGGCGCGCCACATGCTGGATAGAAAACATGGGAGCTTCCGTGGGCGTTGTGACGGAATGCATGAGTTCTTCCGAGCGCGCACAAACATGTGCAGGTTTACTGGCGCATACGGTGTCATTGGGAAGAGATGGTTTTTTATACCATGGTCAGGTAGTGTTAGGCTATTAGCAAGGCGTTTGGCATCGGGTAGGTCCGCGCGCAGCATGTATGAGCTGGAGGTAAGGTAGCTAGTATCTACAGCTGTCGCGTCAATGAATAAAAAAAGTATTAGTTAGAACTGGGTGTTCCTCTCTCATCTCAGAATTGTGCATGGGTACTTATACCTCTACTACATACCTATACATGTGCCTTGTATAGGGATATAAGGGTGCAGTGATGGATATGGAAGTTAGGTAACATACTACCTAGTAGCCTAGGTACATCGTCACTCTGCGGTCATCAAGTCCTGGCACTACCTCCTAGATCTAGTCCCGTCTACCGAGAAGTTCCATTCGAGACCGACAAACACCTGGAACCAACACTCACACACCATTACTGACACTTCCATGTACGCACACACCAAAAACACACATGTCGACGTAGGAATGGTATAGTCAGGCGCAGCAGCATGCAGATGTCGCCCGAGGGACTGTCATCACCACCATCATCACCATCATCATCATGAGTACCGCCGTCCTGAGCAGGCAATCCAGTCGAGTGCCACTGGTGCCAGCCGATGACACGACATCCCTCACTTCTTTTCCCGACCCTGCAGAAAGCACCTCTCCCAGCTTGCAGGGAGTCAGTAGTTCTAGTCTCGAAGCCGGGGCTGACGAGGAACAAGCTTTGGATGCCGAACGCCAACATGATGCAGCTTTGCCCTCTCCTCGCAGTCGAGCGCTGAGTGAGCCGCTGAGTGCGCTGCTGGATGGACGCGGCCGTCCGTCCATGTTTGATGTGCAGGACGTCGACGACGGAAATCCCCAAACCTTGGCCGAGGCGAGCAGAGAGAGTATTGACCGGATTGTCGAGCGGAGAGGTGCCGTCGCCTTGATTCAACAGCTGAGTCGCCTGTTGGCCGAGCGGGATGCTCATGTGACCGCGCTGACGAGACTGGCCGAAGAGTACAAAGTGCCGGAGGAGCGCATTGCTGAGACTGCAGATCGTGTGAAGCGCGCCGAGCGGAGGCGACGGAGTCTCGCCCGGGCCGCGCACGAGGAAGTGGTGTCGAGAAGGGCGAGTGCGAGTGCGAGCAGTCGAGCGGCGAGTGTGCGGGAAGAAGCGCGTGAAGTGAGTGGGAATGGGAATGCCACGATTCGCGGTCTGACCAAGTTCTTCGGTGGCAACGGCAAGTCTACGGCGAAGAGGAAGGAGAGTGCGGTGGCCTCTCTGCGAAGCGCTTCATCCTCGAGGTCCAGCTCCGCTCAACCACCGACAGTGCGTGCCAGCAAGGCACCCAGGCCAAAGTCCATTGATGTGCAGAGTCTGAACAGCGTCGCCAGTGGAGACAGCATGGGATGGACGACGACTCTGTTCGGAGGCATCAGTGCTGCCGGCGGCACGATTAAAGGTCTCGGGGGAGGTGGCAATCGACACGGATCCGAACATGAGCCCCGGGAGCCCGTGGAGATGAGCACACGGCACGATGAACGCACTTTACCCCCAACTCTCTCCAAGTCTCTGCTATCTCAACCCTCGAAAACAGCGCACGACGCGGAGTGGAATCGCTTCTTGAGCCGTCTTCTGCGGTCTCGCGAACAAGCGGGCGAGGAAGCCCGGTCGGGCGAGCTCATCGGCGCATCACATTTTGGCAATGAAGGATCCAGTGGGAAACAAAAACAAGAGGCATTGACTCGCCTCGTTATGGGAGGCATCCCCATGCAGTTCCGTCATCCGATATGGATGGAACTCTCCAATACGCAGGCCATCATGCAGCCCGATGCCTACAAATACTATCAACAGATCATCTCAGAAACCGCACATCGTCATTCGGAATCCTCCGAAGACATTGACGCCATTCTCAAAGACATTCCACGCACCCTGACGAGCAAATACGACTACTACGCAGAAAAGGGCTACGATCGACTGCGTCGTCTTCTCGTCGCTTTCGTCTCGAAATACCCCGGCCTCGGCTATACGCAAGGCCTGAACATGATCGCGGGATACCTCCTCCTCGCCATTCCCGACGAAAGCGACGCCTTCTGGGTGCTCTGCAACATGGTCGACACCTTCTTTCCCCCCAACTACTTCAGCAAAGAAACCGCCATGTCAGCTCCCATTGCAGATAATGTCGTATTACGATCTTACGTCAAAGAGCAACTCCCCAAACTGTCCGCCAAATTCGACGCCTTGGACATTGCACCCGAGCACACCGTCCCCCTCTCCTGGTTCCTCACCGCCTTCACCGCCATCCTCCCCGAATCCGTCCTCCTCCGCATCTGGGACGTCTGGCTCTGTCTCCCGGGCCAAAAGACCTTCCTCTTCAACATCGCTCTCACTTTACTCGCAGCACATCAAAAAGGACTCATGGATTGTGCCGATCAGAGTGAAATTTGGGCCTACATGTCGAATCGCATCAAAATCTCGGAAGAACCCGACAAGGTGACGGAATTGATTCGATCGGCGTTTTTGTTGAGGAAAAAGTTGGAGCATGTCGAAGGGAGGCGTGCTGCCGAGTTGAAGAAGACTTTGAAGAGGAGGATGGAGGAGAGTGCAGAAGAGCAGCTACTGCAGGCTGGTAGTCCCCTAGAAGCTATGGCGAATGGCGGGGCGACGAGATGAGATGAGATGAGATAGAAAAAAAACTGCTATGTGCTATGCTATGATATGCTATGCTGAACCAGCAGCAGTAGCTATCGCATATAACTATGCTATGCAACTAACTACTACTACTACTACCACCACCTCCTCCAAAAACAACCTCCCCAGCTCTCTACTGTCCCGCACGAGTAAACTTCTCTCTCCTCTCCCTCTTCCTCGCCCGATCAACTATATCGCAATTAAAAATTATCGTATCCCTATTACTAGCGTAGTAGAATTCTAAGAAAAAAAGAATTTCCTAAGTACGCGACAACAAAACCTCCCAAGCCTCCTCTCTCGCCCTCTGCATCTCCGCCTGTCGAATTTCCAACTCAAGCAAAATTTTCTGCCTTCGAGAGCTTTCAGCGAGCCAGAAAGGCGAGTTGTAGAATTGCTGTTGTTGTTGACGAGCGGAAATTTCTCCCTTTTTCTTCGCAGCAGCAGCAGCAGCAGCAGCAGTAGCAGCATCAGACCCCTCTTCTGGGGCAGGAGACAAGTGTCTACTTCGCCGAAGCAGCTCATTGCTCCTCTCGAGCTCTGCACAGCGCAATTTCAAAGCATCGACTTCAGCTGATTGCTCTGCAAGTGTTATTTCCAAGGACTGCACTGCTTCACTGGCGCTATAGTATTGGCCCTGGAGCGCGAGGGCTTCCTCCTTCAGTTTGCTATACTCGTTCTGCAGACGTTGGAATTTCGTGTTTTGCTCGGCCTGCTTCGAGTGTTGCAGTTCAAAAGTATCGTCGAGTTCCTCTTCGACGCTGGTTAGTGCTTCTTGGAGGGAGTCTCGCTTTGATGTCATTTGGAAAAGCTCGGCGCGGGTTTGCTCGAGTCGTTTCTCTACTAGACGACGCTCGTGCCATTGTTGTCTCATTGTGGTGTATCGTTCATGGTACTCGTGCAATAGAGCTCGCGTGAACTGTGCGCGCTCTTCGCGGATTTCGGGTATTCGGTCGCTGCCTGGTACGAGTGGTTGTCCGGCATCAGCGCGTTTGATGTTCTCTGCTTCGGTCTCGAATTTGAGGAATGATCTCTGGACTTTGAGAAATCTGGCGGCGTCTTCTTTCTTCTGTCGAGCAATGGCAAGCTCTGCACCCGCGGCCAGACCAGTCTCCCGATCCATGCCCGTCAGCTCTTCGAGTTCTTCTGGCGTCGCTGGCATCTTGAAGCTGCCAGGTAGAGTATAAGGTATCGCCGGGAATATGACATCTCCTGCTGGATGGGATACAGCACTACTTCGTTGGTGAGTTCCCTTCCTTGGACCCTTCGACGTTGACGGACCGTACTGAAGCGGCGAGACGGGTTCCATTGTAGGGTCGACGGTGCTTGTCACACCGGGTTCAAAAGACGACAGAGGGAGCACTGACGGGTTCGGGTTGAACGGGCTTGACACTGGAGGGACATAGGATGGTTTTATACTTCTCCCGAACAGACTCGTCGCACGTTTGACTCCACATGATTTCGGTTGAACGTCTTTGCCCATTCGGTTTGGACCCGGGTCTCCAGTTCTGGTGTTGATGCGAACAGCGGGTACCGGCCCTGAGCCATCGAGGCGCGAGCTAGCTCGCGAACGGATCTGCGGCGTCGGATTTGTGACTCGCTGCTGCGCCTTTTGATATAGAGCCTGAGCGCCATCAGATGGCCCTGGGAGGGAGGAGTCCAGACTCCGCGACCGCGTAGGTTCATATGTACCTATGGGCTCCAACGCCCTGCCCGCGGAACTGGTACTGCGCGGCCGGGCTGGGTTAGGATTTGGTCGGTTGTTCAGATCGTCCCCTGAACTATCGTACTCGTCGACCAGCTCGGGGTTGTAGCTGTCAAAGTCTTCAAAAACAGACTGATCGATAGCGATACTATAATCCTCTGCGGGGAACTTGTTGAACTTGCTCTCGTCGATGGCCAAGTCTCCATCGTGATCTTGCCCATCTTCAACCTCATCATCGTCGTCTTCGTCGTCGTCATCATCAAACGCCGACACTCCGTACTTGACGAGTGTACTCGGAAATTGGAAGTCGCTGAAGTCGCTTGGAGTGGCTGCTCCGCCGGAAGCTGCTGAACCTTGGATGTTCTCAGCGGACGCAACCTGTGCGTCTACATAGTCTGCGCCTAGCGCAGTCAAAGTGGGCTTGTTTTCTTCTTCGGCCATAGTAGTCTGACTGTATAGGCTGGGAATTCAGTATCCTGATATAGCGCTGAAAGAGGACCTGCCTCTAGTCTGAATGAATGTGTGATAAGAAAATGACAGGTATGAAAAATCGAAGCAGCAATATGGAAAGGAAAGGGAAAGTTGAGAATGCGGGCTTGGTATACCCTATATTGCCACTGCCTTGCCATGTCGAGGTCTTCTTTGATGGTGAAAGGCCAAAAATAGGTCAAAGGAGAGATTCTTTCAGTTATGAAGTCCTCATTACTGCAGCAATCTCTCGAGCACAAAGGCAGGGTCTATTTGGCGACAAAGGTTTTGTCGAGTACGTCTTGTTGTACACTGACAAGAACCCTGCCACGTCTGAGGCAAAGTGGATCGGGGCGTGTACAATGCTAAGAGTCGCATATTTCATTCTTCTTTATACTTTACTGTGATCAGGTCATCATGTTTATTACAAATCAAGAGCTCCCTGCATAGGACTCCTGAAGACCGAGACCTGGTGAGCTGCAGAATATCTGGCTACTTCAACTGTTGGCAATGCTTTCGAGGCACTACTCTCTGTTGTTCGCCTTGTTGTGTCAACGGCATGAAGTCGGACTACGGAGGCAGTTCTTGTACCTGAGACAATCATGGGCAGTGCTTGTGACATGGTGTATATGTTGATGTTGATGATGATGCTGATGTTGATGTAGAAGAAGAGAAGGATGGAGGTTGATGCCAAGTCTCAATGCCGAGATCGCTCCCGACATTCCTCCAGCTCACTTACCTCCTACCTCCTACTCTCCTGTGAAGCAGCTCTGTCTTTCTCGCATTGTACAGGGCGTTGGGCGTGTGTGTTGTTGTTGTTGTTATGGAAGGGCCATTGCGGATCGAATCGCCCTATCTCCGCTCTCTCATCGTATGTACCGTACCGTACACCCTCCAACATATATATCCGAAAGAGGATGAAGAAGCTCACGATCCCAGGCAGGCGGCATCGCAGGCACAACGGTAGACATCTCGCTATACCCGCTCGACACCCTCAAAACTCGCCTACAATCCTCCGCCGGCTTCTGGGCATCCGGCGGCTTTCGCGGCGTCTACAATGGAGTGGGCTCGGCAGCAGTGGGCTCCGCGCCGGGTGCGGCTTTGTTCTTCATGAGTTACGAGGGGACAAAGAGATATCTCGCCCCATACAGGCAGAGTGCTTCGAGTGAGACGGGCGTGCACATGGCAGCGGCGAGCTTGGGGGAGATCGCCGCCTGTTCGGTGCGGGTTCCCACAGAGGTGGTCAAGCAGCGCGCACAGGCGAAGCAGCATCCTAGTTCTCTGAGTGCCTTGAAACACATTCTGGGGCAGAGAGCGACATATGGCCTGGGACACGTGTGGAGGGAGCTGTATCGAGGCTGGGGCATCACGGTCATGCGGGAAGTGCCATTCACGATTATACAGTTCCCGCTGTGGGAGGGCTTGAAGAAGTGGTCACTTGCACAGCGACAGGGCCCGAAGCCTGCGGACGTGACTGCCGCTGAGAGCTCACTGTATGGAGCCATGTCGGGTGCCGTTGCTGCTGGTCTCACGACACCGTTGGATGTTCTCAAGACCAGGATGATGCTGTCCAAGGAGCGAGTCAATGCCTTTGATATGGCTGCGCGGATTTGGAAGCAAGAAGGTGGTCGTGTCTTCTGGAGCGGTCTGGGACCGAGGACCATGTGGATCAGTATCGGTGGTGCTGTATTCCTGGGCAGCTACCAGTGGGCGAGTAATCTCCTGGGTGGAAGATAAAGAAGATGACGGAGCGCGGTGAGCCTCTCGAAGCCATGTTGGCTAATCATGTGTCAAGGTAAGTATTGAGCTTGCTCCCAATCTGTGATGAGGAGACGCTCGAGAGTGCGTGAACAGGAGTGGAGAAGACTCCTGATGCCGCTCGAGCCCTTGTCGAACCAGCGTGGTCTTCACGAAGCTCTCCAAGTAATGCACCAGTTTCGCTTCTAGTGACTGGCGAGCTGCGGCGACTATTGACTGTCTATGAGAAATCTGGACAGCACGCATCTCGAGCGGGAGTAAAGAGCTGAAGTAGTATGAGGCTGTAACCAAAACCTGCTTCACTTGCACGGGCCTTGGCTCCGGCACTTACCATACTGCCGCTTGGAGTCATAAGGTACAAATGAGAATTCCATATCAAACTATCACCTTCTCTCACATTTCAACACCGAACTTCTCACCTTTCTCAAAACCACACAACAGAGAAGAAAACCCGCACCCACCGCCCCAACTCCACACACACAAAAACCTAATCAGTCTCCATCGTGATACCTCTCCACACCCTCTTCCACAACCATGTCAACCAATCTGACCCTCACGGCCCGCGAGCTCGAACTCCTCAAAGAAGTCGGCAAACATCTTCAAACCGCTTCCGTAAGCCAACTCCCTCTTCCAGCACCCTCCCTCCCATCCATCTCTCTCCAAACAAAGCACCCTTTCGCCTTCCCAACAACTTCCACTCACTAACTCACTTACTTACGCGCAAAAACAGGTCGACTGGTCCTCCGTCGCTCAAAACATCAACTACAAAACTCCCAAAGCCGCTCGCGATAAATGGTATCCACTTCGTGATAAACTCTTTGGAGGAGCTGCGGAGAGCACCAACAACACCAGCAGCAGCAGCAGCAGCAACAAGAAGAGTGGTGGTGGTGGGAAGGATTTTGCTACGACGCCTCTTCGTGCGAAGAAGAGGAAATTTGGTAAGTTTTTTTCTTTTCGGGAAAAGAAAGGGAAAAAGATATGGACATCGTGGATATATGATGCGATGTATATACATATACATATATATGATGTAATATCATCAAGACGGCGAGAAGATACTCGACTAATGAATCACTTAATAATAGTACACGCCATCCAAGACAACAATGAAGATGATGAAGAATTCAAACAAGAAGAAGAAAAAGGCACACCGTCGAGAATGAAGACGTCGAAGAAGATTTTCAAGGCAAAGGCTACAGACAAGGGAAAGAATGCTGCTACTGCTGAGAATGAGGCTGAGAATGAAGAAGATGAAGTCAAAGTCGAAGTCAAACCGGAGCGTGTGGACAATGATGAAGATGATGAGGATGAGGATCAGGATGGGTATTTGTTTTAGTGCGAGTCCCTAAGGGGCACTCGATACCTGACAGAGCCTAAAGGGAGGGGAGGGGAGGGAGAATGACACGCACGTGAAGGGTCTTACAGGTATCTTATGTGTTGCTGCTACTGCTGCTGTTGCTGCTGGGGCGATTGGCAAAGGGTATTATGGGGAAGAAGTGCCCAAAGCCAAGAGAGCCTCCTTTTCTAGGTACCTAGGCAGACTTTTGAAAAAGAATTACGTTGCTTTTTGTTGATACTACTTTACTACATACATACTACAGTACAGACCTGGACTGTTTCTCGATTTCATATTTATTTTTGTGAAAATTCTCTTTCCTCACTCACAACTCCAACTCCAACTCCAACATCCCCGCCACCCCCATGGCCAGCAAACTCGACAGCGCAGCCATGACAAAATTCACTCCATTATTCGTCAACCAATCCTTTCCCATCTGCACTCTCGTTCCCCCCGGCATAACTTGCACTCTCGCACCTCCCGCGCCCTCCACAACTTTTCCCGTCCCGCGATCCTTCACCGTCACCTGACACCACGCACCCAGCAACGAATCCAGAACCGTCCCCGCCACTCCACTCGCAATCAACACGACAGAGACTTGCGGCGGAATATTCTCGAGATGTGGCGGAAATTTCCGCAACGCGACATGGGCAGTCAAGACTAACAATGAAGATCCGAGTCCTCCGTATCGAAACCCATCAATCGTGACTCCGCCATTCGTGCCCGGCGGGACAGTTTCCCACGGCGCAGTAATCAGGAACGGCGAGGATTTGGATAAAATGCCGAGTTCGGAGGAAAAAGTGTCGGCGGCCACGGCGGCGTATTGTGCGATGATGCCGATGGGGAGAAGGCCTTCGAGGGTGGGGAAGTAAGGGCCGGGGGTGAGATTGGGAATGAGAGAGGAAATGAAAGGAGAGGTTTTTGATGAGAGGAGGTAGGTGTGCAGGGCGATGAGGAGGGAGGCCCAGCCGGAATTGGCAAAGACTTGGATGGCGCTGCGGGCGCCTTCGCCTCCTGTGCCGCCGGTGGCGGATTGGGTGAGGTGGGATTTTTGGGAGTGGCCGATCTGTGTTGTGTTTTTGGAGAGTGGTGTTAGTTACCTGTGGATGGATGCAATTTGTTTGAAGTGTGGTGATGGATATCAAAGAGTATGTCTACCTAGGTACGTACCTTTGTCACGAGTGTACCCAGTAAGAAGAAAACCATCAGGAGCCAGAAGAAGGCCTGCCAAGGATGGAGCATGTGAATAATGGCCACGACGACGCCGGAAAGGACGCCTGCGGGAGTGAGTTTGTTTCGAGAGACGGCATACGTGACCAGGGCGATGGTGGCGCTGATTTGAGCAACATGTTCGCGAGCAAAGTCTTGCACAAAGTCCATGATGGAGACAGAGTGTGTGTGTGGGAAGATGAGGTGCGTGAATAGCAGAGATGCGTGTAGAGGGATGAGGTTGAATGCGGTAGGCCACGTTGCCGGCAGAATCCACAGAGGTGAAACACAGTGGATATGATGGAATGCCACAATGACCATCAATGCACAACGATATACTCGAGTACATACAACTCCATTCGACTCAAGCAGAATATGTGCCTGCTGCAGTGAAAGTTCAGGAAAGAAAGTCTTGTTGTTGTCAGATGGTTCATCTCAATGTTACATAACTTTCATCGTAAACTTCGTAAATAATTACATGAAAATAATTCCAGGCTCCAGCCTTCCAAGTCCCCCATGTCGAATCCATTTAACCGAAGAGAGCGTCTCCCAGTCTAATCGACACAGTCTTGTGCTGAATGTAGTTGTCCAGAGCGTTCTCACCGAGCTCACGGCCGATACCAGACTCCTTGAAGCCACCGAATGGAAGCTGGTGGTGAAGGGTGTTGTATGTGTTGACCCAGACCTGTGCGCTCACGTTAGCTCATTGTGACATTGCGAGTGCGAGGAACGACGACTTACAGTTCCGGCCTTGAGGGCGTTGGAAACCTCGATGGCGGTGTTGAGGTTCTTGGTGTGAACGGCAGCAGCAAGACCGTAGGTGGTGTTGTTGGCAACCTTGATGACCTCTTCCTTGGTCTTGAACTTGGAGATGCAGCACACGGGGCCGAAAATCTCCTCTTGCACAATTTGCATGTCCTCGGTGACGTTGGAGAAGATGGTGGGCTCGATGAAGTAGCCCTTGTCTCCCTTACGGTTACCACCGATCTCGACGTTGGCACCTGCATCCTTGCCGGCCTTGATGTAGCTGTGGGTTGAAGCGTTAGATGTGTACGACTCCATCAGGTCATATGCATGCTCAAACTCACCTCATGATACGGTCAAACTGCACTTGCGAGACTTGTGGGCCCTGGAAGGTGTCCTTGGCGAATGGGTCACCAACGACGTTCTTGGCAGCACGTTCTCTGAAGCGCGCCAAGAACTTGTCGTAGATGCCCTCCTGGACGTAGATACGCGAACCGGCGCAGCAGCACTGGCCGTGGTTGAAGAAAATACCAAAGTTGACCCACGAGATGGCGTTGTCAATGTCGGCATCCTCAAAGACAATGTTTGGTGACTTGCCACCGAGCTCGAGGGTGACCTTCTTCAGGTTGGATCCAGCAGCAGCCTTGAGGATCTGTCGGCCGACGACAGTGGAGCCGGTGAAGGCGACCTTGTCGACGTCCATGTGCGCAGACAGAGCGGCACCAGCGACCTTGCCGAAACCAGAGATGACGTTGACCACTCCCGGTGGGAAGCCGGCCTCCTTGATGAGCTGGGCGGCGACGAGACCACCGAGTGGGGTCTGCTCAGCAGTCTTCAAGACCACGACGTTACCCGCAGCAATAGCGGGTCCAATCTTCCATGCCCACATGAGCAGGGGGAAGTTCCATGGGATGATTTGTGCGCACACGCCAATGGGCTCCTTCTTGATGTAGTTGAAGGTGTCTGGGGTGGTATCCACGACCTTGCCCTCGATCTTGTCGGCCCAGCCGCCATAGTATCGCAAGCAACCCGCGCTCATGCTGATGTCCACCTTGGCCATGGACTGAGCCTTGCCGTTGTCGAGAGCCTCCACCGAGGCGAGCAGCTCGAGGTTCTTCTCAAAGAGATCGGCGAGCTTGACCAGCAGCTTGCCACGGTTCTCAGGCGTCTCTTGTCTCCATGGGCCCTCGAATGCCTTGCGTGCGGCGGCGACGGCGATGTCGACATCCTTCTCGGTGGCCTCGTGCACGGAGGTGATGACCTCCTCGGTGGCGGGGTTGATGACCTCGAAGGTCTTGCCGTCCACACCCTTCACCCACTCATTGTTGATGAAGCTGCCGTTCGTCAGCGTCCATGCCTACAAGGCGGCGGGATGGGGTCGTGTACTTACAGTCCGGTAGGCTGGGTGTACTTGCCAGACGATGGCGTCTCGAGCTGAACGGAGAGATCAGACATGATGGGTCGGGTACAACAGGTAGGTAGGTGGGTAGGTGGGTAGTGTCGTTGGTGAATGGGTAATGAATGTCCAACGAGAACAGATGTTGGAGGAAAGGAAAGGGCTCGGCCAAGATGGGCGGCGGAGGGGTTAAGTAGGTAGATGGAGAGCACTGCCTAGGCTAGGTAGGTCAGGTCAGGTAGGTAAGCAAGGCCATCATCTCCGTTCCTCCACCTTCACCTGGTCCATATGTCCACGCCCCGTCCCCATTGCTCCACTTTTGCAGCGCTCCACTTGTCCAGACAGGCACAAGGAAGCTTCGGCTGGCGGTGGATATTGGGGATTCGTGTCGTCGGCGGCGTGCTGTGAATGGCTCTCGGTCCAAAGCATGGCTGCGCATCTGCACTCGGCCATGGCGGGGCACCGGAGCCAAAACTGTCCAGCAAAGCGGGGAAATTTGCTTCGTCTGGGGCCGTATTGCTGCCTTAGTAAGCGTGGCCACCTAGGGTTCCCGTCTTCTTCCAGGACTGCCAAGCAGGCCGTCGGTGATGCATAATCATCGTCTGAAGCGTCCGTCGTTCGGGGGACTGATCGGCAGAAGACACAGGCTCTCGCGGCAATTGTTCTCCGTATTCTCGCCCTGCCCTGTCCTCGAGCTTCTCGTCTCTAGCAGATCTCGTCAATAATAACAATGATAACCACAAGGTCCATAACCTAGAATAACACGGTAATAATCACGAGCAAGACGGGGTCGAGCCCGGCCTCCTTTGCCACGGAATCGCAGCTCCACTGACGGCATTCCTGATCTGTCATCTGAGGTGAGAGCGAAAAAGCCCAAGAAAAAAAGGTTGTCTTCCGCACGTTGTAGGAGCCATGAGAGGAGGGGCAAATCCGCCCGCCTGTTCTGCCAATGCCAGGCCGCACCAGGCGGAGTGGAGCACTGGAGGTAAGGTCATGTACCTAGGAGGTAGGTGCATGTAGGATGTAGGTAGGGACAGCTCTCCAAGACTCCAACAAACTCCCCCGGGCCCCGGCCATCACTCGCGGGTGGAGGTCCCTCCTAGCGTACCTATTGATTCGGCCTGAACCACACGCCACAGTACTGTACTAGCGATACATCAGGCCATCTTCTGGAACCATCCTCGCCGTGCAAAGTTGCTCATGAAACTAACTCTGCGAGAGTGATGCGAGGTGAAAAGAAGGGACGATGAGCATGCTGCTGCGCACCACTGAGAGGTGGCCAAGGAGAATGATGGTCGTGGTGCCAGTGTTATCTGAATTCATGTCCCAAATCCCCCAACGTGGAGCCCTTCCTGCATGTTCGTGCAGCCCTTCCACAACTCGTACTGATACAATCTCGAATATCAACTCGAACCAGACTCACAATAACGGGATCCCACCCGAGAATCTCGCAAAACTTAGCGCAAGCGAACGTCGTCCTGGTGCCTGGGAAACGTCCTTTACATCACCTCGTCGACCATGCCCGTATCTCCGCCATTCGTGGTGGCGGCCGGTGCGCCATTAGTCGAGGCAGCTGCACCTTCACCACTGCCAAAGTAGTCCT
Organism: Sphaerulina musiva SO2202; assembly: GCF_000320565.1. NCBI lineage: Eukaryota > Fungi > Ascomycota > Dothideomycetes > Mycosphaerellales > Mycosphaerellaceae > Sphaerulina > Sphaerulina musiva. The sequence goes on from NW_016017392.1 coordinate 1,364,772, forward strand.
GCATCTCGGCATCCAGCTCCTCTGCAGTCTTCGCCTTGGCTCGACCCGCACGCCCCGACTTCTCTTTTTTGGCCTTCTTATCTCCCGCGCTTCCGTTGGTGTTGGCCGCTTGGTTCTTCGGCTTCGCCGCACCAGCTTGTTTTCCATCCTTCTTGACCGCATTCTTGGGCTTGTTACTGCGAGCGGTATTAGTGGAAGTCAGACCAGAACCAGCTGAAAAGAACCTTACACAACGCGTTCGGAGAGAGGCTTCGGTGCTTGTGGCGCAGGTACCGTTCGTGCATCGACAAGCACTTCTATCTGTTGTGGTCGTCAGTAACATGGAACGGGCGAGTCCATGATGGAAGTCACATACCCTCATCTTCTTGCCATCCACAGGTGTACCATCAAGGCGTACGGCCTCGGCAGCCGCACCTGACCGGCTGAAGAACACCGTGGCGGATCCACGGCTGCGGCCAGTCGGTCCATAGTTGAGTATAACCTTCTTCACTGGGGCAACTGAGGTGCTGAAGTAGTCCTGAACACAAGCGGTGTTAGTGGGCTTCCAGAGATGATAAAAAGCGAGTGGCCAAGGAAAGAGATTCCGAGTCGCGTGGCATGCCACGTCCGAGCACTAGGGCACTGATGAAGGCTCTCGAGATGGGAGCGGCAACATCGAACAGCAGAGGACAAGCAGCAGCACGTGGACAGTGGTATCCCTGCATCAATGAATCAACCAACCACTTCTGTCGAAGCCCGCCCGGTCATGATTCGACATCCATGCGCATGCTCGCTGTGAGTTGTCAAGGCCCACTGTAGCTTTCGCAATGCCTGCACTCGGGTTGCCATCACCGATATATTGTTCACGGGCATACGCATAGCGTCTCGACCTCCACTTGTGCGCCTTCACCTGTGTTGCCTCGTGTGTATGCATGCTGCTGTCCAAATGCTACTGCTTGCCCTCGAAAAGTCATGCCATCATCATGAGCGTCTGCGTCCGTCACGCGCGTGCTTGCCAGGCAGCGTTCGTGAGTATATCATGCAAGATGCATCTTTGGCGCTCTGACGCATGCGAGATGCACTGTGCTTAGGCAAGCGGGCAGTCGCGGAGCAAGAGCCTTCTGCCAGCTCAGCTGTTTTCCACCGAGCTCCTTGTGGGCAAAAGCCTCCGTGCGTCCAACGGGAAATGGTGCGCGTATGGTGGGAGATCGAACATTGCGGTTCAAAACGTGTACCGTGCAGTCGGCGCGGTCAACGTACCTTAATCAACGCTTCCGTTACATCCTCGGGCAGGTTGGAGACCGAAATCTTGCTATCTCCTGTAAGTGGGAGCGCCGCAGCAGCGGGTCCCTTTGGTGGCCTTGCGCCTTTAGTCTTCTTTGCAATACCTCCGGCTGGTGCGACGGCGGCGGCGGTCGCGGCCTTTGTCTTGGTAGCAGCCTTTCGTGGTGGCAGGCGTCCAGATCGTCCTCCGCGGCGGGCGCCGGCTGGACGGTCCTTCATGATGGCGTCGAGCGATTGGTCGAGCTTTCCAGACATGGCGAGTTGTGGTTTGTGGTGTGATGGAATGTGCCGTGTGGTCGGTGGTGGTCGGAAAGCGGTGCAGAAATGAGGACTGGTGGTGAGCAAGTCGTTTGAATTAAAGTGGCTTAAGTAGATGGAAAGGATGCGCTGGCGCGGTAGAAAATGATGGGCGATGGCCGATAGTGAAGTGAATCAGACGGTTGCGGTTGGCGAAGAAGGCAAGTGGGCAGAAGCTTGCGCCGAGTCGGATGTGCGACCGCTGAGAGTTGTTATTGTCGTCGTGACTGGTATGGTTGATGGCGGAAGATGCGTCGAGTTGGCTGTGACGCTGCGCGGTGATGGATTGTGGGTGCGCTGGTGTGGTGGTGATGAGTTGGTGGAAGAGGAAGAGAAGCAACGGAGGTGGAGGAACAAAGGAGGGAATCTCGAGAAGGGAAGGCTGGAAAAAGTGGAGACAAGGCTTGGCGTGGCTGCCTCACGAGTCACATCTTACAACACATCACATCACAACACATCGCAACACTGCACCGCAGATGCGAAAACGACATTCATTCACACGCATACACCTACAAATCCGTAAGCAAACATAGATGTAATGGACATGCCGCTCAGCTTGTTCGTGCTCCACGATCTATTGGTGCTACCTACCGGTATCCGCTGCCTGGCCTTTTGATCTGGCATGACTGGAAACTCAACGGCTTGCTCAATACCATTTTCGACTCCAAGACCCCAGATATGGCAATCCTTGCCCTCGATGCTGCGAAGATGGTGGCTGATCGTTATTATCATGCCCCTTTCCAGCCCATCAGAGTGCAGTCTGCCCATCAATTAAACCTCACCTCTATGCACGTCTGCTCATTCCAAGGAAGCCAGCATCCCCAACAGTGCCCGAGGATTTGCAGTGGTAGGAGGTGTCTATCGCGGCAACGCCAGGTATGGGTAAGCTGTGAGGATAGAGGGTAATCGCCCGCTCTACGAAGGCTGATTTTAGCCTGGTTGAGAACTAAGGTTTTGGCGAAGAACTTCAATAGTCTGCTGAATTCCGATGGATAGGGTGTGCTGTTGGGAACCACAGTCTGGCATGGTGGTAGTGCTCTATCAATGGCACGTCAGGAATAGCATGCACTTTATTTATGCCGGGCGACGAGAAAGGACGAGGATGGTACTGTACTGACGATGGAATGGGAATACCACACCTAAATACCCGCCACATTCTCATTGCGCTAGGTGGACCTCTCGAGACCTGCGTCTTGCAGGTGGTACTTCGGAGGCATAACTACACCAGATACTCTGCGATCTGCTCGATTTCGACTATCACTACACTTTGCTCTCTGGCAGGTTGGTTGCGGTGCCTGTCTGATCTAACAAGGCTACTGTCTCAGTTCGAAGCAGACATTGTATTCCCTTTCCCTTGCGCTATCAGTGGCTTTCTGACAGTTCTTTGCGCAGGAGATTTAATCCGAGCTAGCAATTGCCGACCTCTACTCAGCTCATCCATTGCGTGATCAGTCAGCAAAGTAGTAGTCTCTGGTAGATGTGCGGCATTGGTATGCCCCTGCCCACGCTGCCCGCCCTTGCATGTCCAATTTCGGAGGCACGGATGAGGACCACAATACCATACTAAAGTCTCGGCATCTCTGCACGTTGGTGACCACGTCTGAGGGAATTTTGCACGGCAAATATCGTCTACCATTCCGTCCGAATCGATTCTAGCGACTACCACGAGTACAAGGCGTCACATTCGCAGCTGTAAACGCCTTTCTTCTTGCGAGCCATGAGCGGTATATCTTGTGCCGGTCCATTCCCGGGTAGCACCGGGCTCAACTACCACGAAGCAAAGACTCTGGTTTCTGGCTTCTGTGAAGCCACAAACTCTCATGTAATTGGACTCTCTACAAATGAGACTGATACTTTGAAGACAGCCTGGGGCAACTCGAATATCCTGCTCTCCATCTCATACACAACTGCAAGACATACCTACGACACAAGTTGCAGTCTAGATGCTCATGCAGAGCTGACTGTGCGCGCAAAAATCTGTGAACAAGCGTTTTATCGTCTCCTCGACGAGTGCGACACAAGTCCTTCCGGAAACCTCGGAAAATACGGTGGCACCGTCTCAAGCGGGTGTGGTGTGTACACACTCTCCACGCAGCCCGAAGAGATTGTGACATGCGGCGGCAATCCTTATCCACGATCCATTGACATGCCACTCAAGACCATGGAACAAGGTGTTGCAGACTATTGCAACAGACCTTTGGAACTCACGCCGGATTACATCTACACCAACACGTTCCTCGTTGACATCCCCAAAGGACAATCGCATGGAAATTTCCTCAAAAATGATATTGTGGTCAAGACAGTCACGGAATTCAATGATCAGGGACAGACTAATTGCGCTTACTCCAAGCCTTTTCAAACGAATGGAGAAGAGTGCAAGCGAAAACTTACTGCCGTCGTCGACAAGTGTGGTGGCGAAGGCGGTTCCCTGAGCGAGAATGGAAAGTACGGATGTGTATTGTGGACGATTTGGGGACAACATGCCACATGAAGAAGAAAGCGAGCGGACTTCCCTGTAAAAGCTGGACGAACGAGATGATCACGTGACATTGATTTCCACACCTTTCTGGTCAAGATCTATATCCCCAGAATCAGCGCCGTTTCGGTCCGGAAACGCAAGCTCTTTTGGTCACTACCTATGAAAAAGTGCCAGCTACCGGGCCATGGTCTCAGAGACCTACCAACCCGCTCCTGTCCAAATGATGACACACTTGGAAGCAATCAGAACCATGCGGGTAGTCATGTTCCAAATTCCAGCAAGGCACTGTGCTGGAAGATTCTTGCTTGCGAGCATAGGGTCCTACAACTCGGTACCTTACGCGTGAAGCCAGTGAGAGGAGGTCACAAATCTTTTCAAGACGGACGAGAAACGTCAGCTGCGCTTCGGCGTTGTTGCAAGGGTCGTACGGTCGTACTGAGAATTCGGCCAATGCTGGTATCAGAGGACAGACTGTCAAGTGTTTCTTCAAGGCATGTCGAGAGGAGAATGTCAACAACGAGGTTTGAGAGAGTGGTTTGGTGATAATAATTCAGTATCTTGTGATACCATGGTTTCATAGTATCTCTGAGGATCCCCTGATAGATGCGGTATCACAATCCTCCAGGAACATTAGTTCTGCCTTCATACCTATATATATATACAGCTCTCATCCTTCTCATCTCAATCATGCCTCATACACACATACATACAAATCTCCATCCTCCCTCTCACCACCGCCACCACCAACAGGAAATCTCTAAACACCCACCTTCTTTCCCCCCTCGGGCAACGGCACCCTCAACAACGAATACGGCCTCTGCCTCCGATCTGTGCCCGGCGCAAACATCATCGTAAACGCCAACTGATTATTCGTGAAATACAAGTACCCATCCCACCCCACACTCAACGTATCCACCCAATTAATCCTCTCATCCCTCACAAACAGAACATCGCTCGCATTCTTGGGATAAAACGCTCCAATCGCATTCGCCTCCGCAACACCATGATAAATCACATCATTCGAATCCGTCTCGAGCCCATCCGACACCCCCGTTTCACCCCAGTTTTGTATCGATGCTTGCGCAAGAAGTTCACTCGCAGGGAAAGAACGATCTCGTAACCGAGCAGTCGGGATAGAGAAGAGTTCGCGTCCAGCGACACATTTCCAATAGAGTGTAGAACTATCCGCGGAAAGAGTAATTCCATCTGCGCCGAAATTGGTGAAAGCAAACGGAGATCCGGAGGGAGCAGGGGCGCCATAGATGTTTTGACCCCAGTGAGGAAAAACGAATTGTTGGGTCGTGCGGACTGCCGGGTGGAGATCTAGATGACGCCAACTTTCTCCTGTGGAAATGTCGACGGTGACGAGCCCGTTGCGGCCTTCGCCGGAGGAATCGGTGATGTAGATGAAGCCTGCGGAGCCGTGGGTGAGGTCGATGCGGAGGTCGTTGAGGTAGGAATCGGGATAGGCGACTTCTGGGGGAAAGACGATGGTTTGGAAGACGGTGTCGTTGGTGAGGTGTACTCCGAGGATTTTGGTGCCGCCTGGGGAAGCATTGACGATGACTCCGTTGGGGAGGGCGACACGTCCGGTGTCGAGGATCCAGGCGCGATTGGCAGCGTCGATGACGATGGATTGGGAACCGATGAGGTAGTTCTGGTAATTGGCGCCTGTGGGCGGGTTGGTGGTGTAGTTGATAGCTCCCCCGGGTGGGTTATTGATCTCTACACTGGGCCAGGCGACTTCGTGGGTGCCATTGATGAGCTCACCGATGGTGAAGCGGCCATTAGTGCCATCATTGGTGTTGGCTGGGTCCAGAGCGCCGGGGTAATTGGAGAAGAGGCGACCTTCGCGTGAAACAGCAATTCCCGTAGGGAACTGGGGGTCGCCGGCGTACAGATGGACGAGTTCAATAGGAGGACCAGCCACGCCGGGGTCGCGAATGAGGAGGTCGTAGTCCAGACCATTGCTTGTAGTGTTGCTTGTGTAGTACTGGGCTGATGCCAGCAGGGAAAAGGCCGTGGTGGCCGCGAAAGCTGATTTGGGAGCCATCATGCTTAACTCGCAATCAGAAAATGGCAGAGGCGGTGGTTATTGTGATGATGAGAGAATGATTGTCGTAGGAGGTTTATATTACTTCTGTTGTGCAAGTCTTCCTGTGCTTGGCCATCGTCACCAATCTTGTCACCGCATAACCGCATAGCCTAGGTACGTCGGCGTAGCGTAGCACGGGAGGTACCTCCTAGCCAGATTCGTATCACAGACTACACGTCTATATTTCTTCTGTTCTGTGAATGGATGTTGCTTATTCCCCTCGAGTGACTGCCATTCATTCACTCATACACTCTCGCTCCCAATACGCCCCATCAACAGAGCATCACACATCTCCCCCTTCTTCAACACCCCCTCAATGGTTGGCAACCGTAGCAAAGCATTCGCACCTCTGAAAGACCCAATTGCCGAACTCCTCTGAAAACCCGTACTTGTTGCATGCAACGCTCCATCCCTCTTCGCCACAACCACGACGCGATGATATTCCGCCCTCTTCGGATCAGCTTTCACATCCTGTTCCAATACCACTCTGACCACCGGTAAGCCATTAGCAGGTTCCATTCCAGACAGCTTCTGCAGCGCGGGCAGAACAAAAAGATGGAACGTCACGATCGCCGATGCCGGATTGCCTGGGAGAGAGAATATCACTCTCTTCTCATCGTCTCCCGTAGAAGACTTGAATGGTATGGTTGCAAATGTCGTCGGTTTTCCCGGTTTCATTTCCACACGACCAAAATGTATAGTTCCGCCTAGTTTTCTTTCGATGGTAGGTTTCAACAAGTCGAGTTCACCCATACTCACGCCTCCGGAGGTGATGATGACATCGCATTTTCGCATGGCAGAGCGAAGAGATTCTTCGAGTGCGCCAGGTTGGTCTGAGGCGATTCCGAGGTCGACGGCGGAGTAGCCTTGGCCACGGATTGCGGTCAGGAGGGTCGGTCGGTTGGTATCGCGGACTTCGCCGAGCTGGAGTGGGCGGGCGGTGTTGTGGGGAATGATCTCGTCGCCGGTGCTCAAGACACCGACTATGGGTCGAGTATAGATTGAGACTTCTTGTGTGCCGACTGAAGCTAGGAGCCCGAATTCGCCACCTATAGCTGTGATGCCTTCACCTCGTCGGAGGATAGTTGTGCCGGCTTGTACGTCTGAGCCCGGTTCTCGGACGTTTTCGCCTGGTTTGATGGCATCTGTGAGGATTTCGATTTCGGCTTCTTCTTTTCCATCTTCGGTCATGCTGCGTAGAATGGTATCTTCAACCATCACCACGGCTGTGGCACCGGGTGGCAGGGGTGCTCCTGTGGTTATACGAGCCACTTCGCCGGTGCGAAGTTCTGGTATGGGCTCCTTTCCTGCCTGGGCATGTGAAATGCCAACGACAGGAAAGAGTCCTTTGGTGGAGGGGACAAGGGGATGGTCAGAGGCCACAATGGCATAGCCGTCGACTATGCTTGCACGAAATGCAGGAACTGACTCAGACGCCGTGACATCCTCAGCCAAGACGGAGCCAATGAGTGATTCGTCGACGGTGGCTTTGATGATTTTCGGAGAGGGAGTGTGGGTTGAGATGTGAGCGAGTGCTTCAGGAACTGGCAGCATAGGGTATGGGGACTCTCGATACCTGCGAGATGCACCTGCAGTCGGGTCATTAGAAATCGGTCGGTCTTCTGGTTTTGTGTGCGCTCTGGGCCCGTGATGATGCCCGTGATGATGCCCATGGTGATGGTCATGGTGATGGCCATGGGCAGAGGATTTCGCAGCTGCGACGTTCACACCAGCATCTTTCTCGAGTTTCTTGACTCCGCCAAGATGTAGAGTTCTGGAGTCAGCTCCAGCTGCCTGTTGGCATGCATGGGGCAACAACTTGAGCACAGCTTCTAGGTTCTCCTTGGCGCCTTTTGGTGATCCCGGGAGGGTCAGGATCAATGTCTTGTTTCGAACTCCCGCTACTGGGCGAGCCATGGAGGCGACTATGATCATCCTCAGTTTGGAGTACTCGAATTTTTTCTTTGACACACTTACAAGGAGTGATGGCGAGCGAAGTAGCCAGCATGGTATGCACAAGACCAGAGGCATGTTTATGTATGAGCGGCGTCACTGCCTGCGAGCGTAATACATTAGCGACTGCAAATCAACCAGATAATCACACCGATATAGCTTCGATTCATCCAGCGTCAATTCCCTCCCCTGCGCCTCTCTCTCTCTCTCCAAGTAAAACTCACCTCAGGAGTAACATCCCCCCTCGCAAACCCGGTCCCACCACTCGTCACAACCAAATTCACGCAATCATCCTCTCCAGCAGACTCATCCGTCCATTGCAGAATCGCGCGCTTAATTTTCTCTATATCATCGGGCACAATCTTGGTATCTTGAACGATCCATTGTTGTTGCTGCGGCTGGTCTCCTCCGCCTTTTCCGGTAGCGGAGGCAAATACCTCCTGGAGAGCGGGAATGCCTTTGTCTGTGGTGGGGTCTTTGCTGGCTGTTTCAGAGACGATGAGGATGGCGGCGCGGAGGGACATGTTGGTGAGTGAAGACTTTTGATATTTGATTCGTGTTGTCGTGGAGTGGCGGGTGTTGTACGACATATAAAGTCATGTAAGTTACCTTGAATTTAGTGGGGCAGAACTTAAGGGGACCTGGGAGTGAAGGACTGAACTTCACTGAAGGTGTTGTTACCCAGGCTGGGTTGTTTGTGTGAGCATGATATGCGTACAGGTGAGACTGACAGTGGGGTATTCGGTATTCCTTAACAAGTGTTATTTCATATACGGTAATATACCAATAATACCGGTGGTCTGTTGTGCATTAAGAGCACTCAGACCTTTGAGCATCAATTCTGAAGAGTTTCCACGAGAGATCAAATGGATTTCATACGGAGTTACTCTACTCGCAGGCTTGTTGCAATCTCTATACTCCCTCTTTAGTACAGAGAGCTCTGCAGCCTACCATCACCCCATTATCTATCTGTACAAAGGTTTCTCTCCCTCATAGTGAGTTAATGCACAAGTCCCCCATAGTACACACCACGCACATCCACCATCTTCTTCCCCCGTGCCCTCGCGACATCCTCTGGTAGACGCTGGTTGGTCAAAGCTTCAAAAGCTGCCTTGACGACATTCATCTTGTTCCGTGAGCGAGGTGTTCGGGCGGCGAGATCCGAGATTCCAGCAGCTCGTGCGAGTTCAAAGATGAGATGTTGACAGCGGTTGCCGAAGCCTATGGTTCACACGTTAGCATGAATTTCTTCTCCCTCATGTCTACCCACCACTGGAGGAAGTCGACGGGCTCATGGTTCGGCACTCACCAGGCGGTCTCGCACTCAACTTCACCACAGAAGCCCCAACTTTCGCTTCAACTTCTCCAAAGATTGTCCGCTCCTCATATCTGGGAATGGGCTTCATATTCCTAATGGCATTCATCATGGCCTGTCTCCTCCCATCTTCGTCTTCTGCGGCTTTGCCCTCCCCAATGCCCAACATTCCATTTTGATTCCCCGCAATAGTCAAGAAATACAAACTCTGGATCTTCCCCATCCGTGTTTGATTGACCACACGATGAGAAACGAGGGTCTTGACTCGTATTTTGCGGATTGCATCTTTGCCGAGACCAATCTGCTGGGATAGACGCAGCATGTGAGGATCAGAGTCTTCCTGGTCTTCTTTGCGAGTCTTGTTTGCGTTATTGCCCTGGCCGTGTTTGCGGAAAGCTGCGCCGAGAGTGGATCGTTCGCCTTGTTTCAGTCGACGGCTGTTCATTTTTGCGAGTTGAGCAGCTGTGGCATCGACCACAGGACGGATCGTGGCAAAGTCGTCAATGTAGTCTATTCGCATGGGGTCGGTTCGCAGACGGCCCTGTTCCACCAGGTCTGAAGATGGAATTGCTTCTTCTCCGACTCGGATGGCCTCCATTTGTTCGCGAGTGTATTTGAGCGCAAGAAGTCTCTTTTCGCGCGCGGTATAGGGACGCAGACTGGATTCAAGGCTCTCGGCTTGCGGTGCTCTCACACCGTCGCGCAATCGGCGTTGCTGGGAGGGAGTGGTGCTAAAGGCTCGGCGCGAAGTCGAGTTGGTCGCATCCAGGGAGACATTTTTTACGCGGCACGAGAGGCATTGGTACACTTTGGAAGTGGCCATGGGTGGTGATGTATGTGATCGGCGGAGCAGTGGTGCGGTGCGGGTGAAGTCGAGGAGGGAGATGGAGGTGGAAATGGAGATGGAGGTGGAAATGGAGTTTGCGGAGAAGACGCGGCTTTCCCGACGCCACGTCTGTCTCTGTATTGAAGAAAGTCCTTCTGTATACACATTCAATCAACACCAACGACAACATGGTCTTGACAACTCGTGCTGCCCGCACTTTGGCGTGCAGCAGTTGCAGACAATCAGTCTTGAGATCCTTCATCGCCAGCATAGGAGCCACCACAACCACAACGACAACAATAACGACAACGACAACAAGACGATCTTTTGCCGCGTTGACGACCAGATGGAGAGTGATACACGGCGAAGAACATGCCATCAACGACATCAATGTCCATGTCTCACCCAACGAGCACAAGACGGGAGAGGTCAATACGCAGAGGAGTCGAGAAAGAGATGAAAGACGGGTAGCAAGAAAGGCGGCGACGACGACACTCGAGTCCGATGAGGAAATTGAAGTGACGGGCGAACAGCTCCAAGAGATGCAAGAATTGGAAGAGGCCATTGCAGCAGAGGAGGCGGAAAAGGAGAAAGCCCAGGCCATGCTGGCTCAAGAAGACTCTCTACCTGCTCCAGAACCAGAATCTGGCCAACAAGAACAACACATGCCCTGGTATCTCCAACTCAACCCTCCTCCCACAGAACAATCCCCTCTCTCCCCCCGCCAAGCCATCCCCCCCATTCCAGATCACTCCCCTGAGATCCTCCCATCCCTCCTCGACTGGATCTCTGTCACACTCGGAATCGACGACCTCACCCTTATGGACCTCCGCGCTCTCGACCCCCCACCAGCCCTCGGCGCTAACCTTATCATGATCATTGGAACCGCCCGTTCAGAGAAACATCTCCACGTATCCGCCGACGGCCTCTGTCGCTGGCTACGCGCATCCTCTCACAACATCACACCTACTGCAGATGGACTTCTCGGTCGTCAGGAACTCAAAGTAAAATTGCGCAGACGCGCAAAAAGGGCTCGTTTGATGTCTGCTGTGGGCGGTAAGGGTAATGAGACGGAGTTGGAAGAGGGAATCAGGACCGGATGGGTTTGTGTTAATCTTGGGAGGCTGAAGGGTGGCGAATTGCCTTTGACACAGGCGGAGGAGGAGGCTCAAAAGAAGATTGTGGGGTTCGGGTCGAGGACGAACGGATGCCATGTTGTGGTGCAGTTGATGACAGAGGAAAAGAGAGAGGAGATGGATCTGGAAAAGTTGTGGATGGGCATTTTGAATCGAAGTCTGAAGGCTAAGGAGGATTTGATGAAGAACGGTGAGGAGGAGGGGCAGGAGGAGGTCGAAAATAAGATGGACGTAGACGCAGTTGAAGATGGTGGAGACGATGGGAAGGTGATTGACGAGGGAAAGTTGGTTGACGGGAAATATGTGCCCTTTTCGCCTGCTTTTGCAAAAAGCACAACCCGGCGGAATGTGCGGGCGTAGTACATTTCACTGGAGTCTTGGCGCTTTTTATGAACGGCTACGGCTGACTCCAATGGTCCCGTCCTGCGATGAGAATGGTGCAAATATGCACCAACAGCCCTCTGCACTGCTTTTTATCCGTGCCATGACACTGGACCTGGAGAAATCTCCTCTCTTCCCGCCCAACCCGATCCGTCTCGCTGTGCCGTTGCCAATACCTTTCCCATCACAACATAGTAATGATAGTAGTCTCGCTGGTGCTCCTCGCGACATGTAGCCTGACCTCGAGGCAGCGCGGCCGCAATGCCGTGTCACGGACAGGGACGGCAACCCTCTCCTTCCTGGACGCTCTTGATTCAGGGAGAGGAAATCTCATGCTCTGTGACCTGCTCTGTGACCTGCTCTGCTCCACCTGCACACTGCGGACCTTGAGTGCACCATCTCTTCCATCCTTGGGGGCGCACACCTTTTAGGGGACCGAGATATGACCCAAGCAGGGCTTCCGGTCCACGAGGAGAAACACAAGACAAGCTTGACTTGTACTACAAGACTACCTACCGCTTTTCCTCGCGCGCTGGCTTCGCAGAGGCCTTCTCGTCGCTCTCACCGTTGCTCCAACCATCACTCCCCCCTGACCGTATTTCCAGCCGTCCCAAATCAATCCTGTTCCTGCGCGGCTTCACCTGCAGTCTTGACCCAACAGGGATTGGTCCACTAACCCCTGTTTCGAGTCTTGGCGGTTCTCGAAGTGGCATATAGCGCTTGGAGGCATAGTTCTCCGAGTACTGTACTAGATGGCAGTAGCCTGGAATGTCAGTACTGGTTGGCGCAGACCGTGAGGACAGCGTGGTATGGTCTACTCATGGTCAGCCAGGGGCGCGCGCTCACGACCGGGTCCATGTGTAACCCGTTCCACTCTGCACCGCGGGTTCGTAGTCTTCAGAGAGCGCGCTGGCTTTGCTTGCCCTTGATGATATGACTAGCGATATCTGCTCGCTCGGAGGCTACACCGGGCCCAGGCCTAATCCGTTCCTCTCTGTCCGCAACTTTGTGAATGTCAGAGAGCGCGCTGGCTTTGCTTGCCCTTGATGATATGACTAGCGATATCTGCTCGCTCGGAGGCCACGACCGGGTCCAGGTGCAACCCGTTCCTCTCTGTCCGCGGGTTCGTAGTTGTCAGAGAGCACTGGAGTATCCTTTTGCCATTATGACTAGCGGTGTCTGCTCGCTCGGAGAAGTCCAAGATAAGGGGGCTAGGACGAATCGCTGTTCGAGCCATGGACAACGCTCCATTTGAGCTCCAGCTCTCAACATGGACGCGCCGTGTGATGGCGAAGAATGGTCACCATGCGTATCGGGTCCTCACTGTTTCGTGGCTGTTGTTGGTCTCGTGAGTTGGAAAGACACTGCTGGAGGGTAAGGAGTTCAACTTTCACAGTCTGCCTACCCTAGGTGACGTTGGTGATCGATCCAGCGAAGACAGTAGGAGTCCATGGGAGCACTCTGGCTCTGCTAGATGTCCATACTGGCGCTGTCCCCAAACAAGTGGGCTTTGCATGCCCTTGATGTTATGACTCGAGAGAGAGATTTGTTTGCTCGCTGTCGAGAGGTGCCGTGGTTGGCCCGCTAGCAACTTGCGGCCTTCACCTCCCATGACAACCTCCTACCACTCCTCTTCCACTTCAGCAATCCCTTCATAAGCCATCGATCACCATAGCTGCACCACAATCATAACGACATCATGTCCCTCGATGCTGCGATCCAAGCCACCGCCGCTGAACTACAGACGATGATCCTGAATTTTACAGCAACATCATTCGTCCCAGGAACTGTCGTAAGAATACAGCAGGGCATGCGGCCCCCAGGACAACTTCACATCAACCGCGCCACGAGGGTGCAAGCTGTCCAAGCCTACTACGCGAACACAGTATTCGAGCTACCTGGCGATTCAGATAGATTACTCCTCCTTCGATGGCTTTGGAGTATCCCTCCAGGGCACCTCCCCCATATCCGCACAATCCACATCACTAGGAGCCCAGTTAACAGTGCGTGGTTTCCGGCGTCAGGGAGGCGCCATTTCGAGCTCAGTACCGACTACCATGCCCTGGTACAGATGAACCAGTGGCCGAACCCCGTTGCGTTTCCCAGAGAAATTTTTGCAGACCAGAGCGTTATGAAATTCCGAGAGACTGTGCCATCCGAGGACGGTGAGGGGGAGGTGTGGAAGTGGGTGGGTCTTGTGGAGTTGACGTCCATGATGCACGCGTAAGTCTTTTGGGGGGGCAAGGGAATGGAATGGACTGTTGGGTTGGGAGGTGCTAATTTTTGCTGTATAGTGCGGTTAACCCACTCTGATTGATCCCGCCGCTGGTCTCTCCTTGCTCCAGGGGAACGATGACGACAATGACGACGAGAATGAGGATGATGGAGAGAGGACTAGAACGGCTATGACAGAGAAAAAGAAGTGGACGAAAGGAGAGGCGCAGTAAGACGAATACCCAGACAGAGAAGACGATGACGACCATGATACCCAGACAAAGAAGACCAAGACGACGACGACGACTACCCAGACAGAAAAGAAGATGACGACGAATGAGATGGTGTCGTAAGAATAATCACAACGATGAGATGATGTGGCGCGGAATAATAATTACAGCACCAGAGCGCCTGCAACAACACAGCATGACGACGAGGCACGAGAGAGTGAAAGTTAGTTGATAAACCCGCAATGAGAACAATCGTTGAGCCTGTCAACAGGGGGTATCTATGCGATATTGTACAGTCCCTTCATGGGTTGCCATGCAAATGCACTTTATTCACTCTTCGTACACGGACGGCGCTTGCCAGTCCGTGCTCTGTACATCGTCTCCTTCGTCCCCAAACTCCCCAAACTCCTAATCAAAAGACCATGACCACCGCACGTGACTGCCACGCACTACGGCTCAGCACTGAACGGCCCTTGCGAAGTATTCGCCCTCTCCAGAGTGGCATACGGCGCCGGCATCTTCGGCACCTTGGGCTTCTGATGAGCAGTCGTGCGAATCAGCTCGCGCGCGTCCTTGTGGCCACTACTAGTGAGCCTCCGCAGACCCGACCGAAGCGCTTTGAATCCACCTGTGCCAGCAGCAGGTTTCGTCGTATATTGGCTCAATTGGTAGTGGTCGTCACTCGTGTGGGCTCTACTGATATTTTGCTCCTCATCACCATCCGAGAAGGGCTCAGCATCGGCGTCACCATCAGACATCATGTCGTAGTGCGGTCGAACGGGTGTCTTAGCCATCATCACCGGCGATGTGATGCTACGGTTATGCAAACCAGGTCGTTGCATTGGCGAAGGGTGCGCAGATTGCGCAAATGCGGTCGGATTCATGATCGCTGGTGGTGGTTGTGGCTGATAGCGCGCCTCAGCAAAGCCCGTCTGGAAGGAAGTGACACTCGCATTTCGCTTCAGCGAGCGATGTAGAATGGGAAGCGCCTGCTGATCGTACAGATGTTCACGCTCGTCGACCGGATATCGTGCCATATGGCGCCCATTTGTCACTGGTTGAGGTGACTCGCCGTCGTCGAAGAAGTCGTCCAAGCTATCGAGCTTCTCGGCCAGCTCGCCAATGTTGGGATCGACCACTCTTGTGTCGTCAGAAACCATGGTGGATGTGCGTCCATCGATGAAGTAGGAGTCTTGGTACTCTTCCCTGTGGAACTCAATCTCAGGGGTTGACTGTGGCTCAGCATCCTGGGCACCATTCATGCCTGCAAATGTAAGCGTCAAGAAAACGGCATGCACATTGGTCCGTGTCTGCTGAGAGTAGATGGCTGGCATTGGTATCGACCAGCCAGACTCCTCTGGGATGCCGTATAAGCTCTTGGTGCTGTCGTACTCTTTGCGCGTTGCGCGGCTCGAGTGCGACCCAGCCATGCTCATGCGGAGATGCTTATTGTCAAGCGGTGTGCCCGTCATATCAATCACGTTGTCCAGCACGCCGAGTGCTTGTTGACAATGCTCAGTTTGCAACAATCGCAGAAGCGGGGAGATGAGGTCTGGTCCTTGGCTAGCAATCTCTGGTTTCTGCATATCAATCTCCGGTATCATCACGTTGAGCACTCGCATGGTCTGGACCTTGAACCATGACGAGCCATTGTTGACCATACCAAGCAGGAACACCAGACTGCGGAACTCCTGGGTGGGAAAAAACGCTGTCCGCAGCGCTTGCATACACTGAATCAGGAAGTCCTTGTCACTTCTGTATTTGCCTTCGGAGAAGCCAGTCAGGACTCTAGAGAGGTTGACATAGTCCTGGCTCTCCGCAGCAAATGCAAGCGTGTCCGCTGACTCCCGACATGTCAGATCGCTTTCATCGTTGAAGTGGTGCAGATATCTTGGCAAATTTGCAAGTGTAGTGAACAAAAGTCGATCGTCATCTCCCACAATGTCGCTCGATGGCAGCTTGACCAGTTTCTCCATGATCTGCAGAGAGCGATTCATCGAGCTGCTCGAGCGCACACCTTTGTATATGAGTGCATGAACACCCTGGAAGCCAGCCTCCCATTTGGCAGGTTTGCTGTCATTGAGTATCTTGAGGACTGCGGGATCGCTGAGGTCCATTTTCTTGAGTAACAACTCCAGCATATGAAGACCCTCTTGAAACTCTCGCTCGAAGATTGTGTCTAAAACGGCACAAGTCGTCCAGAAGAGCTGAGGGTACTGCAGCAAGCTCAAAGGCTCGAGCGCGTCAATGATACTCCGCAGTGTCGTCAAGATCTCGAGTGAGAAGATGAGATAATCGTGGTTCTCATCATCAGCGATGGTGTTTGACAGCCTT
The DNA here is from genome assembly GCF_000320565.1 of Sphaerulina musiva SO2202. Classification (NCBI taxonomy): domain Eukaryota; kingdom Fungi; phylum Ascomycota; class Dothideomycetes; order Mycosphaerellales; family Mycosphaerellaceae; genus Sphaerulina; species Sphaerulina musiva. The sequence goes on from NW_016017392.1 coordinate 1,381,295, forward strand.
GCAAGCATATCCGCCAGCATGTGTGGATCCAGCGTGGTCGATACACAGCGGAAGACCTGGAAGCTCCTGCAGGCGACGTGACGCACAGCACAGCATGTTGCCCAGTTCATGGCCACCTTACCCATTTCTTCACGAATACCAGGATACGTGATGGAGAAGATACGAACTACTTCGTCGACCACATATGACATGGGTTCAGACACCGCGCGATCGTTCTCTTCACCAGCACGAACCTCGTTGTCAGTGTACGACCAAACAATCTTAGTGTCTTGTCGTCGCACGGACTCGATGAAATCCTCGATCGACTTCTTATCAGGCTCGGTTGCGCCGGGATCGATCTTCGATATGACCAGCTCGTGGATGAGGTGCACAAGGAGTTCTCGCGCCTGATCTTGGACAATGCTGATGTGCTGATCCCATTGCACTAGGATGACTTGTAGCAGAGTGGGCACTTTGTCACCTGGTAGCTGTAATGGCGACACTACCAAGTCAACCAGCAGAATCATGCTCAGCTGGCCAAGTGACAGGCCATTCTGCTTCGCGCCACTGGGCAATACCTGAGAGAGGTCTGCGACATACGGCAGCTGCAGAGTGGGTGTTTCCAGAGGCGCCTGTGTAGGTTTACGTCGCTCTGCAACCATGTTCCTCGGGGAGATTTGCATCAGTAAGTATTCGACCACCCTTGCACCAGCAGGCGTTTTGGACAGGAACACCACAATCTGCTTCGCGTAGATGACGAAATTCTGCTCTTTCTTGTCCAAGCAGATGTTGATGATGAAGTCCAGAACCAGCTGGACGTTGCCTGCGTACGGACCCGTAGCCAGCGCTTGCCAGAGTGCCTGGATCTCGTTGTGCAGCGTGATGCCGGTCTTGACTGTGATCTCGAACAGATTCACGAGCAGCATGTATGTCGTTCCCGTCGGTCCCCCGTTCGGATCCAGTTGCAATTCGATCTTTTGAATCCATGGCAGCATACCAGACACCATGTTCCGCTGGTGATCCGGCTGTAATTCATTGAAATATGCCGAGAACTCGGAAAAGACATGGAATGCAAGCTCCGGGTGCTGGCTCGCCAGACGGCAGGAAATCTCAAACTGTGCCAGCTTGTATACAGCAGTGGTTTTGTCCGAAACACTGATGTCCAGATCTTGCAGTTTGGACGTCTTTTGGAGGCGCTCTTCCAACGCACGCAGTAGTTTGGCGGACTTGATGCGGATGTCGTTATCCTCATTGCCGAGAGTGTACAGGCCAGCACATAAGATCTTCCAGAACGGCGTCGCCACACTGGTGTTCTCGGTCAACACCTTGGTGACGACCTCGAAGTAACTCGCAAGGGCTTTACTGCCTCGCGCCACATAGCACATGCGCATCGTCTGCGCCATCAATGCAGGCTGATCGGTGTTGTAGACGATGAGGTTCTGCAACGCCTTGCGGCCCAGCGCATGTGTGCGGTCGCTCGGCGCCTCGAAGATGGCGCTGATCCAGGAGAGCATGCGGCGGATGTCGAATTGCATGAGTACCTTGCCGTCTGCGACGAAACGAAGCGGCCCAGCACAGAGTGAAGCCATCGAGCTCAGCGCGGCCGCGCTCAATTCGTTCTTCTCCTTCTCGAGGGCGGAATTGATGATGCCTCGACTGCGCATGTCGCCTTCGCGTTCCAGAATGGAGAGACGCACATGGTCCTGCTGTCGACGTAGTTGAGGTTCATTCGGCGAGAATCCGCACCAGTTCTCCATGAGCGAAAACGTTGCTTGCCTTGCTTGGAACGACATCCACTGGGAGCCATCTTTGAGCTTCCTGATGCAGTCGTACAAGACTTCGACGAGAATGCAGAAGTATGTCCGGAGCTTCTGGAATTCGAGCTCGCTCTGGATCTCGGCATCGCTCAAGAAGATACGCAGATGCTTTGTGTAATCCATCATGTAGTGCAACACGTACTCTTCACTGGATATGTTCGGGTTTTGGAGCAAATGTGCTGTCAGACTGAGTAGGCGGGTGATCTCCGTCCTAAGGAAGTCAGTACGCCGACTCCGTCTCACGTTCGTGCTCACAGTCCGCTGATGCGAGGCCATCCGTTCTTTGGCTTCCTGACTGCATGCCATGACATATGGCTGCAGCGTCTCCAGCAAGCTTTGGAAGAGCGTGGCATTGGTGGCGCCCAGACCAGTGACGGCCGCATCTCGAATAGCAGCGTTGGTCACGGACAGGAACGGTACGACTCTCGAGAAGAGCTCTGAGGCTGATGCGATGCGCTCCTGGCTGGTGGCGGACGACTTCGAGCTCTTGCGAGCATGCTGCGATGCTTGGCTCGATATGGGTAGATGCGTCGGCGAGCCTCCCACGTTGGTCAATGTAGTGCAAGCAAAGATGAGATGGATCTTCCACTGCTCGATGATAACTTCCGGTGGCGTGATGTGAAGTCGCTGGCCCGGCCTACCGTTTGCGAAAGTCTGCTCCAGTGCAGAGACTATGACCTTTTGGCCCTCGGCCAACGCACCAATAGCACGATAGCTGTGCGACAATCGCTGACAGACGAGCTCCCTCGTCAACGCGACAGCATGCAGACAAATCTCTGAGCTGAGGCGAATGAGGTTCGGGAAGACTTTGAACCAGAGATTCTGATCATGCGCCACATCGCTGCTGCACAAATCGACCAAGGTTCCACCTACGTTGCTCTTGCGCAGACCTTTCTGCAAACGACTCCTCTCTGCCAGCGACAAGCGCTCGTCGTTGACATCAATGACCTGCTGCGAGCCGCCTTGGAGGATACTGATGATACGATTACTAGGCTTACCCAGTGCGGTGTCAAACTTCGTGATGAGGCTGAGGACATTAACTGCGACAGCTCTCACGGCTCTTGACGGAGAGCACAGGAAGAACAGGCCATGTGACTCTACTTCGTCGACGTGGGCGAGTATGCCTGACAGATCCAGGGGTAGTGGTCGTACTCCTTCTTCTTCATCATTCGGCTCTGCCACGACTTGACGGGTTCGCTGTTGGATATCATCGATCCATATTTGCAGCAGTTCCACGTACAACTTCAGTGTGCTCTCAATGTGGCCAGGGCCTAGCAGACTGCCATCGGAGACAGTGGCGTATCGATCGTCGAAATTGAAGATAAAACGAGCGAAGCCGATGGTCACCTGCTGTGCGTGTGACTGTCGAGCGATGGATTTTAAAGATTGCGCCGAGGACGTTGCAATATGAGATTGTACATGCGCGGTGCCGGTGCAGAGCAGATTGACCAGAGAGTTGATTGGCAAGTGCGGCGAGAGACATCGCGGCAACGCCTCGACAGCAACGTGCAGCAGATCGTAATAATGTTGTCGTACATCATTTGGGTTCATCAAATCGTCCCTCTTATTGAACATGAATGCCTCTGCCATAGGCGTCTTAGGCGTTGTTTGCGAAGCAAACTTCTCGTCCAGGACGGCCTGACCGCCAAAGGTATTATCGCAGATGATTGTAAGTTGACCAAGCATCTTGCAAAACTTGACATAGTATTCTTTTGCGACATCATCGAGATTCGTAGTCATTACAGGCCGTGATAGGCGCTCAGTCCGGCCAGCGGACACAGCGAAACCTTGCGATCGAGTTCTTCGATGGGTAATGGGCGACCGCGTCGAGGGATCCACGAGCGAGTCGCATTCAAAGCGAGTAGGGAAGGGCGGACATTCTCCCTTCTCGAGATCAGCCATGATGGCTAAGAAGGCACGAATCGCAATCACAGTCTTCTCCGGGTCCAAGTTCTCGATCTTGAGGTCTTTCTCGGCGCCCCAGGACGACCCCGAAAACAGCTCTGCATTCATAAGGGGGAAGATGATGGTGCGGAAGCAAAAGTCCTGATGTTTGAACCCAATGATTCGGATGAGCTGTATGAGAGGATCCGCGATCATAGGGTCGGTTGAAATGAGGACTCTCTTGCCTCCCTGAAGGACGATCTTAACGATCTCCTCGAGCTTCCGCACGATCGCGTTGGACGAATCCGCGAATCGATACAGATACCGCCAAGTCAGCCGGCACAGCGCCTTGAGGGCATGTGAACGTCCGGCTCGGTCTCTCGCCTTGGGTTGAAAGTTGACGGCCAGTGGCAGCCATTGTGTTGCGAACTGCTCCGCAGGCGAGGCGCTCAACAGCACAGCCTGCAACGGATACACATATGGCCAATGGTCGGCTTTGGATAGCATTTGGGTGATCTTGGGCTGTATTATAGCGACCACTTCCTTCCACTTGGGATGGTTCAGCTCGCTCGTTGCCGTGGCGGCGACGGGAAGCAGTAGATGCTCGAACAATTCGGCGTAAGCGTGCTTCATCATCCTCCCGTGCACTTCCGCAAAGAACTTCGCCAGCAAATGAAGCATTTCGCACGATTTCAGCCATTCTGACTCAGGTTGCGACCGCACCTTAAGCCACCGCATGCTCTGCACGAGAAGAGCGGTTTTTGCAGCCAATTTGTGGTCTACTACGCCCTTTACGCCGAGACGTTTCTGCGCGTTCTCGAGATCTCGAAGAAATCTGTCTGCCACTTGCTCGAATCTGATACCGCTCATCACACCCAGCAACTGTCCTCTGATGACCCAATTCGCGCGAATGACAGCTGACGTGGCGAGCAAGTCAGGATCTGCACTCTGCAGCTGGCCATAGATCACGTCCTCCAGCCGTCCTGCGGTGTTGTACGTGTTGTCTGGTCCGTTGAGCGCCTTCACCGTCGTCTGTCCAATAATCTCGATGAGCACTCGGCAGAGGATATATATTGATACTGTCGATCTCCGGTCCGCCATCTGCACATTCTGCTCCATGAGATATACATCCTGTCCGCTCGGAGGTGACATCGGCGTCGCATACGTGTTGCCACTCGCCATGGTCCTGTGAGTCAAGCCAGCTGCTTCTCTCATTGCTCGTAGCTCCGTGTACATGTTGTTGGCCACGTCGGCCTTCTTCTTCCGCCAGTGGATGACGGAGTCAATGAGAGAGTTTGGCTTGTGTCGATTGATGTGCCCAAGCGAAGAAATGAGCTGGTCGAAGGCCTGGTCGGCACCAGCACCGCAGATGTTCTCAATTCGCGGCTCTGGCTCTCCCGGCTTTTGCATGCACCTATCAATCCTCTCATCGGCCTCTGCAATGAACGATGTGAACAAGTGATGCAGCGCATATTCTCCCACAGTTTTCGGCTCCGAGCCACTTGCAGAACTATGAGCCCGTGATTGCGAGCGGTTGTGCTCGTGCGTCCTCTTCACGCGTCCACTGTGCATCCTCTCCGGTCTGCGATGTCCTACAATGCTGTCGAAGCTCTTATTGATCGCCACGCCATTGACGGGGCTGCTGCCCGTGCTCAAACTTCCACCAAGCTGCGACATTGATGGACTCTTCTGCAGATGCACAGGGAGGCCGCTATCCTGCGACGTTGCCGCAGAGGCAGACATGATCTTGGTCGGACTCAAGGGGCTGCTGTTCGCCGAAGCCATCAGGCTGGGATTTCGCGAGTGCTGCACGCCATTGACGATGCTCGCTTGTCGGTGGTGGCTATAGGAGACGGCGGGCTTGCGCTCGATGTCGACGCTCTGCTTGTGGTGGTGAGAACGGGTTGAGGGTGCGACTGGTGTAACGGCGCGGGGCGATGCATTTCGTGCGGCGGTTGCGCTCAGTGCGCGTCCTCTCGTGATGCTGGGCTCACGCGTAGAGTGGGGGCCAGAGGTCGTGGCCGGGATCGGGCTCGTCGCATTGTTCGGCTGCGGAGGCGGCGGATGGACATAGGGAGCGGTCGGTGGCGCAACGAACGACGGCAACAGCTTCTCGGGCGGAGGGGAGGCGTTTGGATCGTGATAGAGGACGGGCGATATGGCAGTACTGATGGGAGCAATAATGCCTTCGGCAGGAGATGGCTGAGCTGTAGGGACCGTGATTGTCAGCGCCGGGACGACAACAAGAGGCTCGGGCAGTGTCATTCGAGTTGCCGATGCTGGGACGGTATGGTAGGTACCTAGGTGTTGGTACTCTGGGGGGATTGTGCTGTCTGGGCGGCGGGGAGTCGACGTTATTATGAACTGTCAACAATCTCGGAAGTGAACCTACTCATCATCTGAACTACTCATCCGACGATGCCATCCAACACCAAAATTCCCAGTCTCGCCGCCGCAGGGTCGTGTTTCTGGCCGGCCGCTTTGAAACTGGGATGGACCGGGGAACAGAAATGGAAGCAGTCGCAGGCAACGAGTCGTGTGCACAGCGCTGTCCCACCATACTCCCGTCGCCAGGCTGCCAGATATTCTTTTCCCACGGAAAACGGAATTTCTCGACCTATGTGGATCGTGTGATGGATGTGTGGTGTGAAAGAGTTGCAAGTCCAGCCAGGGACGTTGATCTTCTACCTCTAGCTCGCGCTCGCGCTCGCTTGTACCCTCCTGTCTGCCTCGCCTCCTGCGTTGTCGCGGCTCTGAGTCTTGGCTTGGGAATCCGTACAGAGAAGACAAGGGGGAAGGTAAGGGGGAAAGCAAGTCGTAGTAGGGATGTCTGATGATCTGAAAGCTATGTACCTGTCCGGTAGAATATATATTGGTATAGTGGGTCCCTACCCTGGTGGAACCTTCCCTCGGTGCCACCGTACAAGGGAGGCACTGAGCACGGTTCTACTATGCCTAGGTATCACCACGTTTACTCCTTCCTCCGCTCTCTGCTAGGGGGGCCGGAAGTCGGTCGCCTACGACCGAAATCCTCCCTTTACGCCTACGTTTGCAATCCATTATATATAGCGAAAGGTGTATATCAACGAGTGTACGCGGTAGGTAGTCTATTTAGTAGTTCGCTTCTCCGGTGCAATCGGAATTCTATCGTACTATGCGTCGTCGTACGTTATCGCTAAGTTGCCCTTGTTATTAGATCTCCTATCCTTCCGTCTACTTAGGCGTCCCCGTAGCTAACTAGTACGGTCCTAACTACGAACTTGGTATAATCGGTACTAACTTACGCGACGGTTCTTTACGAGCCTTTTCTTAGTGAATTCCGAGTACATTTTGTTACGTTTCTATAGTAGGGTTTCTAGTATACTCGTAGAATCCGTATATAATAAGGGGAAAAGGTATATACGTACGACAAAGGAAAAGGTAGTATAGGTCCCGTAGTTGTATATGTTTTAGTAAGACTATTAGGTATAATCGTCTTAGTCGCGGCTTATATTAGTCGTACCGTACCTCGGTTATACTATGTATTAGTCGCTCGGTTAGTCGATCGGTCGCACCGTACGACGGTCGCGTCGCGTATCGCGTCGCGCTCCCTCCTAGCCGGCAGTTTTCAAAGATCTAGTACTCGGTACCCTAGATTCTCCGTAAGGTAGGCCTCTAGCTCTATCCGTATAGTCTCGAATCGGGCTGTATCGGCGAAGGTCGCATAAGTCTAAAGTTGGGCCAGCTATACTTAGACGTACCCGTCCGCGTTTACTGCTCGTCGTATGTCTAGCGTAGTATTTAATGTTTCTCTAATAGTGTTCAGGCGTTCTAGTAGCTTCGTCCGCGTAGCGGCTGTCGGCGTACCCGGAGGCATCGTCCTGTTTACGCGGACCGTCTAGCTAGGTCCTTGTAGACCGCGTCCTTCTACCGACTTACGTCTCGGGGACCTAGATCTGTCTCTCTCGTTCTCCCGGAGGCTATCGTCGCGGGTTCTACGCGTAGAGGGTATCGTACGGACTCTGCGCTAGGTAGTAGGAGTACTTATTACCGACCTCAGCTATCGGTATATAGTAGGCGTCTGTAGCTTCGTAGGTATTGTCGTCCTAGTTAGTCTCGTCTTTGCTATCGTTAGGTTAACTAGGGCCGGCTGTTCCTTCCTATAGTGCTAGGCTAGCAGCGTTTGTCCTACCTAATCTACCTAGTCTATTAGACTCTGTAGTTGTATAGGGTCATTTTCGGACTACAGCCCTACGCGGACTCCCGTACCGTATATCAATCTATCGCCCGCTTCGTTAGCTACCTTATAGAGGTATTCTGCCTCTCGGAGTATTATCTTGCGGAGCTCTATAAATACTCTAGTACGGTAAACTATTATAGGCATCGGAGATCTCGGGGACTAGTTCCTAATCTATTAGTATAGGTTAGCCTCTGCCTTAATCGCCGGCGTCCGGGGTATAAAGCGTTGCGGCGCTTGTTGCTTCGTCCGAATAGGTGTTTAGGGTTCTAGGCGGGCGGGTTCTAGGTAGGCGGGTTCTAGGTTTGTATAGCCTCGCGCTACAATCTATAGCAGCGATACTACGGTCTAGTCTCCTAAGAACACTATCTAGGTTCTGTCCCCTTTGACCTTATAGTACGCGTCTGCTATCTTTACGGCCTATTACGTCGCGAGGTCTAGGTTGCGTATTAGCTAATCCGTATTAGACATCGTTCCGTCCGTTAGTACCGTATAGCGGACGTCTATCTCCTTACGGTACTATCTATCGAATACAGTATAGTCTACCGGTCCGAGGTTCTCGAGGATAGTAGTCGCTTGCTCTGCCGTCGGTAGTATATTTGTAGTAAATAATTAGACGGGGCTAAAGATTTCCTATATAGGTCTCGGCATACGGGTCGGGATTTCTAGTATAAGGTCTACTATTGTATTCACTATCTCTATCCCGTATTAGAGGGCTTCGCTAATAAACTCGGGTATGCTCTAGTATCCTAGCCGTATAAATCCTTGTCCTAGAACCTTTATTGCTCTAGGACCCGACTTCTCTACTAGTTAGGTTACTAACGTAGCTTCTGCTCGCCCGGTCGCTCGGTCGAATATCGTTAGACGGTAGATATAAGGTAGGCCTAGTCTGAATGCTAGTAGATAGAGGAACGGCGATACGGCCTTTATAGTATCGGCGACCTTCTCTACGTCAATCTCTATCTATACTCGCTATCGGGCTAGTACCTCTAGCAAGGTCGTGTCTAGCTATACTTTCTGAAATAAACTGCCGATATATACCGTAGTACGTACCGGGTTTAGGCTTCGGAGAAAAAGATCCCTAATCGCCGGGGTTAGTACTGTCGGAGGAGGGGCATCGTCTATACGATGGTTATCGTCGTCGTCGTATATACTAGTAAGGTCGTCGTTGGTTCCGGATCTTATACCCGTTATCGACTTCGGAAGCCGGTTATCCCTCTACGCCTTGATCGTTTCTTTAGCGTACCGAGGAATTTCGGATACTATACGGTATCCGTCCCGGTATACTAAGTACTATTGTTGGTCGGTAAGCGTAGTAACCTTGTCTGCGCGGACGATTCTTAGGATAAACGGGTCTTCCTACGAGCGGTTCCTAGCTATATACCAATTTGCGAAGGTATTAATTGAGCTATCGTTAAGCTACGCCTCGACATCGAAGATAAGTATATCTAACCCCGTCTCCGGGAATTAGGAATCGAGTTGCCTGCCTTTTAGCTTCTATCTATCCGAAAAATCGTACCTAGTAATGCCGGCCTTCGGATAGGCGATAAGCAGTTGTAGTAGATACTAGATAGAACTCTACTAGGTAACCTCGGTGCTTCGGTACTAGGGGTAGCAATCTCTCTAGATATGCTAGAGGCTATAGACAAACGGTACAATAGCTCCTAGTAGCGGCTTCTCGTTATACACTAGTTCGGTATACTAAACAAAGTGCTTTACTCGGTCCTGCCGGCTTATTTAACCGCCGTCAAAACGGTAGGCTAGTATCTTAGATCCGACGATAAGCTCCGCGTTGTATAGGTAAAGATATACTTCCTCGCGGAATGCCTGAAATTCGCCGTAAGCTCGTATATATACGGTCGCTTATACGGCCCCGTTTGCTCGGGAGTTTCGAGCTTCAAATTCTCGAACGCGTTCAATTGCCTACCTTACGAGCTCTACTTTAGCCTGCGCCGAGATTTCTATAGTATAGCCTACGGTATACTAGCCCTAGCTATCTTTGATTACCGACTTGCCGACTCCTTCAGTCTAGTAGAAAGCTAGAAACCTAGTCCTTAGCTTCCCTTCGAGATTCGTATTCTTCTTACCGAAGAAAGGCACTAGTATCTTTTTGTCTCGTAGCGCTTCGTATAGGCCGAGGTACTCTCTACGGAGGATCTACGGCTTAGTAGGATCGTAGAAGGGGCCCGTAGTCTCGGGTACTTGTAGGTACGAGATATTGTTTTGCTCGGGCGTCTAGCGGAGGATAGTAACGTCGTTCTGCGGCTTCGATCGTAGATGTTCGTCGAATTTCCTGCCTACTAGTTCGCTCGGTACGTTCCTCGTCCGCTCCCTACCCTTAAAGGGATCGAATGCTACCGGGTCTACCTCCTAGCTATTCTCAATTCCTATATAATAGTGTATTACTCCCTTGGTCTAGAGAACCCCGGGTCGTAGTAGTATTACCCCTTCCTATATACCGTAGTACTAAACTAGTCCCGGAAGTCTAGCCGGTAGCTCGATGTTCTAGGTTCCCGGGTACTCTAGTCTAGGGATCACCGCGCCGTCGATCGTTGTCCTTATAAGCGTTCCGTAGTCTGCGTAGTCCTACTAGGTAACCTAGTTATAGGTTTCTAGGTCAAATCCTAGCTGTAGATGTCGTTTGCCGTTAATAGTTACTCGGAGTTGAAGCAAATCGGCTCGTATCAAAGTGTCCTCTACTAGAATAGCCTTACTAGCGACTATGTTAACAAGGACGCTAGTATTAGAGTTCCGGCTATATTTGCCCTCTAGCTATATAGGTCTGATTAGCAACGACTTCTAGACGGTAAAGTCGTATACTGCATTAAGCTCGGTAACTCCTATTAAAATTAGATCTACCGCGGGTAAGCAGTTATACTTTGTCAATATATAGATTTTTAAGAAAACCTTGAACTCGTACTAGGATTCGTCGGCAGGAGGGATGCGAGTAAGGTGCTTGTAGTAACCCTTACGGTATACGACTATAGCCTCCTAAACTTAGGGGGTATATACCCGGAGGTAACCTACGACGACGCCCTTAGTGTTAGCACTATCCTTAGTTACTCTCCGAAACTACTTAGGCATTTCGGGTATTAGGTCTTAGTCTGCCTATCCCGCGTTATCGAGTCGGTCCGTCATCTTAGTATAGTACTACGAATGCTCGTCTAGGAGGGCCTTATAGGTAGTAGGACCGTAGTCCTATCGACCGTATAGTAGTGTTGTACGGCCTCCTCCGTCCTTACGTTTAGCAACGAGCGTAACCCTTATGTCTGCGACTAGGGGCACGTCTATATAGTGCGGTGTCAAGCGTATGTATAGTAGATACGGGTGTTAAACGCGTAAATGTGTATATAACGGTAGATCTGATGTTAGCGTAACGGTATCTACTAGTATAATAGTAGACGTATGTCTGCTAGTGTAATAATAGACGTATGTCTGCTAGTATAATAATAGACGTATATCGCGGCAAGCAATGTTTTTATAGGTTGTTACTATGTTTGTGTGCGACGCGCTTTTGTAGAATGTTTGCACTCGCTCCGTTATAGTCGCCTAGCAACGTCGCGTTCTATTATATTCTACTACGTTCGCTTGTATCGAAAGAAATGCTGAATTCCTACAAGGTAGGATGTCTATACGGTCGTACCGTACGTTGAATTGTATGTCTTCGGAATAATACTACGTTACCGCTCTAGCCCGGCTAGGCTATTGCGTCCTTTCTAGCGCCCGGCTTTCGTTTGCGTCGGAGTAGCTAGTATTCGGGTACGGTAGCCTCGATTAGTAGCATAAGGTAGGAGTGCCTTGGTTAGAAGAGGTAAAAATAGTTACTGTAGAAATGCCCTCGGATCTTCTTACTATTGATCTGTCTTAATATGTACGATCTTTAATAGTTACCCCTATAGCTAGTAACAACAAACGGCCCTCGGAAGGTAGGTATAAGCTTCTCTCTCTTCCCTTTGTTAGAGGTATCTTCTAACATTACGGCTTGCCCTAGGTAGAATGTCTACCTACTTACACCGGCGTCGTACCGGGTCTTCTGCCGGTCGCGCCGAGTGTTATCTCGCTCTTAGACGTCCTCTAGGACTCCTTGCCTCCTAGCTATAAACGCATACACTAGTAGTGCCATTTCGGAATTGCGCGGAATGTCAAAGTCTAGGACTCTAGTACGGTAAACCAATCGAGGAGGTCTTGTTTAGAAGGTGTTAGCAACGCCTACTCTGTCGGTTGCATATCCGACGGCTTGTACCCGAAGGCAATCTCTACTAGTAAGTAGCCTAGGTACTAGATGTACCTAGAGTTGACATCCTTTGTACGCTTGTCTAGATCGAGGTCCTAATTTAGATAGAACTTAACGAATCCTCTTAAGTCGGCTTCTATCAATATAGCTACCGACTTTATTATAGTCTTCTAAAGGATGTTATTAGCCTTCTCGACTATCCCTACTAGCCTCGACGCTCCCGATAGTACGTACGCGAGGTAGATACCATTAGGCCTCATCATAGGTACAACCTACCCTGGTGGGTATGTAGGGTAGGTTGGGTATTGGCAATACCCAATAGGTATGGGTATTTAGCTGGGTATACCCAACCTATCGGGTTGGGTACAAACCCAGTAGGTATTGCGATACCTAGTAGGTATTGCGTACCTATTGGGTATTGAATCTTCGTATATAGAAATAAAAAACCCAGAAACCGGGTGCCCTAACGAGAGCGAAGAAGCGATTTATTTGGACTAGGCATAAGAAAAGAAACTGTATATAAACCCGATATAGATACGAAAGTGAAGATTATAGTTAAATTGAATGAAGAAACTCAGGATTATATATACGCTATGCTACAAGTTGTGATATTTTGAATCTTGAGAAATATAGTCGGCAAATATAGTCGGCAGGTAAACTTCATACAAGCTTAAAGCAATCTCCCTATAATCGTCTCGTAGCATCCCGGAGGTACTCTTACGCAAGCTTGAAGCTTAGGCGTACTGATCGCCTTGGCTCCTCTACTACATTACCCTCGTCATCGCTAATCGCATCTAAGTCACTGATCCGTTCCATAAGATCTTTCGTCTGCTCTCGGTCTTCACTAAGGATCTCCTATGAAGTTAGAGTACTAAGAAGCGCTTGGGAAACCTCTGTAGCCTCCTAGGCGATAAGAACTCTAGCATCGTACTTATCGTCCCGATAGCGAAAACGAGATACCATCAATCCAGAGAATGTTGCTACGGTGTATTGGCGATTGAAACGACTTTGGTGTCGAGCGATACTGAAATCGCGCTCACACCTAACTCCGGCGGCAGGAATACAGAGAATATCCCGCGCTATCAATACGAGAGTAGGGTACTTAGACTCTATTGAAGACTACGTCTTTAGTACCTCGAATGGATCCCCTTCATCTATATCAGCGTCCAAATAGTCGGCGAGCTCGTCATCCTCGTTAGTGCTACGTCTTTGACTTTGAGAAGACTCTGTACTCCTACCAAGAGTAAAGTCGATATAGCCTTTGTGCCGACTCCTTCCAAAACGGCCCTGCTGGGTGGAGGTACTCGATAATAAACGATAGCTCTTCTCCCACTCTGCCCTTAGCTTACCCTCGTAATACGCGCGGTAACTTTCATCCCCAAAGTCATCGCGTACCCAGAACTTCCGCTTAAGGCAGGGGGTAAGGAGGACGCTAATACCGTAGTAATCGCCAAATCGATCCTAGGTATCTCGATAATATTTCTCTAGCTTAGCCCAAGCAGCCTCGCATGCCTGAAAAACATCCTTCTTCTAGGGTATCCTCTTATTCTTGAGTCGCTTCATCGCCTCCTCTAGAATATCGAAAAGCTTGTTGTAGTATGCGAGGACAAGGTGAATCGTCGGACCTTTCGTAGTTCCAATTACCGCTGTCGCCGCTGCAAATGGTTTCGTAAGGTCGATAAGGTACTCTACCCTTTGCCATTCTTCGGAATCGATGCCCATATCTTCACCTAGGTCAAGTCGCTCGATATAAGATTCAATAACTACTTGGAGTCTGCTAAAGCGATCGAGCATTAACGTTGTTGAGGACTACCTTATCTTCACGTCTTGAACGACCCTTAGGATACGATCTTGAACGCCTTTCCACCGACGGTGCTTTGCAAATAGCTGCTTCTTTTGAAGCATCTCTTTCTGGAGGTCGATGAACTGTTCGAACCTTTGGGAGCTCGAGTTGATAAAGACGTAAAGCTTCCGGATCTAGAGATCAAGATTAGCTAGAGTAACGAACTGCCGACCATAATTGCCGACTACGCGAGTCGACTATACTTTCGAGGTAGAAGGGTTCATAGTTTATTAGGCGTAGACACTAATCTTACCTTCAAAAGAAGATAGGGCATACTATTAGCTTGAGGACGGCTGATTTGCTTGCTCTGGACTCTTCTTCTCTATAATATCTTTCTATCCTTGTCGTGATCCCAGAATTCGGAAAGGTCGTTCGTAGGACAAAGCCCTAGGCGGTCGAAAAAGGCCTTTAGGGGAAGTTGAGCAGTATAGGCAAAGCAGGGAAATCGCTCCGGACGGCTACCTCGATTATACTCCGCAATTGCCTCCTCCTCTTCCTCTCCTATCTCTGATTCGGGACTAGTCTCCGTACCTAGATGGAGAGGTAGCTGCTCCAAGCTCGTTGGTGGCTTAGTAACCGTTATACCGTACCTCTCTTGACAAGTATCAATCGCTGAAACACTATAGAATATTAGAGGAGAGTAATAACAGTAGAGCAAGTGTCCTTACATCGCATTGTGTAGCGTCTTATTGTTAGAGGCGTTGTCGCACGTAATAGCAGTCAATCGGCGCTCAATCTCGAACTCTTGTAAGATCTCGAATAGTATCTCCGCAAGATAATCACTAGTATAACGGCTAGTAATATAAGGGAAACCAAGCATCCCTTCGTACCAAGTCTATTGGTCGTCAATCCAGTAGACCCGTATAGTTAGGAATGAGGTTTTCATAGTCCTGGATTGCTAACCATTATACGCGATAGCTATCTTGAATCTTCTAGCGAGACGGGCTTTAAGGGAGTCGGCGGAGTCTATAACCTTAGTATCGAGCATCCTTCGGTATGTCGACGCGCATTTGAACGGAATTGTCTCGACCTGTCCCGGGAGAAGTGCTATATAAGTCTGTTTCACCGAGGGTCGTTCAAAGAACTGGAATGGTAGACCGTTGTCGACAATCATCTCAAAGCATAGGCGCGGGAAATCGTCTGGTATGTAGCCTAGGTCCCTTGTCCACCGTAGATTGCTAACAGTCTAGAAATATCGTCTTAGTAAAAGTAGCTAAGCGTGGTCGGCAGACGTGGTCGGCAGGTATAGTCGGCGTAAGTTAGTACTTACTTGTCGATGCTTCGCGGCCGTAAACATCTCCTTTGTAAACCCTCGCTTATCTTGTTTCTCCTAGCAGTTCGAGGAGTCGAGATGCTTCTCGACAGATGTTGTACCAGTATTTAGTACTGGATGTTTTAGTACAGCGTCACAGCATCTGTATACGACTTTAGGCGTCGTATCTTCTTGAAGCATTCCCTCCTCTAGGAAATCCTATACCTAAGATGTCCGAGACTTACTTCCCTAGGTAATTGGGGACCGATCGAACATAGCACGACCGTTCCGCTTTTTAAGGCGCTTTCCGGTATAATTCTACTACCGTACCTCGTACCAACGCTCAAAGTTGTCCTTATACCTAAGCCTCTATAGCTAGCAATTTGACTTGATATCCTACTCTCCTATATAATCAGGCTCGACAGGGAGAATAAGGGAACTATCTAGTTCCTCTTCTACTGGACTCGGCCGTCTCGTTCTACGCCGCCTAACGTCAGGTTGTCGTCGGCGTCGACCTAGTGTTGGACTCGATGGCGCGTTGAGTGTCGTCCTATAGCGCTAGCGTAGCCGTGCGCTCGATCGCGTAGGGGTCCCGGAAGAGGTATCGGGCTAGGAGGAGGATTCGAGCCGGGAGCTTCCTACTCCTAGGGAGGACGAGAAGGAGGACGAAAACATAGTGGATAGACGACAATAGCGTAAAAGTCCAGAGGTATCTTGAAGAAGTAGGAGTAGAAAGGGGAAAAAGAAAGAGAATTTCCTGTACTCAATCATAGTGTTACGCTAGAACAAGGGTATAGCCAACAGGATATGCCGAAACACTGCTATATCCGAGCTAACCTATCGAAACCCTGGTTCAGGCGTCGCTTGCTATTTACCCATCGCTTCCGCTTCTTAGTCTTAAACTTTAACAAGGGTAGCTAGTCTCTTGTCCTTCTCAACCAGTTCCTTAAGACTAGAAATCGAGAGGCAGAGTTCGTCTTCTTGGAGGAGGAGGAGG
This sequence comes from Sphaerulina musiva SO2202, assembly GCF_000320565.1. Classification (NCBI taxonomy): domain Eukaryota; kingdom Fungi; phylum Ascomycota; class Dothideomycetes; order Mycosphaerellales; family Mycosphaerellaceae; genus Sphaerulina; species Sphaerulina musiva. The sequence goes on from NW_016017392.1 coordinate 1,397,517, forward strand.
AGGATAGCTTCGAGAGTAATTCCAGTATACTCTTTTACGCCACAATAGATAAGACTATGCATTACTGCTGGCCACATTGTCTGTTCCTTTATAAGAGAGTTCTCTTTCTTACACATCTTGTACGCTATCTTCGCGAGATGCTTGTTCTCCTTCATTGTCTTTGAAGGCAAAAAGCCGTTAGCTGCATAGTCGTAGGTAGGGGGAATGAGCCAAGAAGGGCCTGGCAATCGCCCTCTATAGTAGGCTTGAGCTTTGGTATCCTACGATAGGACATTCCGGCAAACGGCTCGCTCAATAGGCGAGAAGATCTTATGTAGTAATAGCATTCGGACTTCTTCGATACAAATCTAGAATTGTAATTAGTTTCTGTAGTCGGCAAATATAGTCGGCAGATATTTACCTTCATCGTCTCGCTGCCAACGATTTTCAAGACCTCTTTCATACCTTTCTCATTTGGCATATCCAGGTTCTTAAGGATAACAATCTTGTCCTAGAAGTAGTGGATAGAAGAGTGCTATTAATTGTAGGCCGTCGAAAAAGTGGAAGAGGATGCCTAGATAGCAAAGGTACCAATGGACTTAGCCCTCGCTTCCTCTATCTGTAGAGTCGACAATAGATTGAGAACTGATTCCGAGGGAAGGCAATGATTGCCAAGGCCGCCAACCCCTTTGTCGCACTCCTCGCCAACAGATAGATACTCCTATTCCCACTTAATCTGGTCTTCTTTCTAGAATGTCAATCGTTCCTTAGAGTCGATATCGCCGAGTTCCAGAAACCAGTCGGCTTTATTAATCTTTGCCTGCTCGTTGGGAGGAAGTATTGCACTCTTTCCAGTCTGCTTCTTTGTACTAAATCAGAAGTTAGTACTTAAATCTGCCGACCACATCCGCCGACCACATCTGCCTACTACACTTACGCTTTTTGATCATACTCCTTTGTATGTATCTTTCTCCAGCCCTCGATAAGTTCCTGTTGCTCATCTTTGGCAAGGCTCTCAAAGCTCGTATACTCCTTGATTTGTGCCTTTTTGAATCGCGCAAAGGATTCGTTGCGCGCTTTGCGGTATCGATCTTGTACCCTCTTTTCTTCGTCTATTGCGGCAGTACGCTCTCTGTCCCGTAGAGTATTTGGCTTGAGAGAGTACTCCTCGAGTGACTTCGAGGCTGCGCCGAGCTTTGCGCGCTTGTTTGCCAGTGCCTCTAGGGCATTGCTCTTGCGTTTCGGCATAGTAATGGTTTCTGATGTTAGTGTAGTAGTTGAAGAAGAACTCGGTCTAATTACGAAGGTAGGTATCGACGGCGCTAGTGAAGGTACGGAGGTACGGGTATTGTAGAGGTGTTGTAGTAAGGTAGTAAAGTAAGAGAGAGAAAGTAAATTTACCCTACTAGGGCAATTTAAGGTTTAGGCAGCAGCCGAATCCCGGCATTAGTTACGCCGGGCAACGATACTACCTATCCTTCCGGACTAATAATACTCTACCGCACCACTGTACCGCCGACGTTATTCTAGATAATAAGTATAAGAACTATACGTAAGTTGCCCCCCCCCCCCTAGGCGTTATTAATTTCGAATATGAGTTGTTGTCCGTTCGTTCGCTACTACTAGGACAACTGCTAGTAGGGGTTATATATATATAGTATATAGATATCTATGTTAAAACGATATATATATTAAGTATAGATATCTAGGACCTATATGTAAATACGCGTCTAAATTATATATCCGCCCTAGAGAAAACAATAGGTCCTACAGCTATAGATGAACGTGTTCGGCAGACGTGGTCGGCGTATAAGGCGTATACCCTACTAGCGGCCTTAGGATATATATAGAATCCCTGTATAGATTACTAATTACCTTCCCGCGAGATCCGATATACTCTAGAGATAAGCGCCTTAGCAAACTCCGGGTTTTCCTTATACCCCCCGTATTTTCCTTCTCTCTTTTCTTCTCTATCGTCAACTTTGTCAATCAACCGAGACATACTCAAAGCTCTCAAAATGCCTAATATGGATACTGTTTCCCTCTCTACCTACGTCTCTGCCTCCCTCCCTAGGGATAACGACGACCAACTCGACCATAGACTCGATTTACTACAGGACGAACAATCGAGACCTAGAGGGCTTCCGAAGGCTGCTTTTGATAGCGGAACTGATATAAGGACTCAGAAGTAGTTAGATAGGACACAGGAGGAACGAATGGAGCCGCTCGAAAAGATATCCTATCTCGGAAAGGGGAAAGAAAAGCAGGGAACTCAGGGTACCGCAAAAGTAATCTACGATCCTAATTATAGCGGAGAGAAGGAGGACAAGCAGGTAACTCAAGGTACTGCGGGAGTAATCTATGATCCTAATTATAGCGGAGAGAAGGAAGAAAGGCAAGCAAATCAAGGTACAGGTCTAGTAATCTATAGTCCGGAGACTAGCGAAGATTCGGATATACCGATTAGGCGGCGTATACGACAACCACCTCAACCGACAGCCTCTCCTGGACTAAGTAAAAGCCTCGCCGAAAGGAGGCGGGGACGTACGAAACTAGTCGCGAAAAAGTCCTATCTAGGGAATAAGAGGCCGATAGGGAGTCAACGGCCGCAGAAGAAGCCTATAATACGAAAGGCACCCAAAGCGAGAACTAAGCGACGAACAAAGCCTGGTATAGCTGCTCTTCGCGAGATTAGGAGATACCAGAAGACGACCGAGCTGTTAATACGTCGACTACTATTCTAGAGGATCTGTCGGGAAGTTACTTTAGATATCGTAAGTAAATCTTCGAGTAGCGTATGCCGGTTCCAAGCAGAGGCCCTCCTCTGTCTACAGGAAGCGACGGAAGCGTTTCTTACACTTGAGTTCGAAGTCTCTAATATGCTTGCAATACATGCGAAACGAGTGACGTTGCAGCAAAAGGATATAGTACTTTGTCGATGGATTCGGAAGCGCTTCCTAGGGGAAAATAACGGAAAAGATGACTTTTAAGCTTTTGGGAATCTGCCGACCATATCTGCCGACCATGTCTGCCGACTATGTCTTAGGGGAAGGATTAGGACTCCTACCGAGAAGACTTTCCGATAATATTTACTACCTGTACCGACCGTACCTGCCGACCGTACCTGCCGACCGTACCTGCCGACCGTACCTGCCGACCGTACCTACCGACCGTACCTGCCGACCGTACCTGCCGACCGTACCTGCTGACCGTGCCTGCCGGTCACTCCCGGCAATTGAAGATTACGTACGCAAACCTTATTTGGATCTCGTATGAAGTGCGCATGTGTTATTACTCAGGCAGCAAACAATCCGTAGCCTCTGATTGGCCGAGCGGTTGTCTCCCAACAACACAAAGTTACTCTCCACTTCAGAAAAAACCTAACTTACTACATCAACATTGCCCCCTTCTTTTCTCTCTCTCCTCACTACCTCCACTACACTATACTACACTACCACACCACACCACACCACTACACCACACCATACCACCGCTACTACACCATACCATACCACCGCCACTACACCATACCAGCGCACCAATCTACTACAATGGCCTCGGCTATGTCGATTGCGCAGAAGCGCAAACAATCGATTGCTCGCAAGACTCCTCGCACTAGTAGAAAGGGACTTCCTTCGCGCACAGGTAGTAAAAAGCTTCCAGGCGCTCGCATCAAGAAGGGACACAGATATGCCCTAGGTAGTAAGTAATTCCAGAATGCAGATCTGTAGCCGGCATTTGTGGTCGGCATTTGTAGTCGGCATTTGTGGTCGGCACTAACTTCCTCAAAGCATTGGCTCTCAAAGAGATTAGGAAGTGCTAGAAGGAGAGCCTGCTCTACATCAAGAAAACCCTATTTGCCAGACTCATCAAGGAGCTCGTTATGGATTAGGCTCATACACCTCTTCGCATTCAAGCAAGCGCTCTTGGCGTTCTTCAAGAATATGCTGAGTCTCTCTTAGTGAGAATCTTCACCTGTAAGTCTTCCTATTTCTTATTCTTTCTGATTAATTACTTACTTACTTACTTACCTCCTCTAGCGGCTAACCTTTTGGCCATTCACGCTAAGCGCGTCACACTCTAAGGCAAAGATATAGAGTGTCTTCGCTCGCTCCTCAAGGAGTAGGGTGTTTGGCCTGACGATTTCGTAGTCTGCCCTTACAACTCTGGTCCTGTCAATCCCAATTTCATCTATACAGAGCCAAAGAAGAACAAAGCTCCTAAGGTGCTGAAACCGAAGGCTACGCCAAAATGCAAGCCTCTCCCTACCAAGAAGCCTCGACGAATTGTTGATCACGATTCCGACGAGGATATACCAGACGCTACTCAGAATCCGACTGTAGACAACAATGATAGCGAGGAACCTACTGCTCAGCAGGCAACTCTTGGTAAGTTACTCCTCTTTTATTATTAATTATAATATACTAATTTAATAGCTCAGGATGATACTCCGCTACTCCTAGATAATGAGCAAGAGGAAGATGATCAAGACGAAGATAAGCAGGACGAAGATGAGCAGGAGCAAGATGAGCAAGATTAAGATGTCTAAGGTCGAGACTTTCAAGCTAGTTATAATCAAGAAGAGCTAGATGATGATACTAGCGATAATGAGCAAACTCTTGAGCAGAGGTTAGAAGCCTACGCTAATGAGTTAGTGGCGGCAGCTTACGCGCTTACTGTTGCGAAAGAGCGTTCAGAAGATAGCGTACGCCTTGCTTAGCAAACTCTCGAGGGAGATGCGAAGAAAATTGCGCGTCAGTATTATAGTTGGCAGCGGCTGAACTTCGAAGATCAGCTTTGCGCCTATCAAAAGATTCAAGACGCTCAAGCAAAGGAGCAATCTGCTCTAGATGCTCAGCTACTTACTAAGAAGTAAGGTAGTTTCTGTCCTTAGTATATAGTAGCTTATAACTATAATCAATTGGTTAGAGCTTTCCTTTCTGGTAATCTCTTTTTAGTCTGTATATATAGTCGGCATATATAGTCGGCAGCTGCAGTAAGCATAAAATATTTTCCTATCAAAATCTGCGCTCTAGGAATCAGGTAGTAGGTATATATGCCTTATTCATATTATTTTCTACTATTTCGTAGGTATTCAACTCGTATTATGTAATACCTATTGCAATACCCATTAGGTATACCTACTGGGTTTTTACCGTTGGGTTGTACCCCGCTTATAAGCTAGGTACCCAGCTTATTTGTAGGGTTGGGTATTTAAGTTGGGTTGTACCCAACCCATACCCAACCTAACCTATGACGAGGCCTAGATACCATTTAGCTTACAGAACTATCTAGTTTCCTTCGCGACGTAGTACTTACCCGGATCGCAGAAGATCGCCGCTAGGGTCGGGTAGTAGGCAATGTATGCCGCTAGTCTATCTATAGTATCCCTCGTAGAGCAACCTAGTACTGTAGAGGTAAAGGACATACGGTCGAAATAATCGATAAGGTATAGTACGTACCTGTTTCCCCGGGCAGTCTCCGGGAATAGACTAATCCAGTCTATCCTAAACAACTACTACGGTCCTATTACCTCGATCGGTTACTACGGTTATAACCTAGTACAGTTGGTATACCTCGCGCACTAGATATACCTAAGGATGTACTCTCGGACGTTACTAGCGATGTTTGGCTAGTAGACTCCTAACAATTTCTTAATAGTAATATCGGTATAAAAGTGGCCCTTGTCGTCGTAGACCTGCTACAGCAGCGGACCTACCTCCCTTAGGAGGAGGTATACTGCCTACTTAGAGGTTTTGGTCCTCTAGTACAACAGTCGACCGTTCCTTTCGTTATAGCGGTAATATATTGATTGCCTCTTGAATGCCGCTCGTTTAGCTGCGTCTACTAGTAGGAGCTCTCCTATAGTGCAATATCGGTACATATTACCGTACTATAAGGATCTCTCAAGTTCGGTGTTCTTTATCGGCTAGCTTGTCGTCGTAACGGAGAAGCTAGTCTATCCTAATAGGTACGGACCCTCGTTAGTAAAGCTAATAGAGAGTACGGTGTTAACACTATGTGCTTAGTAAGTTCTTACTATCTTCGCTGTAAGTTGTTTTAGCTTGTCTTAGTAGCTACCCTTACTAGTCTTCTAATACTACTTATCGCCTAGTAGATGTACGGCAACCTTATTAGCGAGATCTCTGATCATCGGCGTCTCTTTTATCGACTCGTCCTTATCGAACTCGAAAATCGTTCGGCTAAGGCCGTCGGCTGCTACGTTCTTTTTTCTAGCAATCTATTCGAAACGGATGTTAAGTATCCGGAGCTTCTGTACCTATCGGAAGTAGATGTCTTCGTAGGTATAAGAGTTTAGGAATCCCTCTAGAGGTTTCTAGTTATAAAACACGGTAGAGACTTGCTCTACCTATAGCCAATGTTTGAACTTTATAGCTCCGCGAAAAATTACTAACAGTTCCCTCTTGTAGGTGTCGTAATTTCGCTCGATCTTTATAAACCTAAACGAATTATACTAGAGCGGCCTCTCTTCCCTATTCTGGATTTAGGTAATAACTATCCCGGCACCCCCTCCGGACGCGTCCGTATACATCCGGCATAGCAGTTTCGGGTTATATCCGAACATTGCTACTACCGTATAACACAGTCGCTTTAGGAGGTTAAAGGACAGGTCTTATACCGAAGTCTAGACAAACTTCTTCTTTCTAGTAAGTATAGTAAGGGGGAGCGCTACCTAGGAGAAATTTTTAACCTAGCGTTTCGTAGTCTAGACGGTGCTAAGGAACTCGCGAATATTTTCTTGCGACTAGGGTATCGGCTACTCCTTGATCCTTCTTAGGGCGTCTTCTTTAATTATTATTCTGCCTCCTAGATAGTACTATCTGCCGAGTACGAAGATTTTTGTTATAAACAGCCGGATCTTTTTAGGAGAGAGCTTTATCTATGCCTACAGTAGTCGCGGCAGGACGTATACCTTAAGGTAGTCGTATCCTTTAATAAAGACGCGGTCGTCGGGAATGCTATCTCCTATTACGCCGAAGCTATTATCTATAAATACGGAACAATGCTGCACGTCTGGTCGTTCGCCGCCGTATATTAGTAAGGGTTCTAGGTCTAGCGGTAGTATTGCTCCTAATGCGATGTACATTAGCTCGGTTATAGTAAACGACGCCGACCGTTCGCCCTATAGCATTCTCGTTGGTTAATATTGACCTATTCCTAGTACCGAGAACGCTAGCAGGTACCGATCGTCCGGGTGTATAGGAACCGACTAATAGGTATGCTTAATATCGAATTGAAAGTACAACTTGTAAGAGGGATTTGATAAGAAGTTATACACTGCTTCCTAATTATACATCTAGTTGCCTAGTTAGTCTTCGTATACCTAATAGTAGTTAAAGACCAACCGAGGCTGCTCCTATCCCTCTCGCGGTACGATTATTAGTACCGTATTCTATTCGGATAGCTTGCCGTTCGCATAGAACGTTTTCTCGTATATACTAGCATCGATCCCGTCCTAGATAATACGGCGAAGCTAGTACTCCTTCTAGCCGGCGTATCTGCGCTGCTTTGCACTATATACCGGGGTTCCCTCTTTGAGTCGCACCCGGTAATGTATAAGGTCGATCGGTAGGATATCCTTGAGATCGTCTACAAAGATGTCCCGGTATACCTATAGCAGGGCTTTTACCTTATCCCTCTACTCCTCGGTCGTCGCTAGTAGTCTAACCGCTAGGAACCCTCTATACTTGAACTAGTCGTCTACTTCCTTAGGCCCTAGGACATCTGTAGTATTCAGGCGGACTACTCGTCGCTCTACGGGAAATAGTTGTTTTAGTAGCTCGGTAGTCTTTGTCTCGAATACGGTAGCTAGTCGGACCGTATTGACCGAACGGTAGTCTAGGTCTAGGTGCTTAAGGCAGTAGAACCTCAAGCCGTACCTATAAGGTACTAGCAGGTCCGACGGGTCTGCCGTCTCCTAGATCTTCTATTCAAAATATAGCTGGTTATACTTTACCGTAGCTAGTAGGACTGCTGTATCTTCTTAGGTCTTCTCGGTTATTGTCGGCGCTGCCGGACGAGGTGCTAGTACCCGTAGTCTTAATTTGGGCTCTAGTAAGAGTTCTTCGAATATAGGGCTCGGTAGCTCGTACTCGTCGCTATTGTCAAAGTTCGGTAATGCTTGTATAAATATAGGATCGGGTTATGCTTGTATAAATAATAGTTCTTATATCGTATTAGCAATGTTTGATATAGTCTTAATACTCTCTAATTGTAGGTTCGCATCAAGCCTTTTTGCGTCCTGCTAAGGACTCCTTAGTTTTCCTCCTCGGAGGTATTATCCTCCGAGGTCGTAGACTCTAAGTCCGAGCCGGAGCTATCGCTGTCTAATTCCGTCTCGTACTACGGTGCCGGTAGAACCTTAGTTACCTTCGCTATAGTAGGTACCGCAAGTTCGGTCCTTGTCTCCCTACAGCTCGGGTTACTAATATATAGGCTCTCTTCCCGGATGTCAATTATTGTATATACGCTATAGAGCTACGGAATGCCAAGCAGGAGCAGTAATTAGTAATGTTAGCATCTCTTCTCGGTGCCTGTAGTAGACGGTGCGACTACCGCCTAAGTACGACGATAAATCCTATACGTAGATATATTGATATATACCTAGTAGCGGAGCGGTACAGTGTCCCTACTAGCTACCCCTATAAACAACTGCCGCGAGTCGATCTCGCTAAGACTCCTTAATTAGAGCCCTAGCTTCTCGACGAGCGGTATATAGATTACATTCAGATCCGAGCCCTAGTCGGCGTAGGATAGGTAACGGGGTATAGATACCCTTCGAGACGATTTGTCCTTCTACACTTCGACCGCGACCGAGAATAACTTGCCTTCCTTGCCTAAGTAGGCTCGGAAGTCCGTAGTAACCTCGGTGTCTAAAGGCATACGGTTTACCGCGCTTATATTCGAAATCTTGTATATCTTGCAGTTTATAGTCGGTTCAGTCTCTTCGTTATCGGCGCCGACTCCGAGGTATGCTTTAGTAATATGCTTTTTCTTGTTCTTGCCTCGCGGCTCTCGCGGGGCTTTACTTAGGGTAATCGTATTATCGCGGAACTTCGGTAAGAGTTAGAACATCTCCTATAGGTCGACACTTAGCTTTTGGCGCTGCTAGATACGTTTAGTCAGGCTCTTACTCGTAATTAGGCCTTGCTCTATATAATATTGAATAGGTTATAGCTCCTTCCGAGACTTCTTCTTTTTCTTAGGAGCCGCCGGCAGTATTAGGATGAATCCCGGTAGCGGCGGTAGGCCTTCTACTATAGGGTTGTCGATATCGTAGTCGATTAGGTCGTATATGCCTAGTAGGCGGTAGACTCGGTTAGGTTGCTCTAGAGCTTCTAGTACTCCGCCTAGTACCTCCGGTACTTTGCCCGGTCGTCCGGCTATCGGGTCGAAACGCTAAATATACTTTCCCGGCTCGGTGCGAACGGCCGGCATCGAGAGCTTAGTAAGTTCTTCGCCTAATACCTTGTCGCCTAGGTTGGCGTAGAAGTCTACTCGTTCCTAGTTACTATCCTCGTCGACAAAGAAGAATCTGTTAGCGTTAGCAAACGCTACCTTGCGCTTAGGGGCTTCGTCTTCGGTATCTTCCGGCGTGAATATCCTATACGAATTATATACGCTTTCGACGTCCGATTCCCCGTCGTTAGTAACGTACCCGACTGTACGCCGTACCGGTAGGGTAATCGCGTTCGGCCCTAACGCCTAAGACCCTGCTAATGCTCCCGACTGCTATACATTGTCTCTAAATACTACGTTCTTAAGCATATTCTATTCGTCTCGTAATAGTAGTAGAGGGTTGCCTAGGCATTCGGTACCCTTAACTGCCTTGTAGCCTAAGACGCCGTCTTTAATACAAAGGAATCCTATTAAGCAGTTATACTTGCGAGAACTATTAACGAACTCGTTTCGCGATGTCTTTAGGTCAAACCTACGATCGAACGTACGGCTGGTTGTTAGGTTGCTCGGTATCGGGTTGCTCGGTAGCACCGAGGCTAGCGGCGGCGGTAGTACGGCTATAACTAGGGTCGGTACAACTTGCTGCGTTGCCGGCGCTATACTAGGCTAATAACTAGGGCTAGTACCTTAAGAGGCCGTATTTAGGTTCGCGCCCGGTACGGCGCGCTTACCTTTTCCCTACTAATTGCGTTTCGGGAGGAGCGTATAGCTATACTTGTTATATAGGGCCAATATCTCCTCGAACGAACTTAGTCTACTATATACGGTAAGTAGCTTCTAGTTCGGGATAGGAACTGCTAGTACTTCTGTAGTTAGCGTACGGAGCTTATAACGGTCAAACGGGTAAGGATCTCGCCTAGACAGGTCTTTTAGCTAGTTAAGGGCGTCCATCTTGTCTACCGGGATTCGGAACGTATCTAATCGGCTATCTTTAACGGTTAGTACTAGTATAAGCTCGTCTATAAGTTCTAGTCTCTTGTTCTCAATTATTACGTCTACAAGTTTGCGCTCTATCTCTAGGCGCTTCTGTTGTAGGACGGAGTACTTATACGCTCCGTACAACGACCTAGTAGTCGTGACTGTATAGTACTCTAGCGATTTTATTATTAGGGCTAGGTTATAGATTCTACGGAGGTAGGCCTTAATAGCTATAGAGAGGAAGGTAATATAGAGCGGGCTCAGATCTTGCCCGTTCTCGTAGTCTTGCCCGCTACAATTAAGAAGAAGATCTATCGCTCGGTAGTAGTACTCGAGCAACGTTTCGTCCGGCGATTAGCGTAGCTTCTAGAGCTTTGGCAGCGAGGACTTATCTGCTATATCGCGTCTTCCGTACCGGCCGAGGAAGAGGTTCTTAAATGTTTGAAGGTCTTTCTCGGTAGCTTAGGACACACTCTCGTTAGAGAGAATCTTTCGTACTATCTAGTTACGGTCGGCCTAGTCTTCAGCATCGCTACCGAATTGTAGATAGGAATCTATAGCGGATAGTATCTCTATAGGAGGTACTCTACGGTTAGCGTACTGCTTAGCGAGCTCGAACTCTACCTTACGAAGCTAACGGGTACTATTCTATATCGTCCTATCCTTCTTCTTCCCGAAGAAGTACGGGATTTGCGGTCCGGTAGAATTTATAGTAGTATACTTAGCGTCGGTACCGTTTATTGTAGCTAGAGCGGTCTCTTAAAGGTAGTACGTCTTGATTAAATCGAATGTTTAGGGTCTAAGCAGTTCTCTTAAGCGTTCTTCTTTAGTAGGAACGTACGGATACGGTAATCGTTAAGGGGTATAAAAATCCTCGGAGCTGTATCCTGCCTAGTACAACTCCTCGGCTAGCGTACTTGCTTGTTAGGTAACTTCTGGTAACAGTGTACGTAGTGTTATACGCTAGTGTTACCGTATCTTGGTATCACCGTGTCTTAGTATTACCGCGTCTCGGATGCACCGTATAAATAAGGTAAGGAAACGTCGGATATAAGAGGATTAGGGGGATTGAGAATTCTAGTCTTAGGGCGGGAGACTCTAGGTATATATATCGACGAACTTGCCTCGATTGTTCGATAGTTTTCTAGAAGGTATAAACTCTTACGGAAGGTATCGTAAAGCTTTGCGGGCAAGTACGGTCCGACTAATAGAAGTCTCGATCTGTAACCGGGAAGGTATAGTTCGGCTAATAGAAGTCGTCGCTTAGTTTTAATAGCTTATAAACTCTAATCTCTTGTAGGCCTTAAGTGCCGGGGGAGGTAAACTTGTACAGATGTAGATATACCGTAGATTTAGGTAATCCGCGTATAGGGGAAGTCGTAGATACGGTATGTTTCTCGCTTCCGTAGAGCTGTCGCCCTATAGTACCGTATAAATCTATATACGGTAGACCCGTTCCCTAGCTATACCGTACAAATCCGATCAAACTTAACCTCTTTTACGTATAACGTACGGTCTAATTTGTCGAGCACTTTAGGGGGAATTAGCGGTAGGCAACGTAGGATGTCCCTAGCGGTTCTCGGTAGCTTTCCGAGGCGCTAATTAAGCTCCCGGAATCTTAGTACGCCGTATTGCGCAGCGGTAAGCTACTCGTCCGTCTAGAGCTCCTCCGAGGAAGGCTAGGCTAGTAAAGACCGGTCCCTAAGGTAGTTCTAGAACAGGACTCCTTACAACGGCGACTTCGCGTACTCGAGCACCTTATAAGGGGATACTCTTTCGGCGGTCCGGGAACTAGGAACGCTTCCTATAGCGTCTACTAGAGAAGACAAGGGGGAAGGTAAGGGGGAAAGCAAGTCGTAGTAGGGATGTCTAATAATCTGAAAGCTATATACCTGTCCGGTAGAATATATATTAGTATAGTGGGTCCCTACCCTGGTGGAACCTTCCCTCGGTGCCACCGTGCAAGGGAGGCACCGAGCACGGTTCCACCGTGCCTGGGTATCACCACGTTTACTCCTTCCTCCGCTCTCTCGTACCTTGCATATGGACTAGGCTGAGACGAGATATAGTTCCAGAGAGTCTTCGAGGATCTGCCGCCCGGAACGGGGATTGAAAGTCTACAACAGCCGGACGATGTCTGCCGACGAATACACGCCCTGTCCAGATATGCCCGTCTTCGTGTCACTGTGACTGTCTTGACTACCTTACTGAGCCTTACTCTGGACGTCTTGACGAGGGTGCCTGCTACTGTATGTACCGCACATGTTCCTTTTCCCTCTCCCTAACCCAACCAGGAAAATCTCATGCCTGATCAAAAGCCCCCAATGCTGTGCTTGCACTGTGACTGTGTCTCACGAACCCCCTTCTCGCAACCAAACCAACAGTCTAGATAAATCAGGTACATGTATTCGAGTACATGTATTCGAGTCTCTCAAACTCTCCCAATCCGCAACCCTCCAAAATAGAAACTGCCCGGTAGAGCTCTCGCCACGTCTTCACTGCCTTACCTTAGGTATCCAAGGAGAATCCCCGCTGCCAGCACAGCAAAAATGGAAAATATTTCCTAGCGCGTCAAGTCCCCTCCTCCAGCAGCTGAGCTGAGATCCAGGCAGATGCAATCAATTATGCAACATGCGATGATGACCACAGACAGTCTGACACGAGCTTCTCCATCCTACACCACTTTATTAATAAAACGCACACACAGAGGCTTATTAATACCTACAGAGGAGCCCTCGGCCCCTCGTTGATACATAGGTACCTAGGTATATAGGTACATTACCTACCTCTCTTGACAGGAGCGCCAACCCGTGGACCCTCCCGGATCAACTAATGTAGGTCTTCCTCCCATATTCCAGGTATTCGGAAAAGCAATATCTTCAGCTTCCCTCCTCATCCTCATCATCCTCAACCTCTCCGCTCCTCATCCTCTTCTATCCCAGAACAAACCATATGCATGCCAATACCGTTTCACCTTTCGCAGGAATCTCCATGCTGCAGGCCGCCAAAACAAAAAAGAAAAAGAAAAGTGGGCTGACTGCACCATCTGCACATCTCTACCAAGATGGTACCTGAAGTAGGAGGACTAGGTACTCAGAGATCGGAGACAAGAAGGAGGAACCAATCCCTACCTACCTACCTCCTACGATACGAATTTCCCAATGGCAGGTCGAGGTAGGGCAAAGTAGGGCAAGGTGAGGTAAGGTGAGCTACCTTACTTACCTACCTTACCTACCTCTTACATGTACCTACCCACATAGTCACATACCTTATCTTCCCCTTGTCGATGTCAGCCGATTCAATACCCTCCAGTCGGCATGCCGACCATCGAGTGCACACGGCTGCAACAAACCTCCGAAGCGGTCTAGGCATTACCGCCTCGACACGAGAGTGCGCCTGCCGCTGTCTAATCGTGTCAAACGTCAACAGCCTGTAGAATATTGTCACCACCCACCAGTTGCTGGGCTGCGCTCATGTGCAGGCCAGATCTAAGCCACATCATATAGAATGATCAGAAAACAGCATCGACATCGAGACAAAGAATGCACAACAGTCATCAGCGACATACAATCTTTGTACCACTGTATTTACTTGTTCATGCAGCCGAATCATGAACATTGTATAAAACAATCGCAGCAAAAATTACCATTACTTCCCATGCAGTGCCGCCCGTGTAATCTGATGTCCGATGATGCCCGTGGAGGCCGTAGTCTTGAAGGCCGAGCCTCACCGCCGCCGATAACGTGAACAAAGTAGAACCGATAACATATTGTAAAAACTTAAGTACGAAACCATTCCAAGCCAGCCACCGAAGGCATGACAACACACATTGTTGATGATCATGTTAACATGTAGATGCCGCCATATCACTCTGTTGAATTGTCCATATTGTTGTTGTGGAAAGTGAGTGACTAGTTGAACAGAAACGCAGCATGCTGTAGAAATGCAGAAGTCCGGGTGCCGCAGTGCATGCCGTCGTGGTCAATCGTGGGATCGTGGCACCATTCGTCTACTCGTGATATTGTACAGAGTGCATTCGTGTCGTTGACAGTAGTGATAGGACGAAGAGAGGATGGCCGGCAGTGTCATCCTTACTCTTCAGAAGATGGTGCCGCAGAGTCCACCGGACTGTGTGCATGAGCAGTCGCGGGAGAAGTAGCAGTATGCTTTGCATCGGCAGTGTTCTCGGGTGTGGCAGTCGGATTCTCAGCACCAGAAGCGACATTTATCTGGACAAGTGGAGGCTGAGCAGCGTTGGTGAACGGCACGGCACCGAGAGGGCTACGCCCGGGTACCTGGCGGATTGCTGACTGGGCCCAACGCTGGCCCTGAATTGGGACAGCTGAAGTGGTGCCCAAGTACTGGTCGAACTCGTTCGTGTTCTGGGTAGTGTCGTGTACGGTCGATCCAGCGTATGGAAGACGGCCCTGGCGCCAAGCCTGTGTGGCGTACTCGTATTCTGCTGACCGAAACTGACGGGCAGCCTGTGTTTGCTGCTTGAGTAACTTCTGCTCCTGCGTGTCGGCGTAGCGGATCTGGACCTGGAGTTCCTCGCCAGCAGTATTGATGGTGTGGTTGTTGAAGATCTTGATGACCTCCTCACAGACATCGCGCGTCTCGAAGCTGATACAGAACGTCAGTAAGGAGAGGGTAACTCATACGGACGCCAGCAGGAAAGCTTACCGAGCGAAACCCACGCCACGACCGTTACCGTTCTTGTCACGAAGGATGCGTGAAGAGCAAACCTTGTGTGGCTGGAAGAGATTGGCCAGCTCGTGCTCGTTCATGGACTTCGGAAGGTTGGACACGTAGAGGTTGGTGTTAGCTTCGTCGGAGAAGGTCTTCAGCTTCGAGTAGAACGACTCGCGGGCGAAGCTGACTTCGTAACCCAGGTAGTGGAATCCACGGATACAGTTCTCGGCGTCCTCATAGTTGTGGTACTTGACGAAGCCAAAGCTAGATCTAAATCAGCAGCGTCGACAGAGACGTTGTGTACAACACTCACCCCTTGCACAGACCAGTGTTGAGGTCAATGATGGACTTCGAGCTCTTGATGTCACCAAACCGACTACCCCAAGACTCAAGCATCTCATCGGTGGTCTCGGGCAGCAGGCCACGAATGTAGACGTTCGTCTCGCCTCGCTGGTTCTCGAGAGCACGATCGAGTGGCTTCAGTGGAGAGGAAGGAGCGGGGATGGCTCGAGGAATCGGCGGCTCACGTGCAATGAGCATCTTGATGCGTGGAGACACGTCGCTCTGCTCAGGCTGCTTCGCCACAGGCATGCCATATGGTCCCATCATGGACGTTGGCGATGGAGTGCTGTGGGTGAAGACGCCACTGGGGGATCGGTTGATGGCAACGCCATTGTTAGAGAATGGATAGCCGGCGTACGAAGGCGTGGTTGGCTGATCGTTCTCGTTCGACGAGATGGAGCCACGGCGTGGTGTGATGAGCGTGGGAACCTCGCCAGTGGCACCGGCAGTGGTAGGAGTCCAGTTCTGAGACAGCGGGCTGTTGTCGTGCTGTTGGTAGCCGCCGTAGTTGAGCTGCGGCATGTACTGAGTCGCGTGGGGGGTGTACATGCCAGGAGATTGGGAGTTAGCAGCAGCGCCGTAGTTGTTGGGGTACATGTACTGTCCGCCAGCGCCGTACATCGAGGCCGCCATCGAAGTTGCAACGGGGAGGCCTCCGTAGCCGTTGTTGGCAGCAGTCGACATCATGGCGTTCTTAGCCTGAGCCGCAAACGACTGGTTGCCCATGTTCATGCCTTGGAACCCATGAGCGAGAGCCCCCATAGGATCGGATTGTGGGTTGTGCTGCATGCCGTAGCCCTGACCTTGCTGGCCACGAGTGGCGTACTGCTGGTTGCTGTACATGTTGCCGTTGTTGTAGCCAGTCTGCTGGCGGTTGTAGCCGGTGTTCTTCGAGTCCATGGCTGCCATGTTCTTGTATCCACGGTCAGCTATATGCTGACGGCGAGGCTGCGTGCCGAACCGCAAGTTGTGAGTGTTAGGGAGATGACCATAACCTGCCATCGTGTTTGCTTGTGAGGGGGAAGAAAAACTGTGATGTCGAGTGGAGGATGGTTTGCAGGGAGCAGGATCTAGGCCAGACCGGAGTGCGAAATGCCCAGGCCAGCAGTGCGATGGAGCCGCCAATGCAACGACAGACAACGCACAGGAGGTCTTACCAATGAGCTCTGGTGTGGATGGATATCTTCCAAAAGGTTGTAGAAGGGAGCGAAGTTCGAGTTGCTGCAGAAGTTTCTGGTCAGCACGGGCATGGGACGGTGGGCTCGAAAACGGCCGCCGGGGGAAGAAAGGTAGGGAGAGGAGACCAGCAGCTGCGCCAGTGGAACGTGCAGTGGAGGAGTTGGGGAGGACATACCTTGTGAAGCCCGTGATGTTCGAGACTGCTGCTGCCGCCGCCGGCCAGGTGGTGAGAGTGAGGGGAGTGCTGAAAGGAGTGGTGGTGGTTGTGGTCGATGTGCTAAGCTGTAGCAGAGGCGGTAATGTCAACGGCGAATGCACGAATGAAAAAGAGCAGAAGTGGTGTGGTGTGTAAGAAGTGGGCGTGGTGTGGGAGAAGAGGAAGAAGAGGGAGACAAGCGGCGGGATGAAATAGGAAGAAGTGTTTGGCAGCCGAGCGTTGGGTCCTGCCAATTGCGAGGTGATTTCGGGCAGGTGCGGTATGGGGAAGAACGGACCTCGTCGGTGATGGCAAGCTCGTCTCTCGCAGAAGTCAGGTCAGGTCAGGTAGGAATGAAGTTGGAGGGCACTTCCAGAAGAAGGATTCGAGGGTCTGAGATGGCAGTGACCGTTATTCCACGTGGCGCGGCTGCACGGAGCGCAAGAGGCAAGCGAAGTCGTCGTCGTCGTCGTCCTCGCGGGTCGTCGAGATATGCGCCGCTCCCAGGCAAATCAATCAACGTTCTTGCGGTGACCACAACGCACACAATGTCTAAGCTACGGGCAATAGCAATGCTGCCGGTCTCGTCTGAGGGGGGAGCAGATGACGGGGCGGTGGTGGGAGAGGGCAATGGATGATGGCGGGGGACAGAGGGACGGAGATCAGGCAGTCGATACAGTCAGTCAGTACCAGCGGACGGGAAGTGATAGATGGAGGGCGTGAGGATGTGCCGGTCAGGTACCTGAGCAGGAGAGGAGCGGCGCCGGGCTGGAGGGTCAGGCAGGTCTGGAGGTTAGGTACCTCAGGTCAGGTAGTAAGGTGGTAAGGTAGGAGGCACATGTACTGGTAGTGACCTCTCCATAACCCACCCCGTCCCTGCTGGAGCGGACCTGTCGCACGCATGCAAGCCCGGCCGCCTTTGTTCACTTCTGCGACACATTCTCTCGTTGCACACAATCCGCTGCGGCATTCGATTAAGCTTTGCCCAAACGCCCCCCGAACCCCCATACCACCGGCTCAGAATGGCCGGGTCAGTCGGTGGTAACTGGTAGGGCAGCGCACATGTGAAGCGTTACTACCGCCACCCTACGCGCCGACCAGCTGCATCTCCCTCTTCCACCACCTGTCGGTAGGTTAGAAGCGCGCGCTCCCGCCACCCCACGGGCCCCGAGTCCACCGCGACCGACTTTTGCAAATGCGATCTATCACTTTTGCAGGCGTTTTCACCCTTCACCCGGGCTGCTCTTCGGAAGCCGTGCCCCAGCTCCCAATCTCCTCCAGCGCGCGCGCGCGCACGCCCATTCTGCGCCTGTCGTCCGCGCACTCGAAACCACTAGCCCCGCATCGCCGCCGCTCTCGACTGGTGTGCCGTGGGGCCTCACCCTCCGCCCTTGGCACCGCGTTGACGCAATTCCTCCTGCGGGCTTGACAGTATCAAAGCGCGCCTACTGGCATTTCCTGAAAGAGCGAGTTCAATGCAGATCGAATGTTGTGCCTGCGTTCGTTCGCGGGCCTGACCTTGCTGACGGGGCTAACGCGCGTCTGTTAGTGCCTGGATGGGGGCTGCAGAGGCGATCAAACTTGAGGTCGACGACTCTGGCAACCACGCTGCGTGCGGCACATGATCGTCGTCCTTCCGAATCTGCTGCTTCTTACACGAAACTGCTTCGCGGGCTGCTTCATTCAGCCACCAGGTCGCCGACTAGCGTTGCATAGACACCGCCAGCCCGGTTGTTCGTCATCTCCGCCGACCTCTACCCCGTTTGGCAGCACAAGACACCCAGCTCTGCCAGCTCTGGATGTGATTCGATTCGCCACAGCTGGCGAGCTATCGCGCGTGGTGCGTTGTCCTCCTCAACATCCTGCCATCAGGCCGACCAGAGAGACGGCCCGGCTGCTGCTGCTGCTGCAAGGTGCCGTTAGAGGTCCGGTACGCAGCGCATTACACATTGTACCACCATAGACCGTGAGGGGTATGTCCATGCCTGCTCGCACTCTGCACCTGTATGCACCGTCGACACACGGTGGACGGCTCCCCAGATGACGTTCAAGCATTGTTCCTGACTGTGCTGCAATGCGATTCGAGCGGTTCACTTTCCGGACCGCTGACCACGGCAGCAAAGTGTCAAACCAAATCCTCACAGCAGTAGTGTCAAGCAGCGGGCAGGGTCATTATCTTGACTGCCAGCGCTTCGAACCAGGTTGTCGGGAATGCCCCTACGAACTGTGACATTTAGCGAGCTCTCGTTTACCACACGTTGCGCAATCGACGAACGCCGGCGGGTTCGCCGATACCATCTGTCATGGCATCGTCGAATCACGGGCAGCTTCACAAACCGAGTTGAGTGTATCTCATGATTCCCATCATGCAAGACGCGTGAGAAGAGGAGATGTGGGACCGGGAATCCACATCCTGATTGTTCTCGTCATCATTATTGGTGTTTGCGCCATGCCATCGATACATGCCATCCATTCAGCCTCGCTCGGGCTCTGCCCCAACCTGAACATATATATGCAAAACGAGGCCATGCGCGCCCTCTCTTTGCTGCGGGTGGTATTGTTTTCAGGATGAAAGGAAAAAGTCGTTTTTGATGAACAAACGTGGACCGCACAGAAGAAATCATGCAGTCCGAGCTTGATGAGACAGAGTTTCATTTTTCCGCAATCACATCACCTAGGTGCCCGGGCGTTTCGCGTAGATCACTGGCTGGCTACACAAGATGACGGCTCTTCAAACACACTGCTAAACGCGGTATATGTACGTTGCAGTGTTGCACCTCCTCGGCTAGGCTGACTACCTCACCGCAGGGCTCACACAGTAGGTACATGTACTGTACTGTATGTACCACCAGAGCAGCTGACCAGGTTCCTCTCCCTAGGTAAGGTCAGGTAATCTTGATGAAATAAAGTGTTCCACCTGATGATAAAATGATGATGGCTAACGACGATGTGCAATCAGTCATATGGAACGAACAACCTGTAATCGCGCGCGCGACGCTAGAGCTATCTAGCCACCTAAGCTACCTAGCTAGCTACAACGGCGACCGCCCACAACCTGTCCTGTACTACGAACCACCACAGACCTGACCAACCGCCCACGGCAGGCAGGCAGGTAGGCAGGCAGGCAGGCAGGCAGCATCGTGTCAAAACTCGAACAAACTCCGTTACCAGCGCCTGCATTTGCCCGTCTCCTTCGTCCGAAACTACACATTTCTTGTATTTGCTTCTCTCTCTTTCTCTTTCATCGACATTTCTTTGGGTAGGTAGGTAGGTAGGTAGGTTCTACTACCTTACCTACATGTCCCTTCCTTTACGACCAGACATCTTCCTGATACTGGTTCGCAGTTCGCATGCTCTTCACAATATCCTCTCCCTTCTTCTTATCCACGCCTCTCTGCTCGCTGATGATGGTTGCCAGAATGTCCGCCACCTCTTTGGCCATGTTGGCCGCGTCGCCGCAAACGTAAAAGTAAGCCTTTTGCTCGAGCAATTCGTTGATTTCCTGAGCGCGCTCTTTCATCTTATGTTGCACGTAGACTTTCTTGGACGATTCGCGCGAAAAGGCCGTGTCGAGGATGAAGTTTTCGCCGAGGTCGGATTGCCATTGCTACAGAAGAAGTGGGGTGGGTTAGCGAATGGGGTTGGGTGCGAAACGTGAAAATGCAAGTTGGATGAGCTGCTTACCTCCCAGTCCTCTTTGTATATGAAATCGTCGTTGCGGTTGCGGCAGCCAAAGAACAGGATTGTCTTGCCGACCTTTTCGCCATTCTTGGCCTGTTGTGCGCGTTCTTGCACGAAACCGCGGAACGGAGCCACACCGGTTCCCGGACCGACCATGATGATGGGCTTACTCGGGTCGGAAGGCAGCTTGAAGTTGGAGTGTCGAATGTGCACGGGAACGTGCACGCCGTCGTACTTGTTGCGAGGGCCTTGGATAGCGTAGTTCAGGCCGTGCGGGTCCGGGTTCGGATCACCGTGTTGCTTCAGTTTCAATGCGAGGAGGTAGTTTGTCGTCACGCCCTTGACGACGTGAGGAGCGCCGGGCACTTCGACGGATTCGACGACGGCGGTGATGGAGACCTTATTCTTTTGCACCAGCGAGGAGGAGGAGATGGAGTAGTATCGTGGTTGAATCTTGGTGATGCCCTCGATGAAGAGGGAGAAGGGGAGTTTGTCCCACTTCTGGCCACCGCCAATGTGCTCGAGGAATTGTCCCAAGTTGAAGTTCTTCTTGGAGACTTCTTCGGCAAAAGTGTCCTTGTCATTGCCAATTTTGCTTGCCTTCTCTTTGACCTCGTCGTTCGGTGCGAATTGCGAAAGCGTGGCCACGAACTGGCGAGACACGGGAGCGCAAATCTCGAGCTGGTATCGGAAGACGGTTTCGTAGGTGGTGGGCTGCGGGAAGGGGACTTTGGCGGTGGCATCGAGACCCTTGACCTTGATGGGCATGTCGCGCTTGTCGCTCAGACCGACAATGTGGAGCAGTCGGTCGACCTCGCGGCCAGGGTTGTTGGGCCAGACGGCAATGTGGTCACCGGTCGTGTAGGACAGGTTGGAGCCGGAGATGTCGATTTCCATGTGCAAGCAGTTCCGCGACTTGTCGTTGAAGAGTTCTCTCGATTCGGCAATGGATGCGATGTATGGGTTGTGTGCGTTGTAAGGTCCCTTGGATGTGCCTTCGAGGTGGTTCTTGTTGGGCTCACCCTTGTACACGATGGAGTCGTCATCCAAATGTTCCTGCTCCGTCACCTCGTATACCGGCTCATACACGGCCTCACGCTCCTCGAGGTTCATGGCCTCGCAGAGAGCGGCCCACATGGGCTCCTTCCATGCGAGGAAGTCTTCCTCCATGGTGCCCGCGCCATCGTCACCTTCGCCCGCATCTCCGATCCGCTGCGCACCCAGCTTCGTGAGCGACTTGTTCACCTCGCGGACCATGGAGTTGTAGTGCTCGTAGGTGTTGTTGCCCAGGCCGAATGCCACATACTTCAAGTTCTGCAGTGGTGACTCCTCGGAGCTCTTTTCGCTAAAGTTGACCTCATCTCCGTGGATGAACTCGTAGAACTCGACGGCGTTGTCCGTGGGCTCTCCCTCACCATACGTGGCCAGCACGAAGAAGGCGACCTTGTCTTCGGGGAACTGATCCAGATTCTCGAAATCATATTCTTCCAAATCGGCCGTCATGGTCTTGAGGCCGAATCGGGAGTGACCCTCTTTGGCCAATCGTTGAGCGTAGTCCTCGGCAGTGCCGGTCTGAGAACCGTAGAAGATGACACAGTTCTTGCCCGACTCCTCCATCTTCTCGAGAATGTTTCTCGTCTTTCCCGCCTTGAGCGCGCCATTGGCCTGGGAGGTGGCGTATGGGTCCTGTTGGACGGCCCAGTAGGTGCCTTTGGTGAAGTAGGCAACGGTTCCCAGCAGCAAGACTGCCAGGACGATGAGGTCCAGAGTGTCCAGAGAAGCCATGTTGGAAGAAAAAAGAAGGCAAACCCGACTGGTTCCACTTTCTCTCTCACTCTCTCACTCTCTCAGCAAGAAACGGCCGGTGGGGAGAGAGAGGGTGTGGGTTGCGTGAGGACAACTGTGGATAAGGTGGAAGTATGAGTGTCTAGTCGGGGCGGCTTTGACGCTTATCGCCAGTCCGTCCTAGGAGGTAGGGCTTCCCCGTGTGGTGCGCGGCTGACGTTCTCGTCGGGACAAGCTTCTGGCTCTCAGAGTCTCTCTCTCTCAGAGTCTCACTCTCAGAATCTCTCCGCTCTCTTTCCGCTCTCTCACTCTCTCTGGGTCCCTTTCTCTCTCTCTCCGAAACACTCCACTGCCGAACAATATTGACTTTTCCAAGTCTGGATTCGGTTCCTCTCTCTCTCACACTCTCACTCTCTCTATCTCTCACACAAAACGACACCGCCACTGGAAAATCGATGGAGAAAAGAACAAAGAATCCTCCAAGTTTCTTCTATATCAGAAACAACGCCCCGCTATTGCAGCAAAATGCAAAGAGGATTGAGATTGGAATGGACTGATACCTCCTTATGTTGAGAGGGAGCGGGCAAACGTGAATAAATGTGTGTCGTGGCGGGGTGTCGGCGGCGAGACACTAGCGCAAAGTATTGTCGTCAGGGATAATTTCTGCTGAGAGGGTCGGAGTGTGTGTGTGTGCAGACGTGGTTTTCATAAAAAAAAAAAGACTGATCAACATAGAATCGTTCGATATTTTTCCTTTTTTTATTATTTCTTTTTTTTTCTTTGCACACCGCCCTCTCGGTACCAGGTAAAGTGATCACACACACACAGACATAAATCTCTCTCTTTTTGGTGGATTGTGGATGATGGCACTGGCTTTATAGAAACCCGACAGTCAGATCGGGGACGAGAATCGTCAAAAACAACCCCGATGAACAAAACAAAAATCTATGACACGGAGAAAAAAGAAACCCGGCGAGAGTACCTCCTAACAACAACAGCAGCAGCAGCAGCAGCAGCAGCAGCAACAACAACAACAACGTGATAACATAGCGCATCGCCGTGCACGTGAGAAAGAGTATTACGGGATCGAAAAGTTGTATAGACACCGTAGCGGCAATGACCTACCTCCTAGATTCGGTCGGATGTTTTCTTGTTTCATTCATTATTACCTTACCTTATGATTCCTCTCACGTACCTCCTATGTTGTTTCCGATTCTTTCCCGCCAACCCTCAACGCCGACAAACGCGCGCGAGCGGACAAACGCAAGCGACTGGACTGGACTTTTTTTCAAACAAAATAAATGGCCGAGAAGCTACTAAATTGTCGTCCCATGTGAGAATGGTTTTTACCTCCTAATGGCAACGCCGATACAGGCGAGTCTCGCCCGGACTCTGGGTTTATGCAAAAGTCCGCGTTTTATGCAAAAAGAGTACCTCCTACTACCTCCTACTACCTCCTAGTGTGGCGGGACGGAGGGACGGAGGGACGGAGAGAGTGATGAGTGGTTGGGACAGCGCAGCAGGCAGGCAGCCACATTTTGCACACCGTCAACCGTTGTGACTAGTAGGTACATGTAGTACATACTCTCTCCGCGATCAGGAGCCGCAGTCGACTCCGCGTGGAGGAGGGGGAGGGGCAGCGTGATCGAGGAGAGAAAACCTTCTGGACCCTTCTCGAAGGAGGCGCGGAAGA
This sequence comes from Sphaerulina musiva SO2202, assembly GCF_000320565.1. Classification (NCBI taxonomy): domain Eukaryota; kingdom Fungi; phylum Ascomycota; class Dothideomycetes; order Mycosphaerellales; family Mycosphaerellaceae; genus Sphaerulina; species Sphaerulina musiva. Next base: position 1,421,462 of record NW_016017392.1, read on the forward strand.
GAGCCTTAATTCTGACCTTTTTTTGGTGGAAAATGGGTAAAAAGAAAACATCAAGTCACCTCGGCCATTCCGCACTTTTTCGCCACAACAAGAAAAGACCCTCTTCACTGCGCGAGTCTGCGATCAGGGAGAAAAGGGCTATGATTGGGTACTAACAACGACTCTACTACCTCCTACTCTACAGCTCTACACTACACAACGACCCGTACGAGTTTTTTTATGCTTCGTTTATGTCAAAAGTGTTGCCGCTGCCGGAAAGCACGGTATTCCATCCGCCTCGCCCAACCCATTGGAAAGTGGCCACACACGTACAGTAGCCACGAGCTATAGATGCTGCTGAGAGGTTGGCAGACGTCAGTCAGTCCAAGTTTTTTGACCTTGATTCATCAATCTGTTCCGAGCCATTGTCTTCTTCACTTCCTTTCCGGGCATCATCATCCCCATCATCCCTCACGTACATCGGAATCTACTCCTTCCTCTCCGCCTTGGTGGCTTCGGCCTGCTCGCTGGTGGCACTGCTGGTCGGCAGCATGGGTGGCGAGAGGCTATGCGAGACCTGATGGTTGCCCTCAAACGTCTCAAAGTAGGACCAGTCGCCAATCTGTTCGTCGAAGAACTGGTCCAGATCCAGTCCTCGCATCTCTGCTTCTTCACTGACGCGCAGTCCCAAGCCGGGAATGTACTTGAGGATGAGCAGCAAGATGCACGTCACCACGAAGCTGTAGGCGGAGATGGCACTAATCTCTGCCAACTGCTTGCCTACTTGGATGCCGTTGCCGTTGACTCCGCCCGGGTACAGCGACGCGCCATCGAGGGCAGAGATGGTCTGGTCGGCGAAGATGCCCGTCATGAAGGATCCCATCATGCCGCCCACCGCGTGCAGCTTGAACACTTCCAGCCCTTCGTCAATGTTCAACCAGTCGTTGAGGTTCTGCAGACTGGCGCACACGACCGCAGTCAAGAAGCCAATCACTGCTGCGAGCCAGACGCTCACATAACCTGCTGCCGGCGTGATGCCGACCAGTCCCGCAATGGCACCTTCGCAGGCACCGACGACACTGAACTTGCCTTTGGTGCGGATGTAGTCGACCAATACCCAGCCCAGCACGCCGCAGCTCGCCGCGGTGTTGGTGTTGAATGCCGCATACATGGCACGAACGGACGCGTTCAGCGCGGAGCCGCCGTTGAATCCTGTCTTGTATCAGCATATGTACCCGCTTCCACTTCCACTTCCTTGTTTCCTTCGCTTACCGAACCAGCCGAACCAGATCAAGATCGTTCCGAGGAAGACCAAGGTCGTGTTGTGCGGCTTCTTCTTGGACTGGGCGCCGACACTCCTTCTCTTGCCCAGAATGAACGCGTATGCCAGACCAGCCCATCCCGACGCGATGTGCACGGGTCCACCTCCAGCAAAGTCGAGCGAGGGCAACGTGTACAGCCAGCCGTTACTGTTCCAGGTCCAACACGCAATGGGGCAGTAGACGACCGTGGCCCAGAAGAAGGCAAAGACCAGTGAAGGCAGGATGCGACCACGCTCGAACGAACCGCCGATAACGATTTGCACGGTGCAGGCGCAGAAGAGCATTTGGTACAGGCAAAAGACGATCTATTTCTCTCTCCTCGTCAGCTTCTCCTCTTCCCCATCATCAGCCCTTCATCCACTATCCAACTCACCTCAGGAATCACCGCACTCCCCGGACTCGGCGCAGCTCTCACTTTCATCATGCCAAAGTTGGTCAAATCTCCAATAAACGCATTCGCCGTCCTCGAGTACGCGAGACTGTAGCCCCAAAACATCCATTGGAACGTCGTCACCGACGCCACCATCAAGCTTTGGAACAGCAGCGACAGGGAACTCTTTCTTCTCGCGAGCCCACCGTACAGCAGTCCGATTCCGGGAATGATGAGCCAGACGATGAAGCCGCAGAAGACGAGGTAGGTGTAGTGGTACTCGAGTCCAGCGTATTGCGCATTGACGTCGGTGGTTAGAGGATCGCCGCCCCAGGGCTCGGACGAGTTGAATTCTGGTGTCGTGGGAGTCGACATGATGGCGTTGTTGTTGGTGTTGGTGTTGTTGGTTGGTTGTTGTCCGCCCCTTCTCGGATAGATCACGCAGCTACAACAGCTACCTTACCTACCCTATACAAAGCTGAAAGGTGACTCACACCAGTCGCAAGTAGTAGTAGTAAAACAAGAAGTCCAGGGATACTGGTCCTCACAACTCAGATGAGATGAAATGAGAAGGCCTGAGACCCAAAGCTTTCATTCACTCACAAAAACAAAAGAAGAGAAACCCGACTGGGCGACCGCGCATCCCACTCCCTTTCATATATCTATCTCTACAGGTTATCTCTATCACACTCACTTATCTCCTGGCTCCTGGGCTGCAACGGTACGGTACTGTACGGTTGCAATACCCCCAGGCAGGCAAGCAGACAGGCAGGCAGACAGGCTATCAAACCCCCCCAACCCCCAATCCCAACCCTAATCTATCCCCCCAACACTCTTGGTGAAAAAACAAAAGAGCCAGCCAGACCAGTGGGTCAATGTCACCAAAGAAAGGATGCCGATGGGTAAAAAAAGAGACAAAAGGGAAAACGGATGAAAGAGAAGGGGAAAAAAGAGAACAGGACAGGACAGGGGAGGGGGAGGGGGGCTGCCCTTGCGTACTTGGCATAGAACTATAGATAAGAAACAAAAAACTTCACACGTGGCCGCCATGTGTTTGAGTGTGAGAGACAGAGACAGACACAGAGAGAGAGGGTTTACAGAAACAAAAACCCCGAAAAAGTTTAAAAAATCAAAAAATGTGAGACTGAAGGGAGTTTTTTCGATCGAGATGGAAGGTATCACATGCCCGTGTTCAGATTGCTGACGATCGTGTGGGTTTTCTTTGATGGAGCTTGAATTGAAGCTACCTGTAACCTTACCTAGGAGGTATGTCAGGTCTGTTGTGTGAGGTAAGGTAAGGTAAGGTATGTAGATAAGGTAAGGTACCTACTGTAGGTAGTAATAACTCCATACTATGGTAGGTGGATTTGTATCGAATGTATTCATTCAAACCTGAGGAACGGATGGGTGAGTGATGAATGAATGAAACAGGTCAGGTCAGGTCTATGTAACAGGGATACCCACCAACAACAACAACAAAAATGCAAACGAAAAAACTCTATCATCACCTCATTCACGCATCCCTGGATGATGATGATGATGGTGATGATGATGATGACATGAAAATGTTGGTATTGAGTTGGTTCGCTAAAGAACAAGACTGACAAGTACAACAAGTACAAGTACAAGTACAAGTATGTATATAGTTCTTTCTTCCATCTCTTTTGGGGCAAGGCATCATCCATTTCCAATCCCTTCCATCTTCCATCTCCAATCTCCATCGATCGAGAAACGAGAGAAAAGAGAGAGAGAGAAAAAGATAAGACTACCTGGTCATTCACAAACAACATAGTCTGCCCTAATCATTCATCGCCTTCTCTCCCCCCGGTAGATTCCATGTGCCGGTACGGATGATGTGATCTGTATAGAAAGGTAAGATTTGTGAGATGTTAGTACAAAATTACGATCTCTGAGAGAGAGAGAGAGAGAGAGAGAAGAAGCTTGCCTCTGCCTAAGTAAGGGTACATGTACATGTGCTGTATGTATATACCTGACCTGACCTGACGTTTTCACGGCATTTGGACGCTGGAAAGATGGACTGCGATGACTATCTACAACACTGCGATCAACTACAATACTCCGATAGATACCTGCGATACATACTTCAACGAACTCCGATATCGAAGTATAACACCTCTGTGAAACTCCGATTGAATACCGGAAATCGAACATCTCTCTCTCTGTCTCTTTCTCAAACTAATACTATCTATCTATCTATCTAACTCACGAACAAACAGCAGTGCAGCACTTCTCAAAGTAAGAAACAGTAAACCCTCATCTTTTTTTCGGAACCAAAAAGGCCATTCCAGTCACATGCAGCTCAAATCAAATCAAATCAAATTATCTCTAGGTACTGTATATAGCCTAAACAAGCCGCTTGCTTCTTGTAACAAAATGGCTGATTTACTACTGTACATAGGTAGGTAGGTATATTGAGAAGATACAATAGCCTATTGGAGTTTTTATGACTTGTACTTTACCTGACCTTACTTTACCTTATGTTATATATAAGCATTTATTTTTCTACTTGTCTTGAGTAAGGAATTTGGAAAATTGTTATCTTTCGCTTGTATGTATGTATGTATAACTTGATATTAGGAAAGAGAGAGCAAAAAAAAGAAAAAGAAAGAGAAAACAGCCCGGCCGCCGTATCGTTTGAAGAGAAAGGAAAGGAAAGGAAGGGAAAGACAGGGTTAAATACAACCCTTTTTTCACTTTTTTACTTTTTCCCTTTCCTTTCCCTCTCTTAGGCCTTGTTTGTATATATAAGGTAACTATCGAAAGGCATCTAAAAGAAAAAAAGAAAATCTACCCGGTTAGTAGCCGGTGCTCTTTTTTTTCTCTTTCTTTCTCCTTTTGGGAAGGAAGAACCAGGTAATAATAGTAGTATAAACAGCTCGTGGGGAAATACCTACTTACTCGCTCTGGCGCGAGGGGAAGTATGGGATGGGATTGAACGGGATTGAAAGCGAGGATGCATGCATGCACTGTGGGAGAGGAAGGAAGGGAGGAAGTGATGGTCGTGTAGATCAGTCGTATGGGTTTGTGCGACACGTGAATAGGTGTTCGTTTTGATTTTCATGCCTGTCTTGGATGATCGATTTCTTTGTTGTTGTTGTTGTTGTTGTTGTTGTTCTTGTCGGCGGTAGAGAGAATGACTGATATGGTCTGTATGCACTCTGCAGGATGAGCAGCGCGTAGTTGATGGAAATCCTCCCACCAAAAGGGTATTGCTACGCTCACATTGGAGGTTCAGACATATTGAAAAAAACGGTTCGTTTGTTCGTTCTCGAATACCAGAGGCAAGTTTCATTCGCTACTTATAACCTCTTTTCATTTCTTCCCTTTCCCTTCCCTTTCGCTTCAACCACCCACAACATCTCATCAACCCTGCAGAAACTCCCCCACAGCCTTCACAGCCTCGTGAAATTTCTTCTTCCCCTCAATCAACACCATATGCCCTTGCGGCTGAATTCCCGCCTCGGCAAAAGCTCGTTTGGCATCACTCGCTCCCTCATCCGCTTCCTTTTCATAATCGAAATTCGAAAACCCGACCGCATGTTTCTGCCAAATTTCATCTTCGGGATGAAAGTAAAATGTCTCGGAGGCATCATCATCATTCTTTTTGCCTCCTCTTTGTGAGGTCGTAGCGCTCTTTTTCCCCTTCTTGCTCGGCCGTTCCGAGTCTTCGGCATCGAGTTTGGAATCTACTTCGGCGTAGGTTTTGCTGAAAATGAGATAATGCGTGAAATCAAAGGGTTCCTGGTCTTTCACTGCGAGATCGACTTCTTCCACGAGGAGGTTGTACATGGGTGGGATGATTTGTGGGGGGATGTTGATGAATCGCTCATTCAATACCAAAGCGACTTGTGCTTTGGAATCTGCCGCGAGCAATTTTTCGAGTTGGCACAGGCCCGAGTTCCCTGAAGCTTTGGCTCGGGAGAGAATGTATCTTGTCAAGTTGAGGATGATGGGCTTGGTTCGGTGGTGGTTGAGGTTGAGCGCTGTGAGAAGAGCATAGGGATCGCTTTCTTCGCCATCACATTTGACGGTGGAGCCCATGCCAGGTTGGGAGAGGATGAGATCGGCTAATTCGGAGAGGTCGAAGAGTTGGTTGTCTGAGTCGAAGAGTTGGCGGAGGAGGTTCTTGATGCCGTGGAAGTCGACTGCAGGGTTGGGGTCCATGAATTCGAAGTCGACGTCGAGCATGTTGGTATCCTGCGGGAGCAATTAGCGGTGTCTTGAGGAGAGATTTCACTGTGGCCAGCGTACGTCGTCGTCGGTCCCGCTATCTTCCCCGTCAATCTCCATCTTGTCTTTTGTTGGCTGGTTGTCATCGCCATTCGCCTTTCTCTTGCCCATATTGAAGGCAGACGCGGGTGTACGATACACTTCTTGACGCGTACAGTTTCTTGGTCGAAACGAAAAATTGGCTTGAGGCGTTCGTGATGGTGCACGGCAATGGGTCTCATGTTATTCTAGTGGCCCAAAACTGAGAACCAAAAAGTTCGAGATATATCTTAGTAAGCCAATAACTGCTGGCGCGGGTATCCGACGGAGGTATAGCAGTGCGTGAACTAGCAACCACTGTTCCGCGATATCTTTGGGCAAGCTGACCGCAAAGAGTAGGATCCAAAGTGTTACAGCATCTCCAGCATTGCCATGGACCATGAGTCCCAATCCATGGGCAAGCACAACAAGAGGCAAGGGATAGCGCGTAAATGTGACCTCTTTTACAGACCTGATCTCACCAGCGCTAAAACAAGATGATGTATCTTTAACTGTACAAGGGCCGCGCCTGTCTGGCTCAGCGTATACCACCTGTCTTCATTCCCAGCTACACTCGACGTCTTTTTCTCCCTCTCATGTCCACTCCCGTCCCCGCGCTTAACCAATGACGAGCGCATTATCTTCTGGGAAGTCGTACGCTGGCACTTCCAAGTTCAATGGTGCTGGGCCCCTTCTTACACGACCCGAGATATCGTAGTGAGAACCGTGGCACGGGCAGAACCATCCTCCATAGTCTCCCGCCTCACCAATGGGCACACAACCCAAGTGGGTGCAGACACCCAGCATGATGAGCCATTCCGGCTTCTTCACACGGTCTGAATCAGGCTGTGGGTCCCGAAGCGTCTTCCAGTCCAAGTCTTCGGCCTCCTTGATCTCGTCGGCGGTGCGGTGACGGATGAAGACGGGCTTGCCACGCCACTTGATGATGACATTCTTGCCTTCGGGGATGGATGCGAGGTCGACCTCGACCTTGGCCTGAGCCAGGACATCGGCAGATGCGGACATGTTTACCAGGAAGTCTACATGACCCATTCGTCAGCCATTTCTGACGCCCATTGATGCCAACTAGTGGTGTCACAGCTCTACTACGCGCTGTATTTGTGTCACTCACCTTGCACAGTGTTCTTGGCTCCAAGAGCCGAGATACCACCAAATGCGCCGACCATGAAATACTGGAACATCTTGTTGCTCGTCTCGCTGCCCTTGTTGCGATAGCTCTTAAAGGACGGGATGTTGGTGGTGTCCGGCTTGCTACTCGAGCCGCGGGAGAAGGGGGATTTGAACTCGGCGTGCGATGTCGAGGCATCGGTCGAGGCAGTCCTCTCGGTGTTCTTCTGGATGGCGGTGGTCGAGGTGCGCAGGGCGGGCAGCGTCTGGCGACCGGCGCCACGCACCAGCGAAGACGCCGCGCGAGAGGAGATGGACATGGCGACGGTGAGGGAGATGCAGGAGCGGCAGTCAGCGAGTCCAATGGGGGGTCGTCGTCGTCGTAGCGGCGGTGGTAGAGGTGGTGGTGGTGGTGATGGTTGAAGACCGGGAGGCGTGGAATCTCTTGCTCGGAAGAGATGGGTGTCCAATCAGAAGCGTTGTGAGGTAATGCGCGTAGCTGTGATACTAGTCTGTAGCCTACGCAGGACGCGGCTGGCTGCCTACAGGTAACAGAGTCGAGGTGAAGTGAACTTTACCATCTTTGGTTAACAACACCCTCCCTCAGTCCAATCATGGTGACTGGAGACATGGGCCCTCCGCCGGCTCGGACGAGTTTCAAGCGCTCTGTACCCGATGATGAAAAGGCCAGTTCCGGCAACATATCAAAGCGAGCCAAGCCAAGTAGAACTACGCCTGCACCTGCTCTCCTCACTCCGACATCACCACCTCATTCAACACCAGACCCTTCCACCATTCCAGCATTGACACAGTCATTCGGACAGTCTACATCTTCAGGAGTTCCTCGCGCCCGGAAGTATCAAAAACTTGCTGTGCCGTCGACTCGAAGCAACAACATCAACACGACGAGTAGCATCAGCACTGATCCCAGCACCAGCGGCGGCGATTCAATGTCAGCTTCATTCAGACTGAGTCAAGAGGTTTCAAAATCGCAGCCAGATCCGTCAAGCAGTAACTCGCCAGGTCAGCAACAACAACACGCTAGCAGCAGTACTGACTCCACGTCGAGCATCACACTGGTCGAAAGCATCAACGACATCTTCAACGCTCCTCCAAACACCCTCATCATCCATGCCTGTAACACTAAAGGTTCATGGGGCGGCGGCATTGCCAAAGCATTCAAAGGGAAATACCCCGCAGCATTCGAAGTGTACAAAACCCATTGCCAACGCAACGGTGGCGAACTCGTCGGACAAGCTCTCCTGATCCCACCGCACAAGGAAGCTGGTGAAGAGCATTTCGTTGGTTGTCTGTTCACATCAGTGTCCAAGGGTCGAGAGGCCGATTCACCCGCCAAGATTCTCAGTGCAACGGGACCTGCCATGCGGCACTTGTTGCGGCAGGTACAGGAGCACAATACCACTCACCCGGGTGAGGAGGTGAGCGAAGTGAGAATGTGCAAGATCAATTCCGGACTGTTCAAAGTTCCGTGGGAAAAGACCAAGGATGTCCTTCAAGCCATTCCGACTGAACCGGATGGTATTCGGCAGATCAAGGTCATTTCGAGGAGTGAGGACGATTAGACCGAGTGAGGAGGGCGATACGGCAGTGAGGAAGACGAGTAACCAGTGAGAAAGACGAGAAACCAGTGAGAAAGACGAGACAGCACTTAGGAGAGACAAGCAGCAGCTGCTGTTGCTCCAAGGTTATTACCGCAGTGCGGTGCAGTGCAGCTGCAGAAAGAAAAAGAAAAAGTGTCGCCAGGCGTGCGATGAAATGACGATGATGTTATACACGGCCGACGTTCCATTCCGGTAACAACAGCGACGGAAAAAGAGAATGGGAACAAACAGCTCTCACGAAAAGAAAACCAATACCCTAACCTCTCCTTTCCGAGAAGGGAAACCCCGAAAAGGGTATACTGTACTGTACTGTAACTTTTAGTTAATGTAAGGTAGTCAGTCAGTTCACATGAATGGACCGAAGAACTTCAGATTATATTTTCTCCCTTTCTGCCCTTTCTTTTCCTTCCCTTCTTTCCTCTCCTTCCTTCCAAGACAAGCAAGTTTGCGAGCATGGGCAGACAGACAGAACGAAAACGAAAACCCAAATGAAAAAAAAAACCAAAAATTATCACTATGACTTCGGACACCACTCTTTTCTCAGATATATATATATATACACTTATACTTATGACTTGTAATTCATACTAGGAGGGAGACGGGAATATCACAGGATGAAATATACCAGATTGAAATTTTGATTTTTATGTTTTTGGGGAAAAAAAGGGGGGTTCTCTAATGTCATTATGTTCAAGTACTATTATGTACTGTTCTGTACTGTACTGTAGTCAGTCCATGAATGCGTAATCTATACTTTGCTTCTCTTGTTTCTATGCATTCTTCTTCTGCTGCTTCTTCTGCTTCTGGGAGGGTTGTTCTATTTTCTTCTTCCCTTCTATTTCCTCTTCCCGCTACTTCATCTGCATCTTCATCTTCATCCTCTTCTCCTTCTCCTTGGTCTATTTCCTCTCTCTTTCAACCGATGCATCCATTCATTCAGACATCCAGACATTAAGGTACATGTATTTATCCCTGTATCCTCTATTCTTTCATCATTACCTGTATTACTGTAATACTCCCACCACAACTTCTTCCTTCTCTCGCATCTACTGTTGCTGCTGCCGCAACAATGGCGATGATGATTGATAATGACGAAGAGTCAACACAGCGGCAACTGCACCCCCAAAAATACTATCCATGCACCTCTACAGCATAAACCCCGCTCCAAACACAGCAGCAGCGGCAGCAACCATCTCAACAGGACCATAATGCGTAGGTTTCGCTGCAAATCCCTCGCTCGAGGAAGAAGAAGAAGAAGGAGAAGACGACGGAGAACCTGTGCTACTCGCACCACTGCCAGAGGAAGCAACCGTCAACGAACCGCCCGAACCAGGCCGATTCGCTCCCGACGCAGCGGCAATAGCCAAATTCTGCACCTGCGCGCCATTGGCCGCGTAGACGGGAATGTCGACGTTTGTCTGGGTGACGGGGACAATGCTGCCTTTGGGAGGGTTGGACACGCCGTTGGAGATGAGGTCTTCTGCGCCCGAGGGGACGGAGGGAAGGTCAAAGTCTTTGCTGAAGCCGGAGTTGCTGATGAGTCCGGCACTGCAGGCGGGGGCTTGAAGGTTCGTGGCAGTGCCGTTTTGGGTGGTGATGAGGGTGACGTTGACTTTGTTGAATTGGTTCATGAGAGTTTCGTAGTCGGCGAGGAGGGAGAGGGTGCCGTTGTCGTTTTGGTTGACGATGCCGTAGTTGGAGGATTCTTGCGTCCATTCGTAGACGAGACCTCCGGAGAGAACGGTCATTTGGGGGCCGTAGAGGACGGGGACTTCGTCAAAGACTCGCGGTGAGGGCACGTTGCAGCCGTACTCGCTGAAGAATACGGGGATGGTCGTGTTGCTGAACCACTGGACAAGAGTGTCGTATCCCGAGGTGGTGAAGCTGGAACCACTGCCGCACCACGAATAGCTGTTGAGGCCGAAGAAGTCGGATCGAGAGATGTCGTCGCCGCACTGCAAGTACGCCCAGGTATCCTTGAGCACATCTTGCACTTGTGCAGCAGAGTAGCCCACAGGGATGGTGCGAGAGGCGTGGTTCTTGATGTAATTCTTCAAATCGCGCTGCACCGCTCTGATGTATGGCGGATTGGCCTCGGCAGTGGCGACATCGTTAATAATCTCGTTGCCGGCAAAGAAGCCAAGCGTGTTCGGATAGTCCTTGAAGGCTTCGACGACGGTGAAGATGTGGTTGAGATAGTCGGTATTGTAGCTATCACTGGGATTCGAGCGATCGATGGACTGTCCCGGAAGAGGGCTGTTGACATCCAGCAGCAGGTAAATGCCCACGGCGTTGAAGATGGACACGCATTCGTCGTGATTCAGTGTCGGATCGACATTGTAGGAGCGGATGGTATTGATGCCCAGGGCTTGGAGCAAGGCGGCATCGCGCAAGCAGACGGTGGCATTGCTCAAGGGGTCACCACTGCCGGTGCCATATGCTCCCTGTCCACCCGGCTGATAGTCCACGCCCACAATCATGAAGCGCTCTCCATTGTTGTTCGGGATGACAAACTCTTGCTGGTGGACTTCGATGGGATCGACGGCGGCGGTGAGAGCCGCGTGGGCGCAAAGAAAGGCGGCGACCTATCGCGATCCATGGTCAATTTCCCCTTCCACCGCATTGCATAGATGAAATCTGCGCCGAGATGTTGCTGCTGCTGCCATGCACGGCCAACCAGTGATGAAAGCGAACGTACCGTCTTCCACATCGTCTTGGCGCCGGAGCTTGGTAGCGAGCGACGTGGACAAGGGCGGGCCGGGCTTTGTTGACGGTGAAATACCAATCACAACCCTGTTCGCGTGGCTGCAGGAGGAGTCGTCGAATACCTGCGCCCAGTCCACGAATAAATGACTTTCTCTGCGCAAACGAAGGACGGATTTCTCTCGGGGGAGAATCAAACGAGAGTCGACGGGAAAGATGAGGTGGTGGTGGTGAAGAAGAAGAAGAGGAAGAAGAAGACGGTATCTATCATGCAAGGTGCAAATGGAAGCAAGCCGCGCATGTCCGCCCTTCTACCGTAGCGTAAAGGCTCTCTCTCGTACTGTTGGTTGCCACGACACTGATAAGAGGCTACTACCGTCGCGTTTGGATGAACCGAATGGCGCGTTGCTCTGTCCAGCGCGTCGGTATCATGATTGAAGAGATGATGTAAAACATGTCCAATACCGAGTTCTGAGTCTGACCTCGACATCCAGATGAAGAGTGTATTGATATTGTCTAGTAGACGGCTCGATGCCGTTGCTGTTGTAACACGAACAGCAGTTAGTTCGGCTGGGTATCTATCGCTTGCGGGTGCTGAGGAGTATCATGTCCCGTCCTACTCGCTTTTGGTACCACTGCGACGTGGATTTGAATCTTCCAGTGACATGAGGCTATGGAAGAATTCACCGAGTAAATAAACATCTATACCTCACCTAGGTATTACAATACTGCCAACTTTGCATCAAGATACACGAAGGAGAAGAAAGAAAAAGAAAAAGAAAAGAAAAAAAAAAGAAACAATCTTCCTCTCCCCACTACGAATCGAACCCTCAACTTCCCCATACACACAAAAAAACCAAAAAAACGACCAAAAAGATGTCATCCCATCTACACCCTCCACCCCATCCCGCCACCCACAAGACTCATCCAGCATAGCCATTTCATGGCCAAAGGTTCTCTGCCCGATTGCTCGGCTGAAGGTTTCCTTTGGACTTAGGATCATGCGCAGCAAATCGCTCGTTGCCGAAGCGAGTGGACGACCACCACCAAATTCTAACTAGGGCCTCGTGAATGGATAGAGACTAAGGAATGGATAGTGGAGGAAATGGGATTTCACCTCGACCATTACAGTTGAGCACGTGATCTGTAACAAAATATATGTATGCTCAGTTGGTGTTGGGGATACCTTGGGTACGTACTCCTTGCATGGTGTGCTTTCCTGCATGTATACAGTACATGCAACATGGTGCGTTTTCATCAAAGCTCTATATACCTCCCTACATGCATCTATCTGTTGACTTCCAGACTTGCAGATACATACCTGAGGTAGGTACAAACCTTTCCTGCTCGGTGTATACTTCTCAAAACCTGACAGCAACCTGACCAACCCAACACACCCAACACACCCAACACACCCAACACACATGTACTCATCCCATCCTCATCCCACTCCACCCAACCCATCACCCTCATCCCGCCCTCCTCACACCCCCAACAAAGTAGGAAGAGGAAAAGATGAGGAGATCCCCTCCCTCCCTACCTGACCTGACCTGACCTCAGGTAGGTAGGTACCTTAATACTATGCGACTCTTATCAAGTCATCACAAACACGCCGAAATTTGCACAATACCTGTAAGCAAGGGACAGCTAATGTAGGTAGCTAACAGATCGAAGATCGTTAGATGGTATGCATGCAAGAAGAAAGTTTGAGAAAAAAGGGAAAAGTATACAAGAAAAAAAAGAAGGGAAAAGGTAAAAAGGGACACGAGACAAGAAGGAAAAAGTTACTATAGCAGACGAGAAGGAAACAAAAAGTCAGGTAGGGTACAGTAGTACCTTATAGAGTCAAGACTACCTTAGTCAAATAGGTAGTCAAGACAATTCAAGACTATTCAAGATTAATTCAAGCTACTTACTAGTACCTAGAGTGGAAAATTAGAGTAGGTGCAGTAGTCAGGTAAATACAGTAGTATAGTAGATAGTTACCTTACCTCTCTCTCTCTTTACTTCTTCTTCTTCTACCTAACTAGCTACTACTTACCCTATCATTCGGCCAATTCATTTGTACCTGACCTGACCTTACCTAGGTAGGTAGGTAGGTATATAGACTCTACCTCCTCTAGAAGAAAAAAGAAATGTAAGGTATACAAGATTGAAAAAGCTCGTAGAATAGAAAACAAACCCCTATCCCGTCTTTCCAATCTCCTCTACCTTACCTTGTCAACAAACAAGCAAACAAACAAACAAACAAACGAAACGAAACGAAACGAAAAAAAACGAACAAACGAATAAACCCTCCTAGCAGCCGCAGCGGCACATTTGGGGGAATAGACCTAGTTCGAATACATACCTACCTCATGTAACATGTAACTTGGAATTGACAAGTTGAATAGGGCCGAGCATGTATACAGTACAAACAGTACAAACGCTACAAGTACACACAGTACAGACATGCCTGTGAACTAGTTACGTAGCACGTCGTTCGAGAAGGAGAACAAGAGAAAAGGGAGGATTAGGGTCATGGCTGAACTACGGGAGTGATAAGAGTGCTGGCATGATAAGGTAGGTACCTAGATAGGGGTGTGGTGTGGGCTGGGAGGGATTGGAGATTATAGAAAGCAGGAAAAAAACGAAGAAAAAAAAAAAAAACTTCTTCCAGAATAGGTGTAGTTGTTGGCATGGTTGGATGTGGCACGATGCAGGTTGGACGAGGACTGCATTTGCATTTGCATCTGCATCTGCATTTACATGCTGTTTTGCAGGAATGTGTGCGCAGGTACATTTGTACGCGCAGAATAGACGATTGGTGCAAAGGAAGGGTGTGCTCATGTTGGGAATTATTATAAGGGAACTATCAAATCAGCAGAGATGTTCCCGAAACCGCCACTACAGTATCTTCTAGGGTCGGAAAGCCCTTTTTACTGTCCTACTACGGCATGCGACCGGGAAACCCGGTCATAATCTCCTCTCCCCCAGCCCTACGGGGCCTTTTTTACTTTGTTACGGTGTTGCCCTCTTGAAGAAGTGGACCTTTTTGTGTCTGACCTCTGCAGCTTCTTCACGGCAATTTTCACCTGCTACCTCCCGAGGTAGGGCGGTGGGCGGCACAGTACCTAACTCCTATACGCTGCTGGGGATTCCTGGCTTATGAACACTGCCTCTTTTTCTTTGTGTATACACTTTCTCGCCAGTCTGCACGCCCTAGTACATCAACATGCCTGTATGGTAGGTCATCATGTCTCACCTGCACTTCGAAAATGGGATGCGCCGCTTGATGTCATGAAGAGTGGCCCGTCTCCATTGATTGACATTGCCGCTGAAAAACTGGAGAAAATGACGAGCAGCCGCAGCGCAATCCAAATCAAGTGCGTCTGAGACACTCTCTGCATACATGTATTACTGCTCGCTGATGTGAGTGTTGACATGTCCCCTGCTTCTCGTGCACGTCATGGGTCGGGGCGTGCTCGGCGCCGGATGCCTATTGATGTCCGTGAGGAGGTACCTGTAGTATGTACTCGAAACCCGCGCTTTCGCAGTCGGATAATGAGTAGCCATCCTCTGTACCCTTTACTACACTAGGAGGTACTGTGATGTTTTCCTGGTCGGCTCTCGCTAGTATCTTGACTGCCATCTACAGTACGTACCTTACCTGTTCGTGGAAACTGAGGCCATACCGTGGTCAAAGCGCTCGAAGCGAGTGCGGCCCGAGGCCTAGAGCGCGTTCCCAGGTGAAGTGATTGACGGCACATACACTTTGATGTGATGAACCTCATGCAGTCGTTGCACGACAACAAAGGATGCTCAAGCTCGATACAGTTGGAGTGGAGGGATGTCGTCGAAAGCTTACCTATGAGCATCTCATCATACCACCGCACGATGAGAGGTCACAAGTCTCGACGACAAGTACCTCCTACAGACTCTTTCTTTGCACTTCCGACTGTGAAGACTAGTAGGCGCGGTCCGCGGATCTAAAGTCATGGATCGGTTGTAGGTCCCCGGAATGTCAAGGATGCTCGGAAAGGTTTCAGACTCTCAAGGTGCAAAGTGCCATTTTTCTTGGGAAAAGGGTCATGGTACCGCAAGCACTGTGACTCTCCTGACTCTGCCTTTGGATGTGAGAGCAATGAAGATTGGTGTTGAGAGTCCACGCTCTCAGAGGTGTTGCGCACATGCCATCATCATCATCATCATCATCATCATATCGCTCTCCACGCATCTCGTCTCGACGTGATCTGAAAGAGCGGTGGTCTGATTCTGTATCTTCAGTAGTAAGCCTGATCTAGTCGGAATCCGGTGTGGTGTGGTTGACCGCGGCACCGTGCGACAAGTCGCCGCGCATCGGAAACATCATACAGATTCGCGCACTAAGCTCGATGGCGGACATGTCGTCGTCTTTGTCTTCACAGCCTGTGTGTGTGGTGCGCGAAAGTTAACAAGCAAGAAAAACGGTAGGTTCGGCAAATTGGTATACTGTGACGTCGTGTGAGGTGGCGGTCAAGCATGCCACAGTGCAGTGCGAGTAGGTAGGTACAGAGTGTAGGTAGTCAGCGAAGGAGGCTGCGTGTAATCCCTTTGCATCCGCCCAGCGAGCTGCGAGACAGATCGGAGCCTATTCTGGTTCCGCGACCGGAATACCACCTGGGCTGGGCTGTGGCCAGACTCAGCCTTGGAGGCTGGTAATTCCTGTTCTCTTCCCCGCCGGGGAACGTGGGCGTCGTGGGAAGTCGGACGAGGGACAGATTTCTCAATTCATTTCCCCGGCAGTGCAGTGAGGAGGGTGGTACGGGTGGTACGGGTGGTGTTCACTTCCTCCCTCTTAGTGCGAGGAGGGAAGGGAGAGGAGCCAGCTGCCGTAGCCTGTTTGGTGGCTTGGTTGACCGGCGGCAGCAGCTGTCGCTCCACCGATCCGCGCGCGGTACCCCATGCCATGGCCCATGTGGGCGGAAGCGGGTACGTGCAAGCCTGCTAGCATACCCTACGGTACATGGAGGGATAAACTTTCCCTGCGCTTGCCGAGCACCATGTGAAGGCCTCGGCGTGGTGCAGCAAGTCACCAGTCTATCGCTGACCGCACCCGACGACGTGGCGTAGACGATGTCGCGCTGTCAGTGGGATACGGTTTGCGGTGTGCAGGACGCGGCGGGTGGTGGGACGGAGCAGCGAGCGAGTGGGCCGGTGAGAGAGAGAGAGAGCGAGAGCCGTCGACGTCGTCGTCGTCGTCGTTGTCGTCGATGGCATGCATGTGATGCTCATTGCTCAGCTGCGCGATGTGATGACGATGATATAGGCTGAAGGTCGGAGGGAGAAGTCGGTATGCAAAAAGAGGGCAAGGCCAGGCAAAAGCCACCAAGGCCAGGCCCAGGCCAGGCCAGGTAGAGTCCGGTAGCCGGTAATCAGTGTGGAAATATACCGAGGGCCTTGTTTCGGAGTGGGACCAAGGCTCAAGGCAAAAAGCGAGATAATCCCATGCCGGCCAGCACGCTGCCACACTGCTGCTGCTCCTGCTCATAATCTAGGATCCTGCTCTCGCCGTGCCCCGTCGTGTCTGGACAAAAAAAGTGACTGATTGGGCTTGCAGCAGCTGCGGTCAGGTTTATATATCATACTCCCTCCCGTTCCAGCGCCTCCGTCTGGTGGAATCCCCGGGGAGCGACTCATCATACGCCTTTTTGTCATCCTTCGCCTTCCGGAATCGGACTCGTCGCTTGATAACCCTGCCTGCGAGGGTGACATTCTGACTGACCACTGCCACCGGCTCTGCCATATATAGCAGGTGCACGCAGTCATACACTTCTTACCGTCGACGCACTACTACTGTCCGCTGCCCACCGGCGACCTTACTTATACCTGGTAACCGCCGATTGCTCCATCAGCAACGATTCCAACCTTCAGACACACATTACCGACATGTCGTCTTATTTCTCCAGCCAGTGCTCGACGCCATCGATGTCGCCAACGCGTGGAATGTCCATCGCTTCAACCGCCTCTTCGGCGTCGTGTTCAGCGACATCAACAACACATCGCAACAGCTCGTCATCGGGAACAACATCGACAGCTGCACCAGCATCAACATCAACATCATCAACCACACCAACAGCGACAACAACGAATCTCGCTGACCCATATTCCTCATGTACTGGTTACGCGTCGAGAAGACTGACAGATCGACCAAACGCCTACATCAGCGATGCGGACCTCTTTGGCAACGATGATGAATACTACTTGAGCGAGCCTCCACCACCTCCACGACAAGCCCAAGCGTGGCTCGCAAGACCTCTTTTGCCTCCGGTCGTTGCCATCAAGCCACGGAGTTGCAGAACCACCGAGTCGAAGAAGAAGCGTCGCAGTAGCTCCGAGATCAGCAAGAAGGAGTGATCGACTTGTGATCTGGAACATGCAGTGGTGTTCAACAACCGAGGACGAATGATCAACGAACTGGCATCACCGTCCACCAGCATGTGATGGGGGAGCTGCGACACCAGGAGTGTGACCCACTCATTTTGACACGTGATGCTCAGGCCACAGACCAGACGCTCGGTCGGGCTTGGCGAGAGCGTGAATCCGATGAGTCGTGTTTGTTGCAGCCTCACTCATGTATGGGACAAGTACACGCAGTGACAACTCATCATTATTGTCACGCGAGAGCCGCCGGCACATGGTCCGGACAGCGGTGCTGAGACAGCTGGCGTGGCCAGGCTCTCATGGAAGCGCGATGGAAACAGTGAAAAGGGAGGGAGGGAGAGAGGGTGTACCGAATGAGAGCGCCTGGAACGCTCAATAATTCAACAATGAGATATGCAAGTACACGTCGAGTGTGCCAGATGACGAAGCACCAGGAGTGATGAATGACGGGAGGACTTTAATGTGCCAAGCCAGGCGCTAAACGGCATTTTGTATTGGTTTTTTAGGCGACGATACCCATATAGCGACAGTGATGGATTTAACGAACGTGCATTATATTATCATCATTACCACCATCCATCATCGTCATCATCATCATCATCATTGTCATTATCGATTTTCATTTGTTCGCACTGTTCGCACTCCCTTCTCGCCTCGACGTGATGAGGCGTGATGGTGTAGGGCACGTAGTTGCGGTCGCGCAACATTGGACACTGGAGGTCGGCAGCGCCCACGATTGGCAAGACAGCAAACTCCCAACGCCAACGCCAACTCTTCACGGCCGCTGCTACTGGAAGTCGCGGTGGACATGTAACGCCGTCACGAACTACGGCAGGCAGCACGAGGCCGGCTGGAAAGCAATATAACGATGGGCAGCGAATCCAGCAATGCGCGCACCGCATTAGGGATGCCGGGGGAGCGGCACCAGTAGAATATTACCTACCTCCTAGTGTGCTCTGTGGCAGCCAGCTATTTGCAGCGTGCTGCCTCAGGTCCATCTCTCACCGAGTGAGTAGTGAGTGATGAACTGCACAGGCCAACAGAAACGTGCAGTCCGCTGCAAGGACTCTTTATTGCCATGCCACTGCCCTGGGAACAGATACGTCGTACCAAGCCGGTCGGTTCCTATGCGACCTCACCGCCCCGGCCAAGTCCTCGTGGAAAAGATGCCGCTGCTCGCGCTCCGCACCCACAGCGGCGGTTGGAAAAGACACGCTCGCTCGCTCGCACGCACGCACGATTCATGATTCATGACGGCGGGAGGGCGGGCGGGCGGACGGGCGTGCTGATTGATGAGAGGGACGGCTCTGGGGAAAAGTCTCGATCACGTCGTCGTGCTGGTTGATATATATCACGAAGCGGCGCCCACGTTGACAGGCTCGGGACGAACGAGGCTTTTGTGTAAGCGCTGAGCTGGACCAATCACAGGGCTGCGTTCCATATTCCAAGCAATTCGCACTGCACCTGCTCGTCTCTCCTCTCTTCGACTGGAGTCTCTCCATGCACGCTATAGCAATCCAGCACATGAAACACGTCCGTCCTGCGTGGAAGCCATCAAGAATAGGCCCACTCCTCATCTTCTGGGCGGGCCAAAAGGGCCACTCACGCTGGCCTCGGATGGCCCAATGGCGTCTGTCTGCTGGACGAATAGTCGACCATTCGTCGCCCTTTGCCTCTTCATAGGTGTCTTGCTCCCAGCCTTTCAGACACCTCGTTTACTTAGCCGCTTTCTCTCCGAACTACCCTGCATTGGTCGTTCCTCACGGGGTGTGTGCCTGTGTGGTATGGAGGCATCGTGCTCTCCTCATTGCTCAACCATCTACGCGCCGAGCTATCTCTCTCTCTCTCTCCCTCTCACCCTCTCTCTGTTCACACAACAGCCTACCTACGCTCCCAGACTACATCCCGTGCAGAACTGCCCTTTTCACACGCACTTCCTGCATTCTTTGTACCCGCTCCCATCTGCTCCCACCTGCAGGCCGTGGTTCAGTGTGCCCTCTCAATCCTC
The DNA here is from genome assembly GCF_000320565.1 of Sphaerulina musiva SO2202. Classification (NCBI taxonomy): domain Eukaryota; kingdom Fungi; phylum Ascomycota; class Dothideomycetes; order Mycosphaerellales; family Mycosphaerellaceae; genus Sphaerulina; species Sphaerulina musiva. The sequence continues at coordinate 1,441,265 of NW_016017392.1, forward strand.
ACCCAGCAGCTCGGCTGCATGCATCGTGTGCTGCGACACTGACCAGGGTCCTGTTCGCGGTAGCGGGTCCTAAGCGCACGAGAGCTTCTCGAGAAGCATTTGTGGCCGCTCGAGGAACACAAGTGTGACTTCACTTGATATAGCGCGCATGTCTGGGTACGTCGTATGCTTTCCTCTCTCTGCTGCCTACAAAATGTTTCATCTGGTCGAGGTTCCGTGCTGGAGGAGACACCTGCTTTGACAACTACACCCACCATCACCACCACCACCACCACTACTACTACCGGGCCATGTTGAAAAGTGTGTGTGCAGAGCCCGACTAATCATTCATCCCCCCAAGACTCACAGCAACGCATCATGTCCTCCGGTCAAGTGTCGCGGCAGAGGTCCCACTCGACCAGATCGACAACGTCGAAGCGTTCGGGAGGAATAAGACAGACTCCCCCGCCAGCTAGTCTCACACCTGACAATGGCGACTCGGCATTCGAACCTTGCGCAGCGACCGCATCCTTCCTGTTATACGCCCAACGGAGCCAAATTCTCGTCCTACATCATGATACTTTAACAATCGAAAGGCGATTTGCGCTGCATCGGGAGGATGTGCTATGGATTGCTGTGGACAATGTCAGTGAACGAGGATCAGGTCGGTTGGCAGTCAGCTTCGACGTGGGCAAGACTGCCATTGTCTGGGATATCCTCAGTGGCGGAGAAGTGGCACGCTTTTCTGCTTATGAACACATGAGAGTCGCGAGCTTTATGCGCAACGGCAACATTGCATTTGGTATGCAGGCTTTGTATGGGAGTAGCGGAAGATTTGCAGCAACTGATAGTGTACAGCAAACGATCAAGGGAACATCATCCTTTTCGAACCTTCCACATCGGAACATGTCTCGGCACGCACGATATTCGATCCTATCACTGCAATTGCGCCAGCATCAGATTGCAGAACGTTTGCGATTGGGTACCTGAATGGCTCGATATTAATCGCCACTCTACAGCCTTCATTCACGATACTGCATACACTCAATACCACACGATCGCCTGCACGGATCACAGATCTCGCCTGGCATGGATCTTCGTCGAAGCAGAAGACGGATATGCTTGCTACGCAAACAGCAGATGGCGATCTGCGAGTGTGGAGTGTACCCAAGGCACAGCATGGAGAAACTCCCAACATCATTCGAGTCCTGCAGAGACCAGAAGTGCAGCAGTCTGGCCCATGCTGGTTTGCGTGGTCGAAGAACGGCCGGATTGTGCAATATGCCGACGGGTGAGTGGCTTTGGTGGCACTCGAGATTGCCACGTGCACCCTTCAGTTGGGTGGCGGTATGTCGTATCTCCTTGTGTGTGCGCTAATTGCATGGTATAGTGAAACACGCTCTTGGGACGTTCGTACCAAGAAAGTCACCTACGAAATCATCCCAACCTGCGATGGTGTGACTGGCATTGCCAACTATGGTCCCACTGCAACGCTGTTCGCGCTGGGCCGCAATCACGCTGTCTTCCAGTATGACATTAACCCCAGCTCCACTCCAATGCAGGTCGCCAACGCACAGCATGCACCCGCAAATACACCTCCGACGCCGCCCACTATGCTCGAGGAACGCAAGAACCCATATGCAGAGTCCGGGAGGTCATTGAGCATCGATCAGCAGATTCCGTTTACCTTTACCGATAATGAGAGCAGTGCAGACGAGAGTGCGGCAATGTCACCATTGCAGAAGATTGCCAAGGAAATGGACTCGCTCGATGCGTTGGAGTCTGAAATTCGTGACAAGGTCATGCCACTCAGTCCTCATTCCAGTCAAGCATCATCATCTACCAGTTCGAAGAGCTCAGGGCGAAGGCGTCAGCGCCAGTATCTATACGATCGACCGGATTCTTCGAGGGCGTCCTCTGACGCTGGGTACGACGGCACCGAGTTCTCCTTTGGACCACCTCCGAAGATGGGGCATGAAAGCATGTCGATTCGATCCGTCGCGTCTTCTCTGCCATCTGCATCCGCAGCTCGTCACACACGAAGATCCTCCAATCTGCGGCGGGAGATATTGCGAAGTCCAGAAGAAGCGCAAGAGACAGCACTGATGGACCTCTTCCCCACGATCAAGGCTCGCCTTCGAGACGTTGCTTTTAGAACGCCGCAGTATGGGAATGCCGCAAGAACTCCGGATCTGCTGCTATCCGAAATGCTCAGTGTGGTATTTGGCTGGAATGACAGTGTACAAAGTTTATTACAGGATGAAATGTCTCGACACCGGCCTGGTTCCGCAGCAGCTGTGCTACTTGCCAAATGGCTCGGCGACATGGGTGCAGACAGTATGGCCTCGATGATTGGGTCGGAATCCATGACATCTTCGGACTGGATGCTTCTCGCACTGAGCTCCATTGGGGCAGACTCGCAAAAGAAGGTGGGCGAGGCTTTTGTGCAGCGTCTCCTGGAGAAGGGAGACATCCATCCGGCTGTGGCGATTTTGCTCGGGCTGGGCGAGCACGACGATGCCATTGAAGTGTACGTTTCACAGCAGTATTGGCTGGAATCGGTTCTACTCGCCTGTCTCACGTCGCCTTCGGACTGGCAGCGGATCTCGTATCTCATTCGCAAATGGGGCGAAGCAGCGGTCACGTCTGGTCAACCGGAGTTGGCTGTCAGGTGCTTTTCATGCACCAGCGTGGAAACTTCGGAGCCATGGTTCTCACCACGATCTCAAGACGCAGTCTATGCGGCGCAGCAAGAGCGTTTCATGCAGCCTCTGAGCGCTGGAGGAATGACCAGTCCGCCTCTTTCACCGCCCTCTCGATCTGCGTCGGCTCGATTAACAGCCAAGAATGCGTCTCTCAAGCTCATCACATCCTTCGGCGACCAAGGCGCTCCGGTGTCAGGCCAAGGTGGCACAGCCAGGCCACTCAATACCGCCCTCGGCGTCACTCCGATTGCCCAGTCTGCTTTATCCCCTGGGGGAGTCGCTCCGTGGAAAGCGATGAGAGCCACTCGTGAGCCATCGACCGCCAGGACTGCAACTCCGGGAGGATACCAATCACGGAAACGATTGCCATCCCGCGATGATATCGCAAGAGCCAAACAGGAAGCTGCCGAGCTGGCCACTCCCATGACAGCCGCTCGTGAGAAGAGCTCCTCAAGAACTCCGAATCTGGCGCGTCGCGATCCATCAGCGGACCCCGTCAGCGCGGTACGACAGGGTCATCATGATGTGATGAGGCGCGCTCCGGATGTGGATGATGGCCACCTCCCATCTCCAGCACAAGGCGTCTTCTCCCGGCTGAAAGCCGAACCTCGCACGTCTGACAGTCCTCGAGAACGCAAGCTAGGAGGGCTTCAAGTCGAAATCATGGATACAGCCTATACTGATGCCCTGTCTCCAGGACCAAGCACCGATGCGAGTAGCCGGAGTCGACAGGGCGCGTTCAGTCCCATCACAGATGGTAGCACGAGAAGTGGCAAAGGACGGGCCATCGATGCGTATATCAGCAGTGTCGAAGAAGCACGAGTCACAGCTCGCGAAGTGCGAGCTTCCTCCAGAGCTCAGAGTAGACAGCGCAACCGCAGCCGGAAACGAGGTGAAAGCCGATCTGGTCGGACGAGCAGTCGAATGCGGGAACGATCAGAGGGACGAAAAGATGTTCGTTATATCAAACCGGCCAAACGTTCGCCTTCATCGCCAGTGCCCATGTCACCGGAAGAGATTGCTCAGGCGAGCAGTGGTGCACAGCAAATCCAACCGGAACCTGCCACGACTGACGATGAGAACTTCTACAAGATGAACATCGCGTCGCCGACCGAATCGCAGCGTAGTGGCAGGACGAAGCGGAAATCGGCTGAGAAGGCGCAAAGCCGTGCAGCGGACAAATTCGCACTTATTGGAGGATTAGCTCCGCTGCAACTTGGTGGCGAGCGAGGACGAAGCCAGAATCGTGAGATCGAGCCTCCGCTTCGTTCTCCTTCTTTGCCCACCCTGTCGTCCAAGCGCTTTGGTGAGGCAGACGACGACGATGCGCAACAGGAGACTCGTGGCTTTCGTATGCGAGCTCGCAGCATTAGCCGCCAGCCAGGCGATGATCTGCAGTCTCGTAGACAAGCAAGTCGTGCTCTGCCAGAGCGTTCGAGCAGCCGTAGGCCTAGCGCTCAAGGCGAACAGATCATCGCCAACGCTTCCGACGTTTTTGGCTTGAGTGCTCAGGCTGGCGGAGTGTCCCTCGACACGTCAGAGCCTCCTGCATCTGTGGCGGGACAGCCTCGTGCCCGTAACATGACGAGGAAGCAAATTGCTGCTCAGGAACTCGAAGCAAGGAGGCGTTCGTTGGCCCGAAGACCATCTGCACCGTCCATACCCCTACCGGGAGACCTCCTCGCTGCCGGTCGACCGCCAATGCCACCACGATACCACACGGACCTCGGTGAGAGCCCCACCACGTACGAATCCATGGCCAGAAGCCACACGGTTGATCCTGATGTGATGGCGCGATACAACAACAACAACAACAACAACCAAGCAAAAGTCACGGGAACATCGACGCCATCTGCACCGATCGGACTCCCAGCGACTCCTCGTGCCATGCGGCATCCGCGCTACATGAGCAGTGACCCCAACGAACGAGATGGCGACCCTCCCGTTCCGAGAATACCGGGCCAGTACAGCGAACTATCTTCCCTTGGTAGCAGTCTCAGTCAGGTCACTGGTTCGGCACTCAGTCAAATGTCGTCGTCAGATCAGCAGCCTTCGTTGTTGTCGTCAGTGCAACACTCTACACTCTCGGAAAGCAGCGACTCGATCGGCCCACTCCTGCCTGCGACTGTCTTTGGCCAAAAGGGTCAAGCCTTGCCTTCGCGCTCTGCATCAGCTCCTCCTGAAAACCAGTCACAAGTGCACCCGCTGTACAAGCCCACCCTCCCATCTTCCAACCGCCGATTGTCTGCCGGTCGCGGCCATGTTCGAAAGATCTCGCCACCAGATGTCAACATCAAATTTGATGAGCAGCCCATCAGCATTGATGCTGCATTATACGACGAAGACCAGGTCATCATCATCCCCGAAGCCGACATGGGTCCACCGCCTATGCTCGCCGAGCTGCAACATCTTGCGGGTCCGCCGCCTCCACCGCCGCCGCCGACCATGTATCAGCATCAGCGGAGTGGTTCTGGCGTGATTAACATTGCCATCGATGAGCATGGAGCCGACTCTCCGGGTCCCACGCTGCCGATGCCCATGGAGCGAGCGCAGACAACCTCTCCATCACAGCACCGCAAGAATGCGCCCAGCGGAAGCTGGATGCGTGGCTTCGGCGATCGCATGCGAAGCAGCTCTAAATCTCGAGCCAAATCACCTCCTACTGTTGCTGCTCCTGCGCCTTACGAGACCGTGCTCCCCCCGATGCCAGGATACACCGGCCATGTCCGTCATGAGAGTTTCTCTCAACAACGTGCCCAAAGCCCTTACGAGCAGGCCATGGCCGCACAGAACCAAGGCCAAATTCCCATTCCGCCTCCTCCACCTCCTGCCCCCACGCATGGCCCAGAAAGTAAACTCAACGAGACCAGCATTCCACCTGTCATGACGCTTCCCTCTCGCAGTCAGAGCTCAACTGGATATCGCAACCCGAAAGAAATCCGAGCGAATATGCCTCCGGAAACCCTTCAGCAAGGTGTCTATAATGGCTCGGGAGGCATGATTTAGAAGTTTGTCATCTTTTTTTTTTGGCAGAGCCCGATAATTGCATTATATGAGATCGATCTTTTGCATAATAATCCATCTACCTACCTACCTACCTACCTATTTTTTCCATGCATCAATCGAGCTCAAGCATTGCAAACACATACACACTCTTCTCTCTTTTTGCAACTTTTCTTTTAACGAACCTGAACGACATCATCATGCCCCCCCTCAACCAATTATTCGACGAAATTTTAGATTCTACTACGTTATCTATATATCAAATCAAATCAGTAAATCATTATCAAGTCAATCAAATCATCGTCATATCCTATCAGGACATATATGCACATATATACACCAACCCTACATACTAGTTGTCTAATAGATAGATTGACGAATAAACATAGATAGATATAGATATCTCTATACATACATCTACATCCCTAAGAGAGAGAGGGAGAGAGAGGGAGAGGGAGGGAGAGAGAGCGGGAGACAGACGTGTATATACCAGACATCCTTTCTTGCGTGAAACATTTAGACAAAAGAGACTCGAGAAAAAGGAGAAAGATTCAATCCACTTATTCATTTCTATCTTTTCCCCTTGGCACCTCCCAGCTTTTCCCTTTTTTTCTTTTTTTTTTAAAAAAAAACCACCCATAGTAACTAGCAGTCCTCAATTTTTCTCCCTCACGCTTGCGAAAGCGAAAGTGCACTAGGTAGGCAACACGGATAGATAATTACGAGAAAGAAACAAAGCAAGAGAAGAAAATCAAAAAATCCCAAGGGAGTGGGTTTGGTATATATGTAGGTAATAAATATTAGTGCTATTACCATGTATACATGTAATCTATTATACTTTTTACTCTACCTCCTGCTCTACCTTGCGGGGATACCGGGAAAAAAAAGAGAATCATACCCGACCTTATGTACCTCGTATACGGTATATTTATCAAGGGGTTAGATTAATACTTTTTTTCTTAAAATGGCGATGATCTGCAAAACGGAAGCGGAACAGAAGAAGAAGAAGAAGCAGAAGCTAAGAGGATGTATGCATAAGGTACATATATATATATATGTATATGCAGTGAGGATCCACTTGTGTAGCCAGCCCCCTTATCAATCAACCAAGCTAATGTAGCTCTAAAAGGTGCCAGCACACAGCTGAGCCATGATGAGCAGCTCCGAGATCCCCGTTCCGATTCATTCATTACCTACAGACATTATCAATGTACAGTACCAGCCACCATTCCACTTACTTGAGCAAGCAGACGACTATCGAGGCACAACACCCGTAGCAGTGTGCTCCGAGCCTTCACTCGCGTTGGAGGCGGTCGCTGCCGTAGTGGCCTGCGGTGCGTGCAAGATGGGCTTTTTCCCATTCGCTTTATAGTACAACACCACATCTCCGCCTCCACGCCACAGGTGCGAGCGGATCGTGGCAAGGGTCATGGTGATGGGGACGATCTACACACGTTCTCATGTTAGTCATCATCGTGTCTTTCCACTCACTCCCTCCACCGTTTGAAGACATGCAGCTTACCTGGTTCTGACACCACAACTCCAAGTAGTCTTCCGGTTTCAAGTCCGTCGCCTCTCTCTCAGAAGCAGGCTCGATTCTCTCCGCCACGTACGCGAGTATCTTTTTCGTGCGAAGCATGCGATTGGCGTTGAGTCGGTTGTTGCCGTCTGAGGCGATACTCGGCAGGAGGTCTTGCCATGGTTCCAGTATGAACGATATCTTGACCACGTCTTTGATCGGAATCTGGTTGCGGAGCAAGACATCACCGAGCCACGTCGGAGCGGCTTTCTCAATGCTGTCAATGTGCGATGCGAGATTTCCGACCTTGCATTCAAAGAGATCGGTGACGCCGCCGGCTTCAGGTCGGTCTTCTTGAATCAAGATCGTCGTGTTAGCCGGAGGGCGAAGCAGAGGAGTCTCCAAGATGTCGCTGGGCTTGATGGCAGAAGGCAGGTCGATGGAGCTGCGGGTCACCGGAAGTCCGTTCTCGTGGGCCTGTTGAGCATGCACCTGTTGTTGGAGAGAGTCCTCGTAGGCGAAGCGGATCTTTTGAACAGTGCCGAGAAACGTGTCCTCGATCAATCGAGAATTGCTCGTCTTGCTCGATCGAGAGTCGCTTTCCACTTCTTCTTTCTCCTCCACTGGCGTGGGCTTATCCTTGTCGTTCGTCTGGACACGACCAATCTTCTTCATACCACTGAAAGACATACCCATGCTGAATTTCTTGCCGAAGAGACCTTTGCCCGGTGTAGCACCACCTTCTTTCGGAGGCTCCTCGCCCGAAGGCGTTGCCGGGTCGGGAACAGGCCCAGGAGTAGTTGCGGGCTGGGACGCGCCACCAGGCGTGGCCATGTCTGCGGTTGCAGTCCTGTTGGTCGAGAAGTAATCCGTGCTGCGCTCCCCAGATGTTCGCTGAGATTGTGATGATGACCGATGCTCGAGGGGTGAGCCTTCCTCCGTCGTGGTCGCGAGCTGAGACGCTCGCTTCGCATGTACAGGAGAGTTGACCGTGCCCGGGGTAGCGAGCCCAATGTTGAAGCCAGGCGTGGCCGCAACCTTGCCACCATTAGTGCCAGGCCGTGGTGTAGATGCAGACTGTGCTCCATTCGAATCGGAATGCCAGCCATTCGCTGGCGCTTGAGGCAACTCAATACTCGTAGGCGCATTGTCACGCTGCAGTCGTTGCTGCTCCTTAATGTTCAGCAACTGAGCCCGGAAAGCTTCGTCTCGACGGACTTCTTCTTCGATCAGATTGTTGAACAGGTAGCGCAAGACCCATTTACCAAGATTGATGCGCTGATCCTCACGATACTCCACGCCGTCATCGAGTTCCAGCTCGTCCGCATACATCTCTGCATCGAAGCACGTGTTTTCTTCCAAGACTACAGCTACGCTTCCAGTCCTCGTATCCACGGTGCACCAGTTTGCGACTGTCGCGCTTGTTGTCATTTCGTCCTTGACGTCTTCCAGATGTCGCTTGCCAAAGGAGCGTATAGGTACGCACTTCAGCAAGTCCCACATGACAACTTCTCCAGCGGTGTCCAGTGTCAGCACTCTCTTCCGATCATTGAGCATGACGTGCTTAATCAACCCATTCTGTCCTTCAATCGACAACTCTGGCTGAGCACGAACGGGCTGCATGTCTATGCTTTCTGCTGTCGTCGCGGCGTCTAGTGTACCTCTTCGTTGGCCAGGTGAATGCGACTCGTCCAGGACCTGAATGGGAGTAGGGAAGTATGCAGTATTGCTCAACCGAAGTGCATGCTTGAGCGGAATCCTGCGTTTCGATGTGGAAGGTCGATGCGTTATGATAGGTGCCTGCTGCTGCTCTCTCACGAGCGGTGGGCTCGGATATCTCGATTTTGACATGCTCACAGAACCGTGTCTAGGAGGGTGGAAATTTTCGGGAACCTCGATCTCCGCATAAGCTGTGTTGATGTCTCGCCACCTGTTGATGCTCGGCCGACTGGTCGCCGTCCACAAGTGATCTGCCGCAGCGATCACCTTGTGGACGCCTTCGTGCTCCTGGAAGAGTGCCACGGAAATCCCCTCGTCCAGCTCGATCTTATCTCGTGTATCAGTCTTTGCCACCAACCCGTTCTTGTCGCTCGAATAGAAGACAGATAGATCCGGATCGGAAGAGAAGAGTGACCAGACACTGGCATCATGCATAGTCAGAGTGAACATGCATCGTCCAGCAATAGTGCTCCAGACTTTGACGGTGCGATCGCTGCTCGCGGTCATGATGGTAGTGCCATCTTGACTAACCAGAATATCCCGAATGTTGTCCGTATGTCCTACCAACTTGGTCACACGCTTGCCCGTCCTGCAGTCCCATACTCGAACTGTGCTCTCCGGTCCACCGCTGGCAAGAACCGAGTTCGTGGCTGCCAGTGCATACACACTGCCCTTTTCTTTGCTGAGAAGACTGCTCACTTCGTCCTCTGCCACATTGATCTTAAGCTTCTCGCCGCCGCCATTCAGATCCCACACGTTGATGTATCGATCTAAGCCTCCACTAGCGACCCAATCGCAAGTCGGATTTGGCACAGCCAACGTCTTGACATAGTCGCTATGCAGGCCAATCGTTTGCGGAGGTATCGCATCTTGCGCTGCCGGTCGCCATACTTTGACTGTCGTGTCTGAGGAAGCAGATACCAGAGCCTGATTCGAGTGGGCTAGGGCGATGTCGTTGATCCAGTGGGTATGCGCCTGGACCTGTTGGCGGAAGGTTGTCGGTTCGGATGGGGGGAGCTTTGCATCGTATTCGGGCGGAGTGACTTTTTTGCTCAAATCGAGATTGAGGTCCCAGGCGCATATGACACCGTCTCGGCCTCCAGAGTATCTGGGCGCGACTTAGCAATCACTATACCGCCAGTGTCTCTCCCTCTATATATATCTCTCCCTCTCTCTTTCTCTCTCTCACACACACGCGCGCGCGCGACTGGGATGGAGTTGTTGCTGACGTACAGAAGAGACTTGCTGCTGTCTACGGCCAACCCGTTGACTCCCAGTCTATGTCCTCCAGCTGCATTGGCGAGAGGAAGGACTGGTAGTAGCTGTGATCAGTCGCCCGTGCCGTCGATGACCGAGTGCCCGTCCGCGACATACCGTAGCTGATTCTCTGCCTCGCCTTGCGGGCCATATGGCTGCTATGGCCGCCCGCAGTCCTCGATGTGCCGTTCTGACCAATGCCCCACTAGGTACCGTCGGCGTACGTGTACAGTGCGAGTATGCTGTGCTCCCTGTCGGGTGCGTATGGTGATTTAGAACCAACGGTCTTGCCGAGTCCTCCTCCTTGTGGCTACGGGGGCGTCCAAGATGTCGTTATGCCAGCATTATTCGTCTTCATAATAATGCAGTCCAATGCGGCACAGCGGATTAGCGCATGTAGGTAGAGGAGAGAAGATGCATGCACAGATGCCTTTTGGATGCCTCGCGTGGTGGGCAATGGGCAATGGGCATTATCGCGCGGGTGAAACTCCATGTGCTCTCCACTGCGGGATGACGCTGTAGTCGGTCGGCCATCCCCTGCAACGGCCTCGATTCTAATTCACTTACTCCACTCTTTTGCACGGTGTTACACCTACATTGGAACGTCTACCTGACTTTCGTTCGCCTGCCTCCCGACATAGAAGTTCGGCCGCTCTGATCATTAATGAAGCAGAAGAAGAAGAGGAAGGTGCACGAATGAGGCTCTTCGACCATGCCCACGACGGCGATACTCGACCGAACCCAGCGCCGCAATGTCGGCTTTTCACCATGTAACCGGCGGCATTTGCAGGATGAAAGATGAGGTGTTATTCATGCCATGTAAAGTGAGATGATACAAGCTTGGTGATGGCCTGTATAGTGTATACCTACAGAACTGCCTGGGCAGACCCCGGATCAAAATGCCCCGAGGCAACATTCTACACCCCCACACTCGACACAGCACAATTATCTCTTCTGCCAGCGGTCAAACCCGCCTTTCAAGCTCGGCTCCAGCGTTTGTGGCAGGGAGATAGTAATACAGTCTGGAGCACGCTCGTACAGGTCAAGGTGCTAACATTTAGATAGTGAACGCTGTTTCATGTCGGGTATCGGCGCACTAAGAAGACGGTACGGGGGGGGGGGGCAGCTTTGCGAGCTGTACATGGATGTTGGGTGATGGCAATCACTGTTCGTTAGCTGCATAGTGCATATGTATAATGTCGATGGGCCTGACACTTGCATTTTCACTTGGCTATGTACGATCACACTAGTGTCGTCTTGGTGCTGTATTGTAGAGTTGACTTCATGTCCACTCCGCAGGTGCAATAGTAGTCTACTGCTCGGGACTGGATCTGGAAAATCAGCCTCTAGGAGCTGAATTCCTAAAGGTATCTTCCCGCCACTGGCGGCGAAGCACGGGCTTTCGTTGCGTGAGGACATAGCCTTGCGTCGATTGCCTTCTGCTATCCTGACTTCCCTACAGCATGGTCCCGAGGCTGCCATGCGAGGAATGTTTGATGCGGCCACTGGAACAGTGGCATGGTTTCGGGAGGGCGAACAATCGAAAACACCGCATTTCTTCACAACCTGGTCCATATCTTCAAAGTCTGGTCTGGGTGTGGGCCTGGGTCTTGGGTCTTAGGTGTCATCGTCGATGGCACTGCTCGATAGGCTCTGCTGTTGTTGTTGCCGTCATCGATGATAGGAGGATGCTCCGAAAGGTCTGCTTACTCGTCATCAAATTAAGCAGGGGGTAGGCATTCCCATTCCCCAGGCGCTCGAAGTGGCAGTCGCGGTGAGGTGCGGTAAGTTATTAGAGTGATTGCTGGGGAATCTTTAGAGAAAGTAGACATGTCGAAGATCAGCCATCAATCTCGCCATACTGTGGAGGCGCCCATTTTCGTATGCGAATGGTCAGAGCACACAGTTGGAGTTTGGCATGTTGGGCCATGTGCCAACTGCAGTCTGACAATGTCGTACCTTGCGCGTGGAAGGCATGTGGAGTTTCAGAACATCAGTGTGTGGCGCGCTTCCAGCACATCGGTATGCGTTCTTTGCCTCTCATTTAAACGCGCGACTTGCCAGATGAAGCATTTTCTTGAAAGTCTGGAATGTACGAGTGCCAGCAAGTCGGGAACTCGGGATAGTTCTCGGGAAACAGGGACGCAGCCGCATAAAAATGAAGAGGTTAATCTTGACCTCAGTATTATGGCAGGCTTGGTACCTTTAGTTGGTACACGCTGGCATGTGACAGGCGGCAATGTGGTGTCTGCACTGATTAAGTTTCGACCCAAGAGCTACCTTAACCCAAAGCCTACTGGACACTGTGTGAGAAGGTAAGGTACCTCCTAGTGTGGAGAGCGTGTCCTGCCGGGTCTCGGACTCTCGGTTCCCACGCAGAGCCGAGTGACCTGTAGGGACGCTGGGAGCGGACCAGATCTCGGCGAGCAGCGGGAAGTTATGTCGACTGGAAGTCTGGAAGTCTGTGTGTCTTTAGGCGTTGGTCGGCAGCTTCAGGCACCCTTACCAGTCACATCCATAATTTCCGCACCAGCGTCGTCTCGCGGTCACTGCTCTTCACGACGATCGAACAGCCGTGGTACTGATGAGGGTTGAAAGTACCTACGGTGCGCATCACTCTAGCATGTGAGCGAGATGCCGCCATTATCCGAGGCGCTAAGGCAGGCCAGGAAGCCAGGAGCAGCATGTTCGGGCCGTGGGATGCTACAACAGATCGCAGAGCCTCGGGATTGGTGATTGGAGGGTCTGCTCTGTACGCGGACAGAGGTGGGGGGAGCGGCGGCGGCGGCGGCGGCGGAGGAGGAAGAGGCGGAGGAGGGAGAGGGAGAGGGAGGAGGAGGAGGAGGAGGAGGAGGTGGTGGTGGTGGTGGTGATGGTGTACTGCAGCAGGCGGAGCGGGTTCCCTTCAGCGCGATGATCCTGCAGCAGACTCATCAGTGCAGCAGTGCAGCAGTGCAGCAGTGCAGCATTGCAGCATTGCAGCACGTTGTTCCTCCGTCTGGGAAGCCAACCCGACAATTGGGCTGCAGGCTCTTTGTGGTCGTGCTGCCGCCGCTGCCGCTGGCTGGCCAGGCTGGGAGAATGAATATGCGATGTGAGATGAGACGATGATGGCCCGGTCGGTGCAGGAAAAAGTACCTTACCGCAGCTGTTGACGCCCGGCGGCGCGCTCGTCCGCTCACCCCACGGCGTATAACCTACCTGACATTGACTAGTTTTCGTTCTAGTTCGAGGGCACCCGAACGCCCTGCCCTAAGATTAGTCTAGCGAGTCTAGTGAAAGAGTAATAGACAGCATCACTGATCACTTCCGCTTGTAGACTGTCACGGCAGTCAACCCTCGTCCGCTGCTGCACTGCTATACTCCGGTAGACCCTGAGCTACCGTCTAGCGCTGAGCTGTATAATACAAACCAATACCCGGCGTGCTCGCGACGCTCTTCGCCGATCCCATCCTCCAGCTCGCGACGACTTGACCACGAAACGACACGACCCACACGAGCACCCCCTCCCTCCCTTCCTCTCTCTCTCTCTCTTGTCCGCCCATCGTGGAGCAGCAAGAGGACCGCCTGGACGACGCTCTGCTGCACCGCCGCGCACAGAGTCCGCGCACCGCCCAACCCATCGCCTCGAACCACCCACCTGGCCCCAACGACGCCGCTGCCGGGCCCGACGTGACCAGGCAGGCGCCCGCAGGCACTGGCCGAATGCGCTCTAGCATTGCCTGTATCCGTTGCCGACGGTCCAAGGTCAAATGCGTGAACAATGGAGTGGGCACGACGTGTCGCTCATGCGAGAATTCGGGGCGCGACTGTCAGTACCCTTCGCCGGTGACGGGTGGAGGTCGGCGGCGGGATAGCATATCAGGGCGGGCCGACGTGTATGGAGATGCCGAGCGGCGGCAGAGGCCGCGCAAGTCGACGACGGCGACGTACAACTCGGGCCTCGCGACGGGTCCCACGGACTCTCCGCGTCCATTGCTCGATGCTCTCGACCCGAGACTTCTCACGCCGGCAGTGTGGCAGGAGCTGTTTGACATCTTTGAAGTGCACTACTCTGCCGATCTGCCTTTCTTGCATCCCCCGACATTCCTCAAGCCCTTACGCGCTGCGATCGTCGACCCTTCACCAAGCCATGGATCGCCTACGGACTCTCCAGGCGCTGCTGCTCGTCCACCGGCCTCGACCGAGTTCTTGCTGGCTTTCTTGGCCTTGACAGCGCGCTTCCATCCTCGGCTGGTGGCCCATCATTCGCCTCCCACGTCTTCGCGACCGAGCAACCCTCTCATTGCATCCGAGTACTACGCCGCAGCGGCGAATGAGAAGCTTGCGAGCATGTGGTCGGACAACCGTTACCATGATATTGAGCATTGTCAGGCCGCGCTCATGCTTGGTCTCCACGAATGGGGCATGTGCAGAGGTGCCAAGGCCTGGCTGACCGTCGGAATGGCGATTCGTGCCGCCCAATCCATGGGCCTACAGTACGAAATGGACCTCGACGACGAGCCTCTATCTCGCTCCCTCGCCCTTTCAGGGGAGGCGGCACGATTGGGTATGGACCCAAACCGGAAAAGCTCCGTGTCTTCGGACAAGGCAACAGAGGATGCCTTCGTACACCAGGAGATCCGACGGCGGACCTTCTGGAGCTGTTACATCATGGATCGATATCTGAGTAGCGGCAAGTACCGACCCCAAATGCTTCATGCACGTGAGTTGAGAATACAGCTGCCCGCCAGCGAGCGTTCGTTCCTGTTCGCCGAAAAGGTGCGTACTCTCATGCTCGGCGAAGAGGACCGAAGTATGTCCGGTCCAGGTCGAGCAGAGGTCCAGAATCAGCGGCAGCAGTCAGTCATGCTTGGTACCACAGGCACGCCGGAACCAAACATGGCGCCATCACCACGCAGCTCATTCCGTGACGACGACGATAAGGGGAGACTGGAAGTTGGCTCTGACGAAGGGCTGATCAGTCGCTATGTCAAGATTTTGGAAATCTATGGCAAGGTAGTCAAATGGTCGTGTGCTGGCGGGCGAAGGTAAGACTCCTTAAGTAGATGACTGACTGAGTGGGCTGACAGTACCGTAGAATCGAAGAGCACCCACCATGGGACCATCGATGCGAGTTTTACAAACTACGACGCATGTGCCAGGAATTCAAGGCTAGTCTTCCTCGCCAACAGACACTTACACCACAGAACACGCAAGCACATATCAGCTTGAAGACATCCACGCCGTATACTCTGGTACATGCAGTCTATCTACTTTGCCAGATTATGCTGCATCGCGAGTATGTTCCGTTCATCCCGCTTCGCTGCTCAAAGCCAGAAGGGCCCCTTGATGCACCATTGTTTCCTGCAGATAAGTTTAATGTGCCGGCTGGTTTCTGGGACGAGAGCGCGCGCGAGTGCTTCAGGTCGGCTCGAGAGATCATGGATCTTGTCCGAACGTGCCAGGAATGGCGAGCGCTTGTGGAAACACCGATCGTGGGCTTTGCGATCTACACAGTCGCATTTGTTGGCGTCTACTGTATTAACTTTCCGTGGATGGATCCGGATGGCTACATGTGCACGCGACCAGAGCCAGGAAAGTCCGATTCGAAACCTGGCGAGAGCAAGGGCTTCGAGGCCGCTCGGAAAGCTCTGGAAATGATCGGCAACATGCGATCCAAGCTGCACATGGCTGATGGTTGGTTTAAGACGATCAATCGAATGCACAGATACTTCCGTCGGATCAAGAGTGACTATAGGAAGAACGTTCACAATCTTGAGAGCTCGTCAGAGAGCGACAGCCCGGTCAGTACCAGACATTTGAGCCTACGCGAAGGTGGTTCAGGCGGAGGACTGGACGAATACAAGCTTCTGGAACGGACGTTGAAAGAGTTCGGAGTTCTTGAGGATCAAGATATCGACATGACAGATGTGCAGCAACCTGATTCAAGGCCACTTGACGCCGTATACGACGATAGCAACTCCGGGACCGTCAAAAGTGAGGACGGCGATCAGCCGGTTGCTGCGACTGAGCCACCGAAGGCGGAAGCCGGCGCTTGGAGCGCTATCAACACTGCACCGGGTGCGCCTGCAAGTCGACAACCGAGCATTTCGACTCCCAGTAGTGGACAATTCCGAAGCTATGATGCCTACGCGCAGCAACAACAGCAGCAGCAGGAACCCCAGCAGCACGGGCGTCAGTACCCGCAAAATGGGCATCTCCCATCGCCCTCGTCAGGGCCATCATCAGTTCAGCCGGCGCAGCACCAGCAGCCACCTCACAATGGCTATCAGCCGCCACAGCTGAGTAACTTTCGTCCTTCGTACTCCGAAGGACCCAGTCCAGCTCCTGGTCCACCGAGTCTGACCTCTCCCGCGTCACAATCAGCTGCTGGCACACCTTCGCAAGCTCACCCATCTCCATCGTTTGAGCGCCACCACTCGCAGCCAGGCTATAGCAGCTGGACGTCGCAAAATGCGCCATATCAGATGCAGCCACCACCTCCAAATCCCTATGTCAATGGGGCCACACACTATCCTCAACACCAGCATGGACCGGCCCCTCAGCATGGAGGTTATCCCACCTCTGTACATGGTGCGCTCAATCCGCAGTCGTCACAACCACATCGACTTCCGGATCCGCATCAAGCACAATCGTCGCAACGTCAGCAGGTGTGGGATCCCAGCATAAAAGAGACGTGGCTGAGCAGTATCGATACCCGGATGGGTGGTGATGATATTGCTGCCTTTGTTGATGGCGGCGAGGTCGCAGAATGGGCAAACATGGCTGCGTCTCAAGGTTTTGCGAATGGCTGGCTTACAGCAGTATGGCAAGGTGGCCATGCATGAGAACACATCGGGGGACGATGTGTTCACAGTTGTTTGCCGCCTTATTATTACGATTAATCTGAGAATATTTGAAGCACTCACGAGAGTCAGATGGAGAACACCAAACAGGCAGTAACGGAAGGAGGCATATTTCTACACGGTAGCTTTGTACTGCTCCCAGACGCGCAAACGACATGTCCAGGGTGAGGCTCGGATGTTTTTGGATGCTTCTACCTACAGCTAGGTGGGTATCTCCCATGTCTTCTGGCCAGGCTTGGACTATAAGAAGTACACCCGCTTTGTTGGCAGATTCGCTCTTTTGGATGTCGGAGGACTCCCACCCAAAACGCGACCAATTCTAGCATTATTCGGAAACTGTTCGCAATGTAGATGTTCAAAGCGAGCGAGCGTACGTACGTATGATTAAGAAACGATATATCACGAGCTTAATAGGCGCAACAATACCTATCTATCTATACCTGTACCTTTGAGCACGGACAGCTGTAGACTACCTTACATGTACATGTACCTACTACCTCCTAGCTATGGACGGACATTGATACTGTGATGGAAATGCCTTTTTGCTGACTGACGTTTTTGAAGTGAAAAAAAGGTGCTAATACATGCATATGATATATTACATTTTTGCAGTTTTTGAAGTCTTGGGAGTTTGCGCAAGGTAGGTACATGTAGCTACCTCCTAGGATCGTATAGAGAAACTAGCAAGTGTCTCCATCAATTCTGGTAAATCATCAGGTTGTTTTTGTTGTTTTGCTTCTTCTTCTTCTTCTCGAGTCTGCTCAACAATAACACCTTGCATTTTATCTTCTCCTTCTCCTTCATCTCCCCGTCGTCCTTCTTCATCTCCCCGTCCTTCTTCTCCTTCATCTCCCCGTCGTCCATCTCGTCGTCGTCCCCTCGCACCCATCAAATCCGTCCTCAGCCCCTTCTGCCTCATTTCCTCCAAATGTTGCTGTACCGTATTTCTCACGCTAATGTGTTGCGGACTGTTTTCGCCAAAGGTAAAAGTTACGTTGCGGAGATTGCGGAGGAGCTAATTGATTGTTTTTTTGGAAAGAGGAAAGAAGTTAATAAAATTAATTACAACAGGTAGTAGTTACAAGAGATGGGAGGCATTGAGCGCACAATGAGGAGGAGATCATTTTCGTCTTCGAGAGATGTTGTTGTTGGCATTGTTGTTCCTGGCTGGGAGGGGTCTATTATACGTGGTGGCTTTTTTGGGGATTATCGGATTTTTTTGGCTCTGTTCTTCTTGAGTGGGGAATCGGGTTCGGATGGGATTTGATTGATGACTGTAGTTGATTTCAGTGTTTACTTGGAAAGAGGGAAGAGGGGAGATTTTATAGTGAAGTCGGCATTGAAAAAATCCGCGCCAAGAGGACAGTCACGAAGCTTGAACTTTGACCGTCTTTCGTCCTAGGTAGGAGGTAGGGAAAGTTCACTTCACACACCACTCGCTCACTTACTCGCTCCTTCACTTCTGCTTCGTGGTTGTTCCTTTACAAAAGTCACCTTTGCCATCCTCGACGAAGTGGTAGGTAGCGGAGATACAAAGAATGGCAGACGCAGACGAAGACATCATCCCCCGCGATGGCCAACCCGGCGGAGAAGAAGTCGATCTTTCCGACGAGCCCCAAGATTTCCGATTCTTAACCTCCATATCGTAAGTGAGAGCAGAGCGATATGCCCAGATTTGCAATTGTAGTCATATCAAAAAAACTAACAAAAGAAAAATTGCACCACCAGAAAATCCGATGCCGTAATTCCCAAGCGAGGCGAAAAAGATTTCGAACCACATGCAACAGCACTACAGTCGAATACCTTAGCGGCCTCACGACAGGCAATGCACAATGTCTTATCCTTTGAACGAGTGCATCAACCCAAAGGACATACTATTGGAATCTATCATCCTGAAACCAACATGTGCTATGCCATGAATCCCAAAGGCCCGCTGTTCATTCGCATGGGCAGAGTGCTCCCCGCCAACGAATCTCCCTTTGGAGACGACGAATTGCGAGGAATTCGTACGTGGTTGTATCCTGAAGAGGCACTGTATCTGCTCGAACGCGGGACGATGGATGTGAGATGGCCTCGGACCGTTCAGGAGGACGGCGATGATGGCGATGATGATGATGATGATGAAGAGGGAGAATCGAAATTGGGTCTGCCGATGAGTTTGCAAGCAGGCTATGCCATGTTTCTCGGCGACGAGGAATCCCACCCCCATGAAGCAGCTACACTCACTTTCGAGCGCTTCTCCGTCTACTCGGGCTTGAAGCGTGCGGGATATACCGTTCTGCGTGCACCTTCTTGGGATTCGACCGGTCCTGCATTGACTCCTGACTGTTTTCCTCCTCTGCAGCCGCAGAATCGTACATGGCAAACAGGACTGACCAGCATAATATCATCCTTGAAATGCTTCTTCATTGCAAACCCTCAGAAACTCGAACGTCAACAGCATGCACGACAAGTCACAGGTCCCATCATCCCGAACGATCTCTATCGGAATTACCAGGACATCTATCATCGACTTGCCCTGGTCAATTTCCACGATCCCACCCTCGCCAAGCCGCCATCATCAACAACAGCAGAAGCAGAAGAAAAGACTCCAAGGACAGAACCCCCATTTCGCATCACCTACCACGTCTGGAAACCCGGCTCAGCGCACTTCAAGAAATCCGCACCAGTAGATCCCGATTTCCGGATCGCCGTCATCAATGCTCGCGAGAGCAATATGCCGACTCTAGATCAGTTGGGGGCACTGCTGGAGACGACACCCTACGATCCGCCCAAGGCCGAGGCGCATATGCATGTGAAGCTGAAGCATGGGTACAAGAATGTAATCTTGGCCATTGTGGATCAAGGTGTGCCGAGCTACTTGAGGATTGCGGACGCCGCGTTTGGACGGGAGAAGGTGTATGAACGAGGTACGGGCGGGAGGGGAGGAAAGAGAGGTGGAAGAGGTGGTGCGCGTGGCAGGGGAAGGGGGAGAGGAAGGTGAGAGGTGGAAGTATGGATTGCTAGGGTATCTCAGTTATGGAGGCATCAGTGGTCTGTGACTAGCCACCGTTATTGCCACCGGCGAAACGCATGGGCTGCAGAGGACATGCTAGCGATACCACTGCTGGGCCTACGATTCCAATCTGAACAATCTCCCAGTCAATCATTCCGTTACTGGAACTGTTGTCACGTGGCTTCTGGTTCGGTCCTAATACCTTCTTCCACCACCACGACCTCGGCCCCGGCCTTGACCACGACCACGACCATGACCGCGACCGCGACCGCCGCGATCTGATCGAAAGCCTCCACGCCCTCCTCCACGTCCACCTTGAAAGTCGTCCGGTCGAGGACCCGCAGCTAAGCGATTACTGAGCTCTTCTTCGGTAATATCGAAGGGGTTCGGAATGTGTAGGAGCTGACAGAATTCTATTGCTTGCGGGTTGGGGTATTCCTTGACCTGCTGATACTGTGCATCTCGGAAGTTTCCTCCATCGAAAATGGGGGCAGTCACGATAAAATTCTCTGGAATCATCAGATGAGCATCATCGATGTTTTGATCGACCCATTTTCGCTCCGCTTCGATCAACTTGCGATAGTCGGATTGTGTCTTGGCTAGCGGCACTCGCACATCTGGATTCCCGACTGGAACAGGCTCACTCAGCGCAAAGGCGCGTGTAATGGCGAGCCATTCTCGGTCGTACTGTAGCTTCAAGGGTCTGTCTTGATCGCGAATTGGTTCTTCCGACGCGGTGATCAGTTGTAGGAAGTCGCGGCTGGGCAAACATTTATCGAGTGCAAGGAAGCTCGTTTGAGTGTTTGTGATGTCTGGAGGGTGCTCGATTGGCTCTGGCGCTTTCCGGGGAGCGAATGAAGCAGGCAGTGCAGCACGAGCAGCAGCGAGGCGTGCCTCTTCTTCGCTCTTTTCAGTCTGCTGTATCGGAACTGTGTCATTGCTAGTTGATGCTGGGGCACTGTCGTCCTCATTATCGAGGTCAAGATCAATTTCTTCACCATTTTCAGGCTTTACAACGACAGCTGACGGAGCTGGAAGTGGCTCATCATCGTCCAGGTCCAGATCTATCTCGTCAGTATTCTTTGCAGGCGGCGCTGTCTCGACACCATCCATGGCTTCTTTGCCATTCAGGTCGACTTCGTCCAGGTTCTTCGATGAGAGGGCGAACGAGCTCGTTCCAACAGGCGCCATCTGTGGGGCTGGCTCTTGGTTTCCATGCTGCACCACTGCCGCAAACTTGCAGTGTAAATGCGCACTGAACCAGTACCTTGGTCGAAGCAATTCTAGCACTTGCCTTGCAGCAACACTTCCCAATTTCCCACTGTTCGCGTCATCTTCAAAATGCTTCTTCATTCTGAACAGCTTCTTCCAGTTTCCTTTCCATTCGATCCCTTGCGGCCAGTCGTGGCTGATGCCAATGTCGATTTGTGTTCGAACTTGCAACAGCTTTCGCACGTCCAACTCACGGACATGGTATATGCTCTTCATGTCGGACTCATTGTAGGGCAAGCGTTCGAAGTGAGGTTTGCGATAATCGAAGCCTTTCCAGATGCCACTCATCCCAGCTATCCTCAGCGGTCCGAGTCGCAGAATGTTCGCAGCACCCATGTAGTAGATGTTCGGCGCCACCCACCCCCCATGGTACAGCTCGAACAGATAATTGCTGGCCTCGTGATTGCCGCCAACAAAGACGGTCAAATACGGGGCCGTTCGTTGGCCCGAGTAGTATTCGTGGAAATCACACATTTCGCGATACTTGGGCGGCATGCTCACACAGTTGAGGTCGAAGGCATTGCGTACGGATTGGAAATCTCCTCCGATGATGAGGAGATCAATTCCTGGCCAGTTCTTCTGTTTGCACGCTTCTTCGATCGAGGCATAGATGGCGTGGAGAGTGCCATGGCCGCAACCTTCGACGGCGAGACGGACGCCATGCGACTCCTCGAGTTGGACTGCCATGGTTGGTTAAAGAGAGACAGGCTCTCAATGCGGTCCGTCTGAGCTCGAAGTGCCGAACATGAAGCCAAAGAGTGAGAGGAAAAGAGTGAGAGAACTGACGATGTTTGTGGTTTGGCAGCAGCAACCCGTCTCTCATTCGAGACTTCCTTAACTTTTAAGCTTTGAGCATTGACTATGCAGACGCAGCCACCCGCTAGCGCCCGCATCGCTCCACATGAACCTTGGAACTTTCAGCTTGCACGATCAATAAAAGGTACATGTAGATGAATGACTTCTCTACGACTACAACATCGAATCCACAGCACAGCACTCTAAACTTCACCATGACCTCGCATCTCGCCACCGCTCGCGCAGCGCATCTTCAAGCATCATCCGAAGCGCTCATGACCACCTCACCCTCAATCTCCGCATATCTTCAAATCCAGCTATTCCACGATGGCAAACCAACAACAACAAGAAGAACAACTCAACCATGCTCTTCCTGCGGCACATTTCTCTTTCCAGGCTATAATTCCTCCATAACGAACGCGAAGAAACGTACGCGTCAAGATCGTCTTGCCGGAAAATTCTCTGCGGCAAAAATCCTCAAATGCTCGACTTGCGAGACGACGCATCAGATTCTTCCTGCAGCAACAACAGCAGCGAAGACGACGACGACGAAACCCACGGGGATCAAGAAACGCGGCATAACGTCTGGTGGAGGAAATAGTGCCACAGCCAGCTCCTCATCAACAACCGCAGCAGCAACAAGTATAGCGCAACCTTCGGAATCGGAATATAATTCACCTTCAGGCTTGTCCGCTTCTTCTATTATTTCTACGACTACGGCCTCGAAATCCCGGAATCGGAAGAATAAGAAATCGAGTTTACAAGCTCTGTTATCAAGCAATAGGAGTAACATCACTACAGGTACTAGTATTGGTACTAGTACTAGCACTACTTCTAAAAAAGGGTTTGGATTAGGTTTAGGAGATTTCATGAAATGACAACGGGCTTTTTTTTAAAAAGAATTTTGGAGCACCAATACGTGTAGAAATTACGATTGTATCCTCTACCCTACGCCCCTTGCTTGCGCCGACTAGTTTTGCGCGTTTTTGTTACTCCTGTGCCACATTTCTCGCCGTGCTATTCGTGCCAGAAAAAAAAAAAGAATATTCAAATCCCATCTGCCGTTTGTAAAGAGAACCTCCTGAATTGCAATGATGCCCGGCTTTCTCTTTCGTCACAGCCAGGTATTCACACGCTGGTACATGTCGTCTACCATATAGGCTTCTCCACCACCTGCTGCTCGGTGGGAAAACGCGCCTGCGAGAAACGACTCTCCTTCCTCCACCCCGTTGTTCGTGCGGTATACTCATACAAGTTCAGAATCGGTCGATAAAGCAGAATGACGAGGACAAATGCAAGCGTTATTCCAAGAATGATGATTGGGCCCAGCCATTGTTCTGCCACCTCTTTGTATCTTCCGTGTTGTCACTGCTGTTTCTCGTAGCCTGCTGGCAGGGCCATGCCGTTGACGTCGTACCACCGTTTCGTGCCTATTGCATTACCATTAGTCATGTGCTCACATTCGACATCTCCAAGGCAGGAAATCAAACTTACAGGAGTATCCATTCCAGTCAAAGTTGTCCTTGGGATTGCAGTGGCACTTCAAGTCCAGTCGTTGCTGTTCGTCGGTAGGGCAATGCGTGAATGGAACGTGGTAGTAGGCAATGTCGTTGAAAAAGTGAATCTCCTCCTTCTTCAGCATGAGAGCTGCTGCGATGGAGTGGACAGGAGCGTCACCCCAGCGCTCGTAGAAGAATCCGCCATCCTTGTCGAGGGACTCAAAGTACTGGATGTATGCTGGGCTGCGCAGCCAGTTCAGGTTGCCGATTTCAAAGTTGGACCAGAAATGGCAGTGGTTGTACGTGTTTCCGCCATCATCGGATAGCCACTCCATTGCGTTGTCACTTTCAATGTGCTCTGGGTGTTCGCTGATGAACTTCTTCACACTATCCCAGAGAGTGGGAATAGTCTCCACGTACTCGTAGAGCGACAGCACGAACGAGTACTTCTTCTTCTTCTCGGCCATGAACTTGAATGGGTCGTAGGCAATGTCACAGTAGAGCTCGATGCTGGGCTCCACACGCCAGTACCACTCATACTCGAGCATGATTTCGTGGCGGAAAAAGAAGCCAGACTCGTATCTGCACATGTGCCTGTAGCTGACGCTGTCTCCATAGATGATCTTGCGTTCGTGCATGTCCTCGCGCACCTTCTTCGCCTTTTCTTGATCAATCCATTCGGGAAAGCCCCAGTGCTCCTTGTCAATCTTTCCATATCTCGCTCGGCCGGATGTCAAGGAGGTCGTGACCTTCTTGAACGTTTCGTCAAAGTCGTCATCGTTCAGGAAGACCCAATCGTAGTTGTAGGCGTGGTTGAAGCGGTCCTCGACCTGGCGGATCGATCTGGAGATCTCCCACACATCGCTGTTGCGGGCAAGTGTGACAAAGGTGGCGTTCATGCGCGGGCCTGGCGCAGTGTTGGAGAGGTGCGTCTGCACTCCGCCGGCAGCTGGGTTAGGCGAAGTGTTGAGCTTGTCCAACCCAGCAGCAACAGCGGGCTGAGTGCCTGATTGAGGAGCGACGGCGGCGGGAAACTTGTCTCCGGCTGAGGGTGGTGTCTTCGAGTCAGAGTTGGTGCCCTTCCATATCCCTTGCGCCTTGAGCAAGTCTGAAGCGGACTGGATGTGTTCAGTGCCAGGGACTCGTGATGACGAGGATGAGATGAAGAAGATGAGGATCAGGGCGACAAAGGCGAAGACAATGTATCGCAGATATCGCGTGGAGCCCGCCATCTCTTTCGGTGATTCTTCGATTCGGTCACAGAGGGAGGTAGTGTGTTGCGGCCAATATCAGGTCAGCATGCGCCGACCGATTGTTGTGCTGAGCTGTGCCCTGGTGTAGGCTCGATGGCGACGCTGCCGTTCGAGATGGGTCGTCTGGAAGATGGAAGATGGCAGTGGTGATGGTGGTGGAGTGGTGGGTGGGTGGGAGGGATTGTCGCCTCGAACAGAAAGGAGCGACTGAGTTGTGTGACGAGAGGAGTTAGTGGGAATCTGAGGGGAATGTGGTCTCAGGTTCTCATCAGCACCAGCTCAAGTCGCTAGTCAAGGATAGGCCCGCTGGGGTGAAAAGCGAGGCGGCCAGGAGGACGGAGAAGACGGAGAAGAAGAAGAGGAAGAAGGAGAAGAAGAAGAGGAGGAGGAAAAGGAAGAAGATGGTGATGGTGATGGTGATGATGATGATGAAGAAGAAAGGTGGACTGGACGGATGGGATGGATGGGATGGACGGTACAGAACGGCTACAACTAATGAGATCGACCTTCGTACGAGCGTGGAGTCGTCGTTCTCGTCAATCAACGTCCGGGTGCAGTGACACGTCGCCGCGAGCCTCGCAGTGCTAGTGTGTCCTATCATAGCACATCTTTTCTCCCATAACATTAAATGATACGAACCCCCTTACGCGACCGCGGTCGTTCCGTGGCGCGATGGTGTATAAATGGACCGTCAACCCAGGGTCTTGGCTAGCATCTGGGCAACGCATTTCAAAAGGAGTTCGCATTGAAGTGAGTGACATGATATTCTGGCTTGTATAGGAGCTTCATGTGGCAGAAACAGCGACAGAATACAGTATTCTCTGTGACACTGTACGGGTGCCCTCAGGGGTAGGTACATGTATACAACAAAGTGGATGGCGGACTGGTCACTGGCAAGACTGGCAACACTGGATATACAACGGCACACTATGGAGCGCAACTGGTCAGAAAGGGTCCCTTAATGCCAATGCTCGCTGTACAGGATACGAGACGTCAATTCAGGTCAGTACTCCAAGTCAATGCAATAATGTCTAGTTCTAACCAAAAGGACCTAGCGCGGGAGTGGGGCAAGCATCATCTCACAAACAACCTAAGTGAACTCATACCTTACCTATACCCTTACCTACCTTACACGGCCATGTACATGTCTACCGTACATGTACTGACAACCACTCGCGCTCATTGCTATATCGCCTCTCTCGGAGCATAGCGCCGCTTGAGGTCGACGCTTACTGATTGGCGCTGTTGCGCTCCGCCTGCCACTTCACCTCACGACGCACGATATCAACACTCGCCTCTTCCGCAGCCCCGCCACCACTACCACCGCCATGTCGTTTTTCGGCTTCGACACCGCCCTGCCCCGGGACAAGGGCGCGCAACAGTCAAGCTCGCGAGGCATGTTTGATGCCCACGACCCTTTCGCTGGCTTGGGCGGCGACACAGAAGGTCAAATGCTGGATTTTGAGGAGACATACGACGGTTTGGGCGCCCGCTTGCAAGAAGCTGGAGATGACTTCAACGACGCTACCTTTGGCGGCGATGAACCGGTGACTCGTGAGGGAGTGGGCAGGGACTTCGACTTTGCTGGTCAGACGGCAGGTATGCGTGATACTCTCCTCGAAGAGCAAATCTTGCACCAGGCGAGGCAGCCTTATGCTCAACCTCGCGCGCCGCAGAAGCCCACAAAGACTGGCTATGAGGCGTACAAACAGCCAGAGTATATCCCAAAGCTCGAGGCCGATGCCTCCATCTGGGGCAGCTCCGTCGCGAAGAAGGCGGAGCCAGTTCGACAGCACGAGGCTGCCGCGAGGATGATGACCGTGGAAGAGCTGGAGGCGCAAATGCGAGCGCAAGCACGGCCTACACCACCAATGCAGCAACAGCCAACGCCAGACTTTCACTCTCAGTCGCAAGGGTTGAAGAATATGCTGGGTCTTGGCGGTGGTGCTCCAACTCCACCTCAAGTGCAGCCTCAGTTCGAGCAGCAGAGAGTGCCGCAGATTCTTCAGCGTCCTCCGCAGCAGTTCCAGCAGCCTCAGACCCCACAAGAGTTGCCAGCACAGCCTTCGCCTGGTCACAGTCACAGTCAGCGCGCGCCTCAAATTCTGCAGAGACAGCACACTCCTATCCATGCTCGACCACCATCGCAAGACTTCCGTGGTCAGCCACAGCCTCAGCAATTTCACCAGGGTCCGCCTCCACACCCAGGTGGGTTCCCGATGGGTGGTCCACCTGTCCAGCCACGGGGTCCGCCAATACACCCTGCGCACAATCGCGGCCCATCATACAATGGCCCGCCAATCACACAGGCACAACAGATGATGAATATGTCTTCGGAAGCCCGTGAAGCATACATGGCAGAAGAAGCAAAGCGGGCCAAGAGAAACCACAAAATTTTCCTGCTTAGCAAGAACAACGGTCTTATGACACCGCAGGACAAGAACTTCATCACTCGAATCCAGCTACAGCAATTGCTGACTGCCACCGGTGGTATTGACAACGAGTTTGGTAGCAAAGAGCAGCTTGCCGAGGACTTCTACTACCAAGTCTACGCCCAGATACGTGGTCCTCCAAGAAGCGGTCCTGGCCAGCCCCTTAACCAGTTCGCTCAGACGTACTTGTTCCAGACTGGGAGCCGCTATGGGTATGGTCGCAGCCGGCATCACCCTCGCGGCGGCGACAACCATGTCCAACGCATGGAACAGCAGGTCGCGAGAGCCGTCGAGGCAGCAAAGAATAGGCCGAAGAACAAGTCGCTGGTCATGGAAGGATCGCTCGGCAAGATTGCATTTAGTAATTCCAAGACACCACGTCCGCTTCTGAACATCAAGCGTCCCGATGCTGCAGACATCCGCAAGCACCACCCAACGAAGCCAGCTGATCGCAAGACTGGACTTCGAGATATTGAAAATCTGTACTCGACGCTGATGAGGCTAGAGGACCATGAGCGCGAAATGCCACTGCCACCGAATGAAGAAAGTGGGCCTGACGTGATCGAAGGCCACATGAGATGGAGAAGCGCTATGCAGGAGCTCAATGAGCAACTGTGGGCCGCTCTTCGCATCATGGTCGAGATCAATCCCAAGTAAGCAGAGCCTGAAAGAGACATGTATATCTGGGAATTGCTAACAGAAAAACACAGCTCAAGCTCGCCGCACCCATTCATCCAAATCCTCTCCCACAGCAAGGGCAAGAAGGCTATCCCTCGCACATTCAGACATCTAGACGACCAACAACGCCTGACGATGCTCACTCTCGTGGTTATCCATCTCGACATACTAGATGTCATTCGCGACGCATACCCGCCGGCCGACAACTCGGCGATTCCAGCTCGAGTCAAGGAAGAAGTCAACCTCTTCAACCAAGCCGTGATTCCACCACTTTTCAGCTACGTCAACGAGGCACCTCTCACTATCATCATCGGCCTCCTCGGCCTCGTTTTGGAACGAACCCAAGTCCAAGCTATTGTCCGGACCAAGATCGGCCTCAGCATTCTTACCATGCTCATTTCGAGGGCCGAGCTCCTCAAACAATCTGCTCCAGCCACCGACTTTGAACAATTCTCCGATTTGTACAATCGACTTTTCGATACTCTAGAACCAGTCCTTCCATTCGTCTTTCCAACTGATGGACCTGTTTCTGCTTCGGAGGATGTTCATGTATGGCAATTTTTGGCTGCCATGGGCGTGGGAGCTAGTCCGGATCAACAGCAGAGACTTGTTTTGGGGGTCAAGGAACGGGTCATGGAGACCGTCGGCGTCAGCAAGACGCTGCCGGAGGAGATGAGTCTGAAGAGATTGGCGGATGTGAATCTGTTCATGAGGGCTATTGGGTTGGATGTTGAGCTGCTTGGCTGATCTTTTCCACCCTGCAGATAGACAGCCAATGAGTGATGTGCAGTCACTGCCCTAAACGGATGAAGATCGAGGTTCTACTGGTAGTAATAAGTCGAAGAGCGAAAGTGGTCGGTCCAGAAGATAAGAGAAGAGAAAAGAGGAACAGAACAGGATTTTTTGAGACTACTGCTGAACATGCGCGGTAGCAATGTCGTGAGAAGAAGAGAGAAGAATCGAATTAGTTACTGCAATCATTCCGTTGAATATTCTTTTATTTCTTTCTTTTTTCATCTTTCACGTTTCTTCTGTTCCTCTTAGCAGTCTCACCTCACTCACCTCACTCATTAATGTACCTACCTTGGGTACTCATATACGACATGCTAATACGTCAATGCGCAGGTGGCGTGTCCTACCAAGTCAGAGAGAAGATAGGTAAGGGCTCGCGAGCGACAAATACATGTACATGTACCTGTTCTGCCGACTTCACGTCTGTCGTCAGGGTGTATCCATGCAAAAAGGGGTCATACACACATACACACTTACTCACATATCATACAAAGGTCAATCTCTCCCACGAAAAAAGTATCAACGCCACCATCTCAGGACACTCTTCGGCCTTGTCCCCATGCTATTCCCTCAGGTGAAGTCCCGTGTGCCGTTTATTCATATCTCAGGTATCTTTGCGAGAAGAGAAAACAAAAAAGGGTGTCATGCCAGCCATCTCCAATCTCATGCTTTCCACATGCCTCGTGCCACTTCTGACTCCTGTTGCGAATTTCACAAGAAATACTCCCCTCTGCCTTGCCTACCAGCAGGAACAGCTCTCCGATGATCGGGCACAGCGCTGAAAATCTTGAAGTCCGGCTCTAAGTCTTCTCCAAGAGTCATGATAGATGCGACGTTGCCGCATCTGTAGCAGTAGTTGGGCGCTGACCAGACTGTCACTACGTCTTGAGAGGCGAAATGGTACTTGTAACCTTCATTAACGAGTTGATGCGCTCGAGCGATGAGGGATAGGCCGTTGACGTGGTTGAACTAGATAGAGTCAGTGGGAAGCTCGAAGAAGCAGGGAGAGAAAGATGCGGACTTCGCTAGAAACTTTATCACCAAACAGCCATCCGGCACCTCTGGGGGAAACAGCCCATGTAACTACATCCTCGGGATCCGACCAGACAAGATCGCAAAAGGCACCCTCGTGAGGGATTTCCTGTGCTCGAGCAACAACGCGGATCTGGTCGAGTGTGCGTATCTCAGGTGATAGGCCTCCATGTACGCAAAGGACTTTACCATCAATTATGGCTGCGAGAGCCAGGAAGTCAAAGACTTGACAGCAAGACTTCCATACGCTAGCATTGCCATACTTTTGCTGACATTCTTCATAAAAGCCGTAGACCTGGGTGATCTGGCGGGATTCGTGGTTACCGCGAACAAGTGTGACCTTGTCTGGATATCTGTTCATGGTCAATCAGATGTTTGTGGCAGGTTTTCATGCAGTCGCACATACTTTGCTTTCAGGCACATTAGTAATGTAAAAGTCTCCAATGAGAAGTAGCCGCGATCAACAAAGTCTCCCAAGAAGATGAAGTTCTGCAGTCCAGTGGCTTGATCCGCCTTCTTCGCCGCGCTCTTACTCCTGCTGGGCCCAGGACTTCTGACCCCAACACCAGAGTCCTCAGAAGCATCGTCGTCGTCAACACCCTCGTTGTCCTCTCCCACACTACGACTCCGCACTCGGCCTCTCTCCTCATCGCCTTCCTCGCCCGTCTGACTTCCATCCTCACTCGCAGCAGATGTGTAGGCACTGTCCCTCTGAAACCTCCTCTTCATTTTCCGTTGCACCTTGGGATCCGTAATCTGCGTGGGAGGCTCAATATCGGCAGCATTGATTGCCGTTGTCCCTGAAGACATGCTACTCCTCTTTCCCTTCTTCGGGGCGTCTCTCTCCTGTGCCGCCTTCTCCGCCGCTCGTTGGTCCACTTCACCTGGCATTCCTCCTGCGACATGAAATAGCTCAAGCAGATCGTAGAATTGGCCATGTATATCTCCGCAGACAGTGACAGGCGCCTCCACGGGCTGTATATTGGACTCCTCCATGAGACATTCTTTGACAATCTCACATAATCGTTTCATATCGGCTTCGGGTAGGTAGTGGCATAGCTTGGCCTGTTCGAGCCATTCATCGGGTCCAGCATGAGAAGATAGTGTTGCCGGCCCAGGCTGAGGGACATCGCTGTCTCGCTCGCGCGCCATATGGAGGGAGATGGGAAGGTCGCGAGGGGTCAAGGGGTGGATGATGAGGGGTCTCTTCTGCGCGATGGGTGGTCACTGATGCGCGGGGAGCAGATATGGCGTTTGTGGCGAGTCCAAGGGCGATAGTGAGAGTTGTAGGTAAGACTCGGTTCGTCTCGTCTGGTTGCCCGCAGTCGTTGACTCGTGATCTGCCTCTCACAGGACCCTACTGAGTTAGTCTCGCCTGCCTCTCACTCTCGGCCTTGGCATGCGATGGAGGAGGGAGGCTGACTGCTGACTACCGCTGCCGTAGCGACTAGTTCTAGCTGACTCCACAAATAACGTCTGTTTGGTCACCTGCTTGTGTGTTTCCATCAAGTTGTTGACAAGTGACCAGAGAAGGCAATCGAAGCCTCGCGAACTTCACGCGCCCTCTTGTTGCGGCAACAATGTCTGGTGAATGCTCGTAGCGGGCAACACGTCTTCCAGCCTGCAGCCGCGACTGTGCTACTACTGTACTTGAACTACTTCAATGCGTCTTCATTTTACTCATATGGGAGGACAAATGCATCACTTGGAGTCGAAAGCAGCATGTCTAGATTCTTTCGTTCAGCTACTTCCAGTGGGAGCAGCTCCAGCGAAGACAGCGACGATGACACAGAAGAACTTGCGAGCCAGTCGCTAGAAATCTCCCGCAGCAACAGTCAAGATGTTGGCAACGTATCCTTGGACACGTTGGCCATTGATCGACCACGCAATGCACTAGCCGCGCAAAGCCAGGATATGCTGATGCATACACTTCTTGAACGAGATGCCAGACACCATGTCTACGAGCAGAGGCGACAAGCAGGCAAGTCTTTAAATGACAAGGACGCCATCACGAGAGAAATCCAAGATCATTATCGTCGCATGGTAGCGAACCTAGCGCCTTTCAACCTGGTCTCTCATGGACTGGAAGACGACCGACATGCTCCATTGAGACGCCAAATTGGTGATGGCCTAGACCGCATGGCGAGCTCAGCGCCAACATCGTCACAAGCAGCGGTTCCACTGCCTATTCAGCGGCTTCTGAAAGACGTCACACACAACAGTCTTGTGAATGAGCCCGGCAGCCCAGCGGCACTCCTTGGGAACATGTCTCTTGGTATGCCTGCACCAATGCAAAGTCGGTACATTCAGGATTTTGAAGAGCTCGACGTCCTTGGGAAGGGCGGCTTTGGCGAGGTGCGTTGTCGATGGCCCCATTGATACCAATGAACTAACGCAACGCAGGTCTATCGGGTTCGGCACAAGCTTGACAATTGCATCTATGCTGTCAAGAAGATTCCGATACGAGCCTCATCGATGGCACGTATTACAGCAGGTGGTCAGACAGCCGTTGACGAATTGCTGGCCGAGGTTCGATCCTTGTCAAAACTGCAACATCCGAACGTGGTGCGCTATCACAGTAGTTGGATCGAATGGTCGGCTAAGACTGAACTTGCTACCAACTCCAGCGACAATGATTTGCAGGATAGCCGCGATATCGTGGCAGGCTCCGACAGCAACACATGGTCTGACTCCATACGACGTGTGAGAACTCAAAGCGATACTGTCGAAGATATTGGGTTCACCTTCGAAACAAGTAGATCACACTCATCAGTCATCGCGACCAGATCTGAAGTGGGCTCGGAAGGCCACGATGCCAACATTGAGTTCACACACTCGTCGACCGACTTCACAAATGGGGCAATGATGTCCATGAGCCCATCCCTGGCGCTCTACATGCAGATGAGCGTCCATCCCATGACCTTGGCGGACTTCCTCTCGCCTCCACAAGGCGAAAATGGCATGATCAAGCCATTGGCTCATTGTTTCCATCTGGAGCCATCGATTCGCATTCTGCTTGCTCTACTCGATGGAGTAGAGTATCTGCATGCTGAAGGCGTAGTGCACCGAGACCTGAAGCCAGCAAACATATTCTTGAGGCACGAGGAGAACCACAGAGCTATGCAGGGCTGTGTTGATCTGTTTCTATGCTCTGACTGTCGCCAAGGTAAGCGGAACTCCGTCATCGTCACGATTCTGGCTAATGTACCTAATTAATGCATACAGGCGGCAACCCGAATCCGGCCACTTTATCAATCTGCATCGGCGACTTTGGCCTAGTCACCCAGATTGCCGAGCCCGAAGCACTTCCAGAGTCTTCCCCAGCGGCTGTGGGAACAGCAATCTACAGGCCTGTAACTACAATTTCTCCCGCCAGTCCACGTCTCGACATTTTTGCCCTTGGCATCATCGCTTGTGAATTGCTCTGCAAATTTGGCACGCAAATGGAACGTCGACAGACGCTCCAGTCATTGCGTCAGGGTGAATTTCCCCCGAAATTTGCTAGTTGTGCTGGTCACCAGTCTGCTAAGGTTAAAGAATGCGTGACGGCCATGCTGACTGATGATGCGGAGGAGATGCCGAGCATATCTGATCTGAAGGGACGTTTGATGGACGTGCTCACGCGGACGCAGAGAGTGGAGGTGAGTGACCTGAGGAGGTCCAGCAGCACTTGATGCCGCATGCTTGTATGGAGCCGCGAATGACGAGGCTTGTCACGATCTGGCTAGTGTTGGAGGACTGGAATTCACTTGCTTCCAACGCCAAGAAGAGACTGGTTCGTCGGTACATCCATCCATGCTATAACAGCTTCGCAACATGTATCGTACCTCAGGTACCTATCCAGTGCTTGTACGTTACGAAATATCGAAGCTGTCCGATTTGTTTTCATATCCGTAAGAGGAAGGCGAAATGTGGTCGTCCCTTCCCAAGACGATGACGGCATAATGATCATTGAATGTCGAGCTACAAGGATCGGCAACCCGAATACACGTACATGCAGACATACATCACGACTACATACATGTACTGTACTGTACTGTCGTGTCCTGCCTTGAATACTGACCGCAAGAGAAAAAGTCCTTTAAACCCTCCCCAGATGCTCAAATCCCTCCGAGCTGTACCTGCAACTGCCTTCTTTCTCAGACACGCAATTTTCACACACGCCACGAGAAGCTTCACAGCAGCAACCACCTTCACCATGCCTGAACGCCTGAGCAAAGTTGATGCGAAGACTGACCCGTCAGTCACCAAGCAATACGACAGCAAGACCTCAGCAACCGACAAGTTCGTCGACTTTTACGAGATTACTGATAGGATCAAGACTGCCAGCTTCAATACCTATCGTCCTGGAGTCGGAGTACGTACATGCACGCATCTCGTGTGAATTGAAATATCACCTTGACGTGGGACTAACTTGTTTTGCAGCCCGTCGGTCGTTCCATGGCCGTCGCGAAGAGAACAGGTCCAGACTTTCTCTTCCTGGCCAATGCCAACAGTACCAAGGTCAAGGATCTCGAAGCCAACAAAGAAGTCCA
The DNA here is from genome assembly GCF_000320565.1 of Sphaerulina musiva SO2202. Classification (NCBI taxonomy): domain Eukaryota; kingdom Fungi; phylum Ascomycota; class Dothideomycetes; order Mycosphaerellales; family Mycosphaerellaceae; genus Sphaerulina; species Sphaerulina musiva. Next base: position 1,475,578 of record NW_016017392.1, read on the forward strand.
GCTTTCCTTCCGTGATAGCAAGACGGAAGATTGGGTCTCAGTCACAGGAGAGGTCGTCTGTATGACGAACGACGATCCTCGCATCAAGGAGATCTATTCCAAGCCCGTGAAAGTCTGGTTTGGTGACATTGGTGATGGTGTTCACGATGGCGGACCAGAAGATCCGAGAATGAAACTGTGAGTGTGCTCCTTGACCACTTTTGAGCGGCATTTGATACTGATACCCTGATAGCATTGAGGTGAAGAGCAAGTACATCACTTACTGGAAGCGTACGACCGGCGCTCTGGGTTTCGCCAAAGAAATTGGTGGAGCTCTGCTTACTGGTGATGTTGCAAATACTGGCGATCTGAGAGAGTTACAGGAGACAGAGATCAATCAGGCGCGCGTCCGTGATAGCGCACTCAGCAGCTAGAATCTGTTTCTGCTGGAGATCTGTTAGGCCGAGTCGCGTGAAGAAGAAGAGTCGAGTGGGTCGAGAGTTTGTACGACTAGGTGGAGCTTCTTCAATGCCTTGAGAGGCTGGTAGTGCGTGCGCGAATGCACGAATCGAATGATTAAATCTGTGAACAGAATACCGTTACCCCTGCACCTGCGATACACAATTCTGCAACCTTGCCGCGTCGTGTGACAAGCAGTTCTGGACTACAATGATGAGTGAACGTATGTGCCCCTGTTCAGGGAGATCTGTCAGGCTCCACTCACCAGTATTTAAAATACTTCAACCTTTCCAGACATACTGAGGAACAGAAGATAGCGAAGACTTGACTTGCGCTCTTCAGGAGGGTGCCAGAATATCGCCCAGAACTGGTTGGTGATACCTATCCATTACATGTATGTTTTCAGCTGGGGATACGGGGTCTTGCAAAGGAGAATCAGCCCGTTTGCTGGAAGAGGAGATCTAAGTCAAATCTTGATCACACAATTGACAGGATATTTGTGTGTACTACCAGTGCATATTGTTGAAGATGTGAGATGGAACTCGACTGCGTATAGTGGCGGTAGTGGCTGTAATATATATTGATCGTGTGGAGTGTAGAGTGTGGCTCGAGCTTTACAACTAGGGTAGTCCCCGCTAGAACATTCTCGTTATGGACCCCTGCTATCGATAGGCATGTTTCTTGCGTCATTAGTCATTGTTGGCCTCAGGATGCTGACAAAACCCAGTCACATGCAATTTCTTTGCGTAAAAATCACGATTCACACAAAGACCAGACACACCAAACACACCAGACATCATGGGAATCCCACAAGCAACAGACATGGTGCAAACCAGCGGCGGGCAGCCTTCTTTGGCCAAGGATCTCTTCGAGGACATGGGTCGCAAGGCAGAAGAGGTGTCCAATAACAACGATGAGCAGAAAGTGGTCGACGAGATTGAGAGCTTGTGCATGAATTGTCACGAAGATGGAATTACCAGGCTGCTGCTCACGAGAATCCCATTCTTCCGAGAAATCGTTATCATGTCGTTCAGTTGTGAGAAGTGCGGCTTCCAAAACAACGAGATTCAGTCTGCTGGCCAGATTCAGCCCAAGGGTGCGAAATACGCCTTACGAGTGGAGAAGGAGGACGACTTGCAGCGCAATGTGGTGAAGAGCGATGTGTGCGCATTCAGGATAGAGGATGTTGACTTGGAGATTCCTCCTGGCAAGGGACAGTACTCGAACGTTGAGGGCATCATCCGAGCAGTCAAGGATGACTTGGAGTCGCATCAAGACGCGCGCATGCAGCAAATGCCAGAAGTCGGTGCGAAGGTGGCAGAGATCATTCGCACAATGGAAGACATGCTCAACGGACACAAATACCCATTCATGATATCCGTGGATGACCCCACTGGCAATAGCACGATCGAGCCACGGCCAGGTGATGCGGCAGGCAAATGGGCAAAGAGCGAGTATATCCGGACAGCAGCACAGAATGCAGCGCTTGGACTTGGAGACGACGTGCCAGCACCAGGAACTGAAGCACCTGAGACTTCTTTACGGCCCGAATACCATTCACAAGGCCTCGTTGGGGGAGATGATCCTACAGCAGCAGTACAGGCCAATAATGTCGATCAGGAAGAAGACATTGTAGAGAATCAAGTCTACAGTTTCCCCGCATCATGTCCCGGCTGCACGAGACCATGCGCTACGAACATGAAGATGGTGAATATTCCATTCTTCAAGCAGGTTGTGCTAATGTCAACAGTCTGTGAATCTTGCGGCTACCGAAGTAACGAGGTCAAGACTGGTGGCGAAGTGCCGGAGAAGGGACGAAAGATTACATTGAAAGTCAGCACAAAGGAAGATCTGGCGCGAGATATCCTGAAGAGCGAGAGCGCCGCGCTCAGCTGTCCAGAGCTACAGTTGCGCGTGGAGCCTGGTACCATGGGAGGCCGCTTCACTACCGTCGAAGGCATTATGACCAACATTCGGAAAGACTTGCGAGGACAAGCCTTTGGCCTTGAGGATGGCGATGCGGATCTGCCTGATGGTTCTGGTGATTCAATGGCATCTGACAGTAAGAAGCAATGGGAGGATTTCTTCACACTGCTTGGTGATGCCATTGAAGGTCGCAAAGAATTCACACTCATCCTTGAGGATCCTCTTGCTGGCTCATATGTGCAAAGCTTGACTGCACCTGAGCCCGATCCGAAGCTAGAGCTCGAGGACTACACCAGGACGCACGATGAAGAAGAAGATCTTGGCTTGAACGATATCAAGACGGAAGGCTACGAAGAAGATAATGTCGAGACAACATCATGAGGGATGAGAGAGAGAGAGGATTATGTGGACCGTGAAAAAGTAGTGCACTACGCATGGACGAGACATACTCGAATCATGAAGCCAATGATACTTGAGAGATCGAGCGTCTTGACAACGACCGACTCTTGACTCGTTATCGACATCGCAGAGATGACTGTTTTGGAGAACTCGCCTTTTCGATACTCATTTGCCTGTTCTGAACTGTGTAGATCAGAATTGAAGGGACGGTATCAAACTTCATGCTGACGATAATGAATGAAAGACATGAAAATCTAGGTAGGTTCAAGCCGCTTCATATCGCGGCTGAGGACAGCAAAGGTAAGATATATATGCTGTCTCCGTGAGTGGTTCCCACCAAGCTTCCATACCAGAGTCACGCCACATAACCTAGGTCCGTGAGCTGGATCAGGTAGGTTATCAGTCATAGCAAATACACATCCACGTCTCCAAATACTGAGTACCAGAAATCTTACGAAGCCTATGCTCCATACAATTCGGCACCACTTGGCTCGGACAAATTCGCTTTGATCTTGCTGACCTTAAGTAGTTCCAGCTCCTTTCTTCGACATCGTCAGATCAAACTGCACCCAGCATTCACTTTTGGAGGTCAGCATCATGAAGCTGTCGTCAGTTACAGCCCTCGCGAGTTATGCGATTCACGGAGCCCTTGCCGTAACCGAAGCTAGAGGAAGCAACTACAACGACACAGAAAGCACAAATGGCCTCATTTCAGTCACCCAAACCCAAGTCCCTGCGCGCAATGTGCGTTCTGAATCTCTCGCAGAGCCTTTGTCTTCTCTCAACCCAGACGAGATGGACGAACGCAACACGACCGTTGCATCCACTGGCCAACCGAGACACTTTGCCCGCTATACCGAACCACGCACAGAACACTTGTCTTCAATCAGACAAGAAGACGTCCTCCAAGAAATTCACGCCAAAGCACACCCCGAGTTCATTTCTACCACCAACACCACCACCGAGCGAGAAGAAAATAAGCGAGACGTCCAAGCCATTCGGACTTTATTCATCACCCCCACACCTTCAACATTAACAATCACTCCCACCCCTTCCGATTCCGATTCCGATTCCACTCTCACCTACACTCTCCCAGCAACCACCCAAAACATCACCATCACCCCCACCGCCACCCCGACCCCCCAAAAATTCTACAAACAACAACAACTCCTCACCGAAACCTGTCAACCCGACTACGTCGAACGATGTCGTCTCCTCCCCAACACCGCCTGGTGGCCCGCCGGAGGCAAAGAATGTTTTTGTATTTTAGAATCGCACGCTCCACCTCTTCCTCAAATTCCCCAAGGGGATGAAGAGCTTTGGAAGAATTTTATTAAAATTCGCCATGTTCCTTTGCCGGTGCAGGCGACGATTTTGCCTGATGGGAGGAGAGAGGGGACGCCGGAGAAGGCGTGGTGGATTTGGGCTCATCGGGAGAAGAGTTGGTGGGAGGAAGAGCAGGGAGGGGGGAGTTAGTTGAATTTATGGGGCGCGGGTGGGAGCGGGTGGGAGTGAGCTGGTGAGTATTGGTCTTGTCTTCTGATCGATCTGGGTCGGGCGGATTTTTGATGTTTGGGAATATATTTTTGTTTGGTTTGTTGGTTGAATTTTGCGGTTGATCAGCTCCCGCGACCGATTGCGTCTTTGTTGATGGGCTACATACTGAAGAGTCAGATCGGCCCCTCGGGCGAAAAAGATAGATCCACGGGGGGCTTCCTTCTGAATGGCGAGCTACAAGAAATCTCGCGAGTCCATTTTACTATACTGTATCATTTAAGAAAGTGGTACTTATCACGACATACATCATCATCCTGATCATCCTGATGGATTCAGAATCTCTCCAAAAGAATATTGTACTGCATTCAGAAGGAAGCCCCCAGTGGATCTATCTTTTTCGCCCATGCATGCTGTTGACAGAAGAATCATCTAGCGTCGTTGACATCAATGTCACAATCATTCACTTATCTTGGACTGCGAGGCTGCTAGATCATAAGTCATCAGGAAAGCAGTCCGCGTTTGATGCGGATTGCAGTATTTATGTGAAGGGTAAGGTAATCCGGATAGATAAAAGAAATGTGGCCGGACACTATTTAGGTACAGGTAGGTACCTTAATTGAGGAAAATTGGTCGAGGCATTGGTGGTTGCGAGGCTTGATATCTTTTCGACAAGTAAGGAGGTATCCCTATCTTGGATGGACAGGACACGAGACAGATCTCGTGAAACCTATATTACCTACTCTGTAAATACCAGATCAGTGGTGCAAGATCATGCAGAAGCATGAGCATATCTGCATGGCCTTTGAAGAAAAAGAACCTACCAGTGACACAGAATAGCTCTGCTCATCTGCCCGAAGAAGTGACTTCTACCGGATAAGTGCCTGAGTTTGCCATTTGGCACAAACAATGTATACAAAAATGTTTCTGGATCCTTCCAACAGTCAAGCACCGTTCTTCACTCTCTCACCTCCAAGAGAAAGAAGAAAAAGCCTGATATACAGTTGGTTTTCGAAAAGAGAGGGAAGAAAAAACATGTGCACCCAAGAACTAATATGGTGTTCCTGCGGCCATGGCGAATTTCTCCCCATCATTTGCTGTCCCCGTGCAGCAGTTTTCGGATCCTGCTATACCATCGTCCATGGCCAACATCCTCATCCTCATCGACATCCTCATCGACATCAAAATCAAAACCATCATCAGACGGGTACATCAGCAACAATACCTTCAATGCCAGAACAATGCTCATATTGTAAAAATGGATTCAACGAACGTCGACCTCTGGCCGCAGCTACACCCGAGGGGTCGATGGCGAGAAAAATGGAGAGAAATGAGGATGAAGTGTTGGAGAATTTGCTGAAGGATCCGGGGTATTGGCCTGATGATGGCGAGAAGGTGGTGAAGAGTTTGGATGTGGATCTTTCGAGGTTGTTTGGGGAGGGGGAGGAGTTGGGGGTGGGGATGGACATGGAGGATTTGTTGAATGGGGAGTGTTATGATGAGGATGCGGAGGTGAAGGGGAGTTAGGGGTGAGGTTGGAGATGGGGATTGTTAGTTGATTGTGCATGTTGTATATAGGATGTAGGTAATGTCAGGTATGTACATGCAGGTACAAGCAGTAAGAGAAGAGGATGGATAGTCTTGGCGGAAGGCCTGAGGTGTGATTACACGTCCGCGTTCTGACTTGCTCGAAACAAATTTGATGAGAGCTGTTTCCACAATCAATACATACACATACGCGCCCACCTCACGCCCTTGAACCCATACGCGCCCACCACACGCATCACTTCAGGCAACGAAGCCACCGGAAAGCTGCGAAGAACTTCTTCCCTCCGCCCTGCCCACCATGGCAGCCATGTTCGAACAGTCCCGCAGTGGTACTCTCTTCCTGGGGGGCACCAAGATCTCCGGCAGTGATATTCGCGACCAAAATGTTCTCGCCACGCAAGCAATCGCCAACATTGTCAAGTCCAGCTTCGGGCCTTCCGGTCTGGACAAGATGATGGTCGACGACATTGGAGATGTAACGGTGACCAACGATGGAGCCACTATTCTCGCGCTCCTGAACGTCGAGCATCCAGCAGGAAAGATTCTGGTCGATCTCGCACAGCAGCAGGACAAGGAAGTGGGCGATGGCACAACTTCAGTCGTCCTCATTGCAGCAGAGCTCCTACGACGAGCAAACGAGCTGATGAAGATGCGGATACACCCAACCACCATCATCACCGGCTACAGACTTGCGCTGCGAGAGGCGGTCAGGTATATGAACGAGAATATTGCCACGAAGGTCGAGACATTAGGACGGGACAGCTTGGTGAACATTGCGAAGACTTCCATGAGCAGCAAGATTATCGGCGCAGACGATGACTTCTTCGCGAACATGGTTGTGGATGCCATCACGAGTGTCAAGACGACGAACGCAAGAGGAGAAGTCAAGTATCCTGTCAAGGCAGTCAATGTGCTCAAGGCACATGGAAAGAGCGCGCTGGAATCGCAGCTGGTGAAAGGTTATGCTCTCAACTGCACGGTGGCCTCGCAAGCGATGAAGACGAGAATTACGGACGCAAAGATTGCGGTGCTGGACATGAACTTACAGAAGGAGAGAATGAAGATGGGGGTGAATGTTGTGATTGACGACCCGGCACAGCTCGAGAAGATTCGGGAGAGGGAGAGCAGCATGGTTGTGGAGAGGGTAGAGATGATCCTCAAGGCTGGCGCGAACGTGATTTTCACAACAAAGGGCATTGATGATCTGTGCCTGAAGCATTTCATCGAGAAGGGAGCCATGGCCGTAAGACGGTGCAAGAAGGAGGATCTGCGGAGAATAGAGAAGGCAACCGGGGCGACAATGATTAGCACACTTGCGGACATCAACACTGGAGACGATTTCTTCGACCCCAAGAGTCTGGGAGAGGCCAAGGAGGTTGTGCAAGAGCGGATATCAGATGATGAATGCATTCTCGTCAAGGGGCCCAAGGTGCACACTGCTGCGTCTGTCATTCTTCGTGGAGCCAACGAGTACTCGCTGGACGAGATGGAGCGCTCTGTTCACGATTCCCTGTCGGCTGTCAAGCGCACACTGGAGTCTGGCCGTATCGTGCCAGGAGGTGGTGCTGTCGAGACTGCTCTGCACATCTACCTCGAGGAGTGGGCCACATCTGTCGGCTCAAGAGAACAGCTCGCGATTGGTGCTTTCGCTGCTTCTCTCTTGGTCATACCTACCACACTCGCAGTCAACGCTGCCAAGGACTCTTCGGAGCTCGTTGCACAATTGCGATCGCGACACGCACTCTCACAACGTACCTCAGAGCCTGCCTCAGCACACGCGCCTGCACCAGCGAATGGGGCTCCCCCTGCGCCTGCTGCCCGTAACGCGACCCAGCAAGCTCTTGATGCTGACGCGAAGGCTCTGGCCAAAGCGAAGGGATACAAGAACTACGGTCTGGATCTGTCCAAGGGCAAGGTACACGATTGTGTGAAGGCTGGTGTGCTGGAGCCAAGCATGAGCAAAGTGAAGCAGCTCAAGTCGGCCGTGGAAGCGTGTGTGGCTATCATGCGCATCGACACGCTCATCAAGCTGGATCCGGAGCAGAGAGGCGGAGAAGACGATGGTCATGGTCACTGAGGAACGAGTGCCATGGTTGGGATTCGCGCACAGCTGTACGTGTGTGCTTGCGTGTATGTCTACGGGTAATACTTGTCACGCTCTCATGAAAAGAGCTATGTAGAGCAAAACATGAAAGCAGTGTGCTGGCGACCAGCGCTCCCCAAGACTTGAAGTCTAATCCTGCCGCTTTAGGGAATTCGAGCTGTTCCTTCACGCAGCGGGGTAATGGTAAGCGGGACACAGCACTGAATCTGAATCCGATGCATCGGCGGTCTAATTAAGTAGGAGATCGTTGTTAGTTCTACACCAAGCGATCCCGGTGATTCTGGCTTCTGTCAGCCGTGCACCGCAAGCTCCAGCTCCGCAGAATAATAAATACCTTGGGAAGCTCCAACTTTCTACCCTTGCTGCTCCATTACCTCGGACAGATCCCTTTGCCCCGTCCACACGTAAATATCGTGAAGTGAAGCAAGACAACATCTCTGCATTGTGAAAGTATACCAGAAGCACCAAGATGCCAACAACTACGGAACTCCTCGTCTGTCCGCTATCGGCAGGCTCAGATATTGGAGATCAGCAGAATGAAGCTGCCAAGGTTCTCAAAGAAGTTGGAGGTACTCTGAAGACTACCGATGGGGTCCAGCAGATTCAATTTGGGACAACGGTGGAGAAACCAGATGTCTTTGAGTTACACGTTGGTAAGTTCACTTCTTCTCTTCGACTGGAACAGGTCCCACACACGATGTACCTCAAGAAGAACATTCATACTCCCCTTTAACGAACTTCCAAATGGAATGACTAACCTTGCTCTCCAGACTGGAACTCCCTCTCCCACCACAAAACCTTCATGGCAACAGAAGCCTACCAACCCTTCCTGAACCGCTTCCTCACCATCGCCGGCGGAGCACCCTCTATGCTCCACGTAGACTTCGAGCCTGCTGGCGGCTATACCAAAGCCACCAGCGCTCCCGTCACCGAGGTCGCTACATTCTACTTTGGAAGCAAAGAAGCACCTGCAGACTATCTGGAGGGTGCTCGCAAGTTTGCCGAGATATTTGAAAATGAGAAGACTGCTGGTTTCTTGGGTGCGGCACTGGGTTTGTCTCACGAGGATAATTTGAAGAGTCCCAAGGAAGGGCTGGAGGGAAGAGCGGCGGTGTTGGTGATTGGGTGGGAGAGTGTGGATGCTCATATGAAAGTTAGGGAGACGCAGCTTTTCAAGGACAATATTCATCTGTTGCGGAATGGGGTGAAGGATGCGGAGGTGCATCATGTCCAGTTGATGAACTTTGTGGAGTGATCTCGGATGGGAAACGTGTACCTGTACATACAACAGACGTGTAGCTGTTCCTGTTCTGTATCTGGGAGAATCTTCGGCAGACAAGGAGGAAGCAGAACGAGGCATGTGACAAAACTCTGATCGACGTCACTGATTCTGTAAACGCGTTGGCACATTACATATCTACAACCTCACTCACACATGTTTGCATACATGTATCCTGCTGCCGCTGTCTTCAAAGTACCGCTGCCTTGATTCCTCAAGCATAATGAGCGAGCTTCTCGAGTTCCTGCGAACTCACGATGAAGCATTTCGTAGGTGAAGACTCACCCCATCTGATCACCATTCCCCTGCAGTGATATGTCCTCCTCCTAACGTGCCATCACCACAGCCGCGCCCGACTTGCTTCTCTCTACAGCGATTTCCGCTTTCAACGCACCACAAATCACGATGGCTACATAGCCAACTCATCCGCGTGGCTCCGCGCCTTATCTTCAGCAGCCAAAGCAGGCCTGGTACCTTCACCCACCGGACAAGCAGGCGGGAACAGCAGATTCGTGATTGAGAGTGGAGAGCCTTTGCTGCGAGAGCTGAACACACAAGAGTACGGGAGACCGCTCGCCTTGGGCGCTGTATTGGAAGACGCCGTGAACAGTAAAGCCCTCGTGCCGCTGAAGGATTTCCTGGAAAAGAAAGAATCGCTCTATCATAAAAGCTGGATCCCCACGCCATGGCAGGTCGTCAGTTGGGGCCTACGCCAATTAGGCGTGGTTGGAGGTGCGAGCAGCGAGGACAAATTGGTCAAGGGGAGTTTCGTGGTAGTCGCCAATGTGGAAGCTGCGGCAAAAGCTGTTGTTGAAAAGGCCAACAAAACAGCTACCAGTGATTCCGAGCGCATCTTCTCCCGGGAGCTCTTCGACACCACATTCTCCGAAACACTGGGCGTGAGCACTCTCAGTCCCAATGACATGAACGTCCTCATTACACATCTGTCCCGTGACCGCGACGCTATTGTCTACGATCCTACCTCTGGAGTCATCAAATTTGCAGCCTCTGGCCAACAACACGCGACTCCAATCACGAAAGAAGACATTTCAATCGCTTCTCTGCGCTCTCTCATCTCGTCGCTCCAGCCCCAGATCGACCACCTCACAGCACAAATCCACACTCTCGACATCCGAGCCCGAAGCGCGGTAACGGAGAAACACCTTCTACAAGCCAAGACTGCCCTTCGACAGAAGAAAGCCGCTACGACGAAATTAGAACAACGAACAGCTACACTCGCCCAATTGGAAGATGTATATGCGAAGATCGAACAAGCTGCTGATCAAGTTCAGATTGTGAGGGTGCTGGAACAGAGTGGACAGGCTTTGAAAGCCTTGAACCAAAAGACGGGCGGAGTAGAGAAGGTCCAAGATGTCATGGAGGGGTTGAGGAATGATATGATGGATACCGAGGAGATTGGGAATGCGATCAGTGAGGTCGCGATGGGCGAGGTCGATGAAGGTGAAGTCGAGGATGAGTTGGAGGCGCTGGAGAGTGTAGAGAGGGAGAAGGTTGAGGCGAAGGAGAGAGCCGAAAGGGAAAAGAGAGAGCAAGTCGAGAAGGAGGAGGCGATGAAGAGAGAGGCCGAAGAAGCGGAGAAGACAAGGCTGAGGTTAGCTGAGTTGGATGCGATCGCGCAAAAGGAGCCTGAGCCGAAGGAGACTGAAGCGCAGAAGGAGGCGAATTGAATTTGCTTGTGTTCAGCTCGATACAGACGAGAGCATCCTGGACTCGGCATGGAGACGTGCCCGCGTGCATACTTCTGGTTGTTGTTCGTCATTCAGCGTGGTGTCTGGTGTTCCTTGCGGCATGGCATGGTATAGCACGAAAGAGAAGACAAATTCGAAGCGAAGATCTCGCGTATACAACTGGCAACATTGAAAACCACGCACAAATCATCTCTTTCTTAGATGGAAAAACAAGGGAAACAAAGGAAAAGAATCATCGAAGCTGACCTGACGTACGCTACAGACCCATTCCATCTTCTTTGCACGACGAACTGGAGATTCCGATCTTGAAATCGCCTACGACATCACTCACGCCTCTGAGATTTCTTCTATCCCCGCCGGTATGGAAAAGAAAGTGTCGAGACGCGGAATTTGGGACCAGGAAAGCTTCCGAAATGGCTACCTTACCTTCTTGTTCCCAAGGTGGCTGGGGAAGGTAGGTGTGCTAGATGTTTGGATGGACCCTTTCTGGTAAGTTTTCCTTTGTACCTGCGCTCGCTATCCAAGGTATATATTGAGTTTGTCGCAGGGTTTGCCAAGATGTGTGTGCGAGAGAGAAAATAGACACGGTCATAATTTTCTCTTTATTCTCCTTTTTGCTGACACATTTTTCTACGGGAATATCGGGACTTGAGATTACATGGAATATTTCAAGGATGCGAAAGTGAAAATGCTAGTAAACAGAACGGGAAGGGCACGAGGGGTGTGTGTGGAGCATATGGGGGAGTCGAGGACTGGATGATGGCATCTTTCTTGCGCACCAGAGGGCAAGGTGCGCGAGTATCTGTGGAGGAATTTGAAAGTTCTACGGATCCAGTGGCTTGCAGTGACGGCCGCCTCTGGGACAGAGGGCGGGATCACGCCCGGGTTCAGGCTTTTCTCACTGCGTCGAGTCGGCTTCGGTGGGAGCTTTCAAGAAGTATGAGCGGCGTTGTCGGCCTGTGTGTGAGCGTCGGACCGTCGTTATGTATGGTTGCTCCCAAAGGCTACCTTGGCTTCGGTGATGGATGTCATCGTGGAGCTGGCTGACCCCCGGAACAGTCGGAGCATCGCAGGCGTCACGAAGGACTTGCATTGGGATGAAGGCATCCATTCCGAAAGGCGGCGCGCCTATGCCGACCCAAGTAGGAACTGGTCAGTCGACTCTTAGTGTCAAAAGCCTGTATCCAAGTCTTCTTACTCGGTCGAAATATCAGAGTGTGGTCGAAGCCATGGCTCAGGTCCGCGCACGGACCACTATACCATACCATACATACCAATTCTAGGTACTGCTCTACCTTGGGCTTTGGAAAAGTGAGAACGGTACAAACACAGTCATAGCATGCTTCTGAGAAATTTGGTTGTGCGGTGTCTGGTATATACTGTACGCAGGTTTGCTGCTCTCTCTTTCGTTCTAACACAACATTCCGTTTGCCTGCATTCTCACAACCACGCTCATACTCAATCCACCATTACAACATTGCAGCAATACAACATTACAACAATTCACATCACATCTCACGCAGTCAGTAAGTACATTCATGAAGCCTCTGTAGTTTTCACCCCACCACCACCACCACCACGCACTAACAATCGCCAACAGCAGCATGTCTCAAGTCATGGTTTTTAGACAAGCTACCGAGAAGCGTCACGAGCCATCCAAATTCCTCGCCCTGCCACCAGAGCTTCGCAACACCATCTACAGCATGGCATTCAAAGCCGAGGACCCCAGCTCGACATCCTGTACGACAGCCCCCAAATTGGAAGCCCCTCCCCTCCTCATGAGCTGTCGACAAATCTACAACGACGCCCACCTCCTCTTCTACGCCGCGACCACCTTCCGCTGCACTCTCGGCGACAAAGTCGCCCAATGGCTCGCCGATATCCCCGAGCCCAACCGCATCGAAATCCGAAAAGCACAAGTCTTCGTCCCACTTGCACTGTGGCAAATGCAATCCCAACACCACAGTCTCTCCGACATGGCCGCCGCCCTACAAAAGATGGTTTCCGCACTGAATCTTTCCGTGCGTCATCTCATGCGAGAAGATTTTCGATTTGAAATCAATGTCTGGGTTAATCCTCACGTGGCGAATGAGGATGACTGGGAGAATTTGCTCAGTAAGGGCCGTTGGGTCAGTGGGGAGACAGAGGAGGATTTGAGTGCTGTGTGGACTTTTGATCCACAGAAGACGGTGGCGGAGGAGTTGGAGAAGAGGGATGAGGTGAGAGAGCACCTGATTTTGAAGAAGAGGGAGGAAGATGGGAGAGAGAGACTTGATGCCCTTTGGGGCTGATTCTTCTCTGGTGGTTATGGGAGAGGGACTGTGCTACTATCAGGTCGAGCGGTGTGCAGAATATCCAACGCATTCTTTTGGAGAGAGGCCAATTGTTAGGCTGTGTTTTCCGAACCACTTTCATCTTTTCTTTCCCAAGCCTTGCCTTGCCTTGCCATGCCCTGCCTTTCTGACTACATATCTTACTTGTGACACTATACCTTCCATCTGCTAACACTCGAGTCGTATTCAATACTTACCTTGTACCTAAAGTTTCTACTAACATCTTACATTCAACCCACTACCACCACCACCACCACCACCACCACCAGCCCTCTACATTCCTATCCTCTAACTTCCGACTACATGTACATGTACATGTAGGTACCTTACCTAGGCAAACAGCCTCAATTGAATGAAGGATCTAGATAGTTACCTATCTAAACCACATGGTCTGCTGCGGCTAGACCACAACCGCCTGCCTCCATCGCGTTCTTCTTCTAGGTCGTGATTGCAGGGATTTTGAAAATATAAGGTAGGTAGGTAGGTACCCTTAGGAGGTAGGTAAGTGGAGGAGAAGGAGGTGGCTTTATGTTCTGCGTCTTTACTGGGGGGTCTTTTTTCACTGTACGTACTACTATTGTCTCGCGGCTCTCTCTCTCTCTCTCTCTCTGTGCATCTACTGTCTGTAGGAGAGTCGGTCGTCTACGACAGCTTATCCTACTCTACCTACCTTCCCATCTCGACTATGGGGTACGCATTGCATTGCTCACTCACAACATTTCTCATTAATCTCGGAAATTCAATCATCTCACCCTCCTCAAACCTTCAACCAATCCTCTCAACAGCTCTCCACCGCCCTCGACTCCCAAATCCTTCGCAACACTCTCCTGCACTTCTGCACTCAAACCCAAAAAGCCCTCGATGATTTCCCCATCGACAAACCTCACAGGTCCCTCTTCGCCCATATCCCTCACCTGCGTTTTGAAACCTCTAAAACGATTAAATCGCACAAACCCAGGACTCTTGACCATCTCTGCCATCGATCCCTGTAATCGAATCAATAAATCCTGATACTGTTGCGCGATCGTCCCAAAAACGTAAACACTGCCTTCTACAGTGGCAATAAATGCCTTGGGGATAACCACTGCGTTCGCAGAAGGGGTAATCACAGTCGTGATGGGTCGAATACGATTGACCATTTCACCCAGACACATTTCTGACGTCACTCTCAAGCGTCTTCGATCTTCGGCGCTGAAACCTGTGGGGTCGTGTTCGAGCACGACGAGGTTGCCTTCGGCGTCGCTTTGTATGTAGGAGTGAGTGCCGGGGATGGGCGCAACAGCTGTTCCCCAGAGGGTGTCAAAGTGTCGGGCAATTTCAACGAGGGAGTCGGGTTGGCCGGTTCGGCCTGGGGTATATTTGACGAGTGTGAGGGATTTCATGAGGTCGGAGATGGCGATGAGGCCATCTAAGGACGAGGCGAAAATGTCGATGGGGGCGGTGGAGGTGCGGTAGGAGGCCTTTTTGATCAGTTGGGGGGAAGATTTGGGAGGGGAGAATTCGTAGGCGAGGATGACGACCTAGATCTCTCGTTAGTTCGGACGTATGGAGCAATACAAGGTCGTGATGATTTACAGTTTTGACGAGAGCTGCGACGATGCGGCCTTTGCATACTGCGAGACAACGACAAGCTCCCTTGACGGCCATTTCGGTGACGAGCTTGATTCTGCGATCTTCTGTCACCTCGAATACGAGCACTCTTCCTCGCGCGGTGTTGGCATCTTGATCATCGAGATATGCAGTTCCAACCACAAATCTCTCTGCGTCAAGACCAGTACCGTCATCGAGCGGACATCGGATGACACTTTCAACGAGCTCATCCTCATTCAGTGCCCAAGAATCTAGCGCCTTGAAAGCGACCTCATCAACAAGCTTGAAATGGCTCCGTACTTCTTCCACGCCAGCTGCCAGCGTTCGCTTGATGCAGCCCAATCCAAAGGCTTTCAATTCGGAAGAGTATGCTATACGTCGCACAGTCTCGTACACAGGCAGGTCTTGTACATGAGTCGTCCGTTCTTCGTCGACAGAGGAGAGTTTGAGCTCCGAGCCAGTAGCAATGGCAATACTGTTTGCGTAGTCGCCAAAGGAGTCAAAGGCGCAGATACTAGTAGCACTGTCCGCAGTCACTGCCGAGTAGACCATGCGCCCTTCGCTTCCGTATATAAGCGAGGGATGTTCGCAGGTCGCAAATACGTTTTGTAGGCCATCTGATCTCGGCAGGACTGTGAAGTTGGCCTGTTGTGTTCCAAGAATGATGCTCTTCCGTGCTGAGAAGGGTCGTTGAAGCGACTCGACACTGTACGTAACCACATTTCCATCTGCTAAGCCAACAAAGAGAGTCGCAGGCTGATCTCGCAGTATACTGGCCACTATCAGCGAGCGCGGGACTGCCAAATTATCGTCTTCGGCCACGCTCTCGGAAGCAATAGGCTGCAGGTCTGATAGACTCAGCACCGAGACCTTACTGTCTTTCCAGAAGCCGACCACACAAGCTCCCGGTAATGACCTGGATAAGCTCAGACAGGATATCTGCTCTTCATTTCCAAGTTGTCTGTGAGCCCCAACAGTAATACTGGAGCCGGATAGATCCAAGACGATCAGCGCTGCGCTACCAAGCGAAACAAGCACATGATCGCCATCGGCAGAAACAGATGTGATCGACGAACCATCAGGCGCCTCCCATCGGTCGGTGATCATGTCCCCTTCAGTATCAGTCAACAGCACAGTCGAGCTCGTCACCTGTACCGCTCTGCCATTCGGAAGCTCCCCGGCATATAGCGTACTTTGGGTGAGATCGAATCCTCGAAACTCGTCCCTCGCCTCGATATCTCCGTCTGAACCGAAGATAATAGCACTTGAATGACTGACAAAGCTCGCAATTAGTGTATCCACAGCTTGCACACCAGGACCGCTGCGCAAGCTGAAGACAGCTGATATCGGCTCACCCAAATCTCCCAAACTCCCCTTATCCTCCAGCCCCACTCCAGATCGCACCGACCTCAAACTGCCATCCTTGAAAGCTCCAGATCCAGTGACAATTCGTGCTTGACCGCTGGAAAACTCATTGACAGGCGCATCTGCGCTTCGATTCCCCATGTCCATCACTGTGAAGTCCAAAATCGGCGCAATGTTGGAAAAGGTCTGGAGCACTTCTATTCTCTGCGGCAAGATCTGGATGATTTGACTATCGCCTTGATGACTACCGACAAACACGCGCCCTTCATCCAAGTAGACCAGCGTGCTCGCTCGACTCGTCTCGCCTAGCACATCGATTTGTTGGCTTTGGTATTCGCCGTCTGCCTTTTGGTGCACCATGAGCAGGTATAGCTTGCCATAGTCGTCGGCGAGCACAAATCTCTGTTCGTCGATCTGACACCAGGCCACGAAGATTGTAGCTTCATCCAGAGGCTGCGTGTCGACGATTTCGTACTTCCACTCGTCGACGTATGATATGCTCGTCTCGCCTATGATAAGAAAGCCATAAGTGGGCGCAGGTAGGGGTATCAGATGGCTGGCACCCATTTCGATCTTGCCTTGCACCTCCTGCCCTCTCTCCAGTTCTGCCGTCGCTGGCTCCTCATTTGGCCGAAGTGAAGGCTGATATTCCAGCTCACGGATCTTTATTCGTGGCATGTTCTGGCTGTCCTCATGAAGTACTGCGAATACTGGATCTGCAATCTTGGTTCCTCCGTGGCGCTTATGTAGAAAGCAGCTACTTCGCACATATAGCTCTGGTATGCGTACTGGTATGGGGTCTCCCAACTCTCCAATCTCATTGTCAGCTGCTCTCCTCTTTCCCTTGCCGGCGTGGGCTATGGGCAGCACATTCACCACGCCTTCATAGCACTCTAACGTCATGAAGCGTGCAGTCGGATCAATGTGCACTCTATCACCGGTCTGACTGTCTCTGGCACTCTTATCCGCGATATCCACCATGCTCTTCTCCGTCTTCAGCCGCCTGGTGTCTGCATCCCAGCTGAGCGTGAAGTAGTTGTATCGATCAGTGCCCACGAATAAGTGATCGGTGGGGCTCGTCGCAGGCCTCAGCTTCTGCAGCATGGTGACTTTGCCATAGATGGCTCGTGTGTGCTGCAGCACCAGCGTGGGATCGCCAGGCTGTTGAGGATTGGTGGCCCATATCTCCAGACGATTGGCCTTTGCCACGATCAGATCTTCCGCGTCGGGGGCTGTGAAGGAGAGCTTGATGGCATGTCGCACACTCGAAGGGCGATGGATGGGCGCAATGTATGACATGGTGGAGGTGTTGCTGTGGGAGTGGTGGCGAGCGTGTGGTTCTGGTGTGTGCTGTCTGCCGCTGTCGTGTTCGTTATATCGCCGTCATCTGATTGTTGTGCAGCCGTTTCGATTCTCTCGTGTACAATGGAATAGCGTCGTCAATGGAAAGTGAGAAGGTGGCCGTGGAATTACTTCATACCTCTCTCAATGACCTGCGTAATCAGTCCTCCCCCGGAAAGGTAGCTTGACGCGCGACGATCGCGTGTTCGCGTGCAGTGGAGCCGATGTGGGGGAGGGGGCAGATCCATCTTTCAGGTATTGTAAATACTGGAATATTCACACTTCTTCACCACAGCAACAACATCTCTCCCATAGTGAACTCGCTGCATTTGTTCAGAAACATGGCGCGTAAGTCGCACGATATTTCTCGCTCGTCCGCACTGTGCAAAAGAGACTTCACTTGCCATTCTCCCGTCCTCATCGCACTAACACCACCAACACAGCAGCCAAAGTGGAAGACGACCCAGTCATTGCCGAGTATGATGTCTTTCTCACTCCCGCGCTGCAGGAGCAGATATTGCTGCTGCAATACCCCAATCGCCCTCGAAATCGACCCTACAACAATCAATTCGGCGCCAAGCCCCACGATATGCGCATCAAACCCAGGTCGGGCTTCATGGAGGTGGACGTGAAGCTGAATACGTCCCACAATTTCAATAAATACAACGGCCTCAAATGGGGCGATGCTACCGCTGCCTCCAAGCAACTTCACAATGCATCGGGCACCTACGGTCCCGCCGCTGGCCTCGCGCCCCCTCGCCAGCGAAATACACGCCGGGATGGTCCCTTGAAGGACAATGCCCAGCGCGACCTCGACCTCGAAACGTCCCTTCAGTCCTTCCCAGAAGCCGAGTCCGAGCACAAAGTCCATAACTACCAGACCCTAGGAGGCCAGATCATCTACCACAAAGACGAACTCGCTTTAGGCAAACCTCACTATTTCGTCGGAGCTTTCCAAGGTTCCCAACTGCACCTCACCAAAATTGACGGAACTGCTCAAATGCGCCCCGTCTTCCACCATCTCGATGCGGAAGAAGAACGTGCTCGAATCGTTGCTTCACGCGCTCAAGCAGATGCGCAATCAAAACCTCAGTCCGGCCCACAAAGTCTGCTACAGACTGCAGAAAGTGCAGGCAAGGAAAAGACGTTAGAAGAGAAGTTGAAGGGCATTTTGAAGGAGGCGGAGCAGGAGAGGTGGATTCGGTTGAACTACATCGATGACGAAGACCCCGTTGCGTATGAAAACTTCGAGACCAAGCTGAAGATTTCTGGGGAAAATATCGAAAATGTGCCGCACTTGAAGAGTCAGATGGATAATGACGCCTTTTTGGATGCCATCAGCTTGCCGAGGGAGGGAAGTCCGCAACGGAGGCGGAAGAGGGCTTCGAGGAGGAAGAAGCAGCAAGATGGAACTGCCGTGGGGGCAGAGATTGATATCTCGGATGAGGATGCTGATGATGAGATGGTGTGAGAGTAGCTGGACCACCCACTCGACTGACACTGTATCAGATGACGGAAGAACCAACGCGGGCATATCCTCACGAGGCCGAAAGTCGTATTGGGCTGGGCGTACGAGGAACAATGGTCACGAATACGCCTTGCAGACGCCCAAAGCCCTCGCTTATGCTGCGAAGTCGTGGTATGTCTTGGTCGCGAGGCGCAGCTACATTCAGTAGCGTCAGCCAAGGCGGCAACATTGGCTCCCCTGCAATCGGTATGTGCGGCATCGCAGACCGAAAAACGTCTTGTCAATTGCGGCTCTTGTATCTGGTCTGGACCATGAAGAATAGGTGCCAGCACACGCGATATCCGCCACGTTGTTAACGCATGTGTATCGAGTCCATGCGATACGAATATGACGATGTCTAAGACTGCCCCACAGGTCCTCACCGCAAATCTCTATCGACCTAACTTCATCAGGATCCTGAGCCTGTTGTACAGTATCTCCACGTTGGCATTGGTAACACCTTCCACAAAAAGGTTCGCCCAGCAATAAGTCACGGCAGCTTGAATCAATAGTACTCATCACAGTTACAAGAGCCTGATACGCAATGTAACTCTACAGAGCAACAGAGTAGGAATGCCTATAACACTCAGGATGTGAATGAGCATATTGCTCCAGAGGAGCAATCATAACACCCAGCTCCCAGCGATCCGGCGCGCGGCGTTCCGGCGAGCATGTGAATGGTTCCGGGCGGAATCGGCATCCATTGCACCACGCACTGCGGTGAGCGAATGGGCCTGACGTGAGCTTCCATCATAGCTTGGAGGTTGGATGCCGACAACTCTTGTATAAGACTGTATCTGCACTCACCACACTTTCCTTCACCTCTTGCTTGTTTACTTGAGAGGTATAGATTGATGCCTTTTCGGACGGACCCTTTCCCACCCTGTTTCAGGAGCGCGAAGACAAAAAGTTTGAAAGTCTGAAAGTTCTGGACCCTCACATGCCCGAAGGATTCCCTGTTTCAGGCACCGAAACTTATATCATCCTGGTCGAAACTTGGTCCGCCAAGGCATAAGAGACCTGGTATCGAAGCCCGCCACTCGACACTGATTCGACCTGCTGCCAACTGCTGTGCTGTATCCTCCCCACGAAGACTCGCATTTGGACCCTGCATCTTGTTAACACATACGTGGGTGCGGTACGGTGTGCACTGGTACTATAGTATAGACCCACGGAAGTTGGAACTACTAAACTTCTGTAACTCGGCGACCTGCATCTACAGACACCGCCCACGCCCCATCTGTGACAACTCTACCGCCACGACGCTTTCCAGAATCAAACGTTAGTAACGGTTGGAACAAAAGCCCAACTTAACCGAGCCGGTATCGACTACCACCACTTGAAGGACTATATCGCCGATACCTCGTTTCATAAGCGAGAAACAGACCGCTTCGCTAGTAGATCCTTCTCGACTTCAAAAAGGTCGAGATGTTGCCCGTTCTACTTCTTGTGCCCGTGGCATACGGAGTTCTCTACGTCTTGACTTGAAAGACGGAAATACAATAATTATAATACCAATCACATCACGATACCTCACCACACGACCCAAACACAACTGGTATACTACATGATAACGCATCACACACACACATACCGACGTGAAGAATACATCCCAACAACGCACCACGACACAAGCGATTCTGTTGGCAAAGCCAGGTCAAGTGGTGGAAGAAAGTAAAGTCGACGAGCACATACAATCATGACACG
Organism: Sphaerulina musiva SO2202; assembly: GCF_000320565.1. Taxonomy (NCBI): domain Eukaryota; kingdom Fungi; phylum Ascomycota; class Dothideomycetes; order Mycosphaerellales; family Mycosphaerellaceae; genus Sphaerulina; species Sphaerulina musiva. Next base: position 1,496,318 of record NW_016017392.1, read on the forward strand.
CACACCACAACCGCGGACTTCCTCATCATCTTCAATGGCACCACGACCTCAATCCGGTGTCAGTAGCGGCCGCGCTGTCCGTTCAGCTCGAACTTCTACCCTCCTCTACAGCGTTCCCGAAGCAGCTTCTTCCCGTGACAACACCTCGACGTCTGACTCCAGAGGCACATCAAAGAAACAGAAACGAGTCAGCCAACTCAACACTCATCTCGAACATCTCTTCGGCAGCCCTCAAGGACGGAGTCAAAAAGATAGCATTGAAATGTTAGAGGGTACATATGGGGGTTTAGCTTGGGATCCAGAGGAGTTGGCGAGGCTGAGCTTGAGCAGTCGGGATTCTCGAGAGCAGAGTCCAGCGACGTCGTCAAGTCGTGGAGGCTCCGCTTCACCTCGTATGCCTTCTTCGCCTAGGATGCCTTCTTCACCCAGAATGCCTTCTTCACCTTCTGTTGCGCCGGGACAGAGCGCGAGGAGATCACTTCACTTTCAACAACAGCCGAATAGTCCGCTGAGGAAGTCTTTTGCGTGTTAAAAGGTTTGGGAGCGGATCTGATTTGATTGATTTGAGACATCCGTATGACGCAAAGCTGGAATGCATTGTTGTCGGAGAGGAGAAGAAAGAAAAACGTCCTGTCCTGACCTGATTAGGTACCTGAGGTATGCTACCTATACAGAAGGTGGAGGAGCTGGCTGGCTGTGAAAAGTCTAGGTGCATGCAGTGCACAGTATGCATTCGTGGAAAGACGATGGAGGAGATGAAGAAAGACAGAGAGATATACCACCAATAGGTATCATACAACAGAGATCACACCACAGTATCTGACCCTCACCTCAGCTTATTGAGTTCTTCTCTCAAGAGTATCCCATGGGAAGTCGTACAGGTACAGGTAACTCCTACATATCTCTCGTTCTTTCCCTACATGCACACGTACCTGAACCTTTCCATGATCAAATGCAAAAAATGCAAAAATACAAATATCACCGCCCCCTCTTTTTCGTTTCGCTCCAGTTTCGTTCAGACAATGCATAGAAGAACGTCATGTTCACGCTAATGCGCTCATTACATGCTCGACGAGTCATTGCTAGGTAGAGGTACATGTAGCCACCACCACCACCACCACCACCACCATTTTGCCTTTCTTCTCTATTTGTCTGTCTGGTCTATTTTTTTTTCTCTCTCAACTCCAACGTCACCTCACCTGTAGAATTGATCGATTGATCGTACACGAGTAAGGTAATTAGCCCAATGAAGTACATGTTACCTAAGGACGGGATGTAAGGAGGCAGTGTACATATTCCAAAAGAGAATCATAGGTTCCCAGCAGAATTCCTATCCATCATCTCCATCCTCTCCAGCAAAAAGAAAAAGAAAGAAAAAAAGCAACAATCTTCACAACACGAGACGAGACACACACATGTACACCACACACCACACACCACATCGGAGCACATACCTCCCGGAGCAATTTTTTATTGGTACAGCTGTGGTTGGTTTGATCCACCCGGAATATGGCCTTCCCTTAGCGTAGTGGGCTGATCAGCGTATCACGATCCTCCATCGATCGATGCCATGCAAAAAAGACCGTCAGTGGAAAAAAAGAAAAGAAAAGGAAACGGGGAACCGAACTTGTAGCCGAGTAGACCGAAGGAGGGCCGTCCGTCGGCCGATCGGTCCGGCTTATACCTTACCTTACCTTCTGCCTGTAGGCTTTAGGTACAGTCTTTCTTTACACGAACAGCTTCGACTGCTTTCTGGGAGGTTGGGATAGGTATCGTTTATTCTGTACAGAGATAACCTAAGACAGGTAGGACTTCTTCTCTTGTACCTTACCTAAGGTATGTAGGTAATCAGGCACCTGCAGGTACAGTTATGTAGAATCTCGGTACTAGGTAAGGAAGGTCCGGACGACAAGAGGATTTCTCTCGAGGAAGGGAAGGTACACGTCTTTCTCTCTCTTGTGGACGTCTGATCTTCATTACCTGACCTTACACTGTGGTACATCTCAAGATAGAGCAATGTACTCACAATGGCAGCAGAATACGGAGCAACACTCCCGTTCGACGGTGGCCATTTCCATCATGCTGACTTTTCAGACCTGGACGTGTATCAACTTCACACATACCATGCTGACGTTCCCTACGACGACGACGATGATGCGGTGGGCGAGCCTCATGCGCAATACGACGGTAGTATGGACGAGGAACAACCCCAGAATGAAGGTCCATATAAGGAAGGCAGTGTGGACCAGCACGACGAAATGGAAGACGACAACGTCTACTACGACGAAGATGAATCCTTCAGACGTGCAATGATCGAGCAAGCAGAACAGAAATATCTTCAAGATGAGCTCCGGTATCCCACGCCACCACCACCACCCTACGACACCGATTTCCTCGCAGATCCACCCAACATCGACAGTGTAGAACAAATTCTCGCGCAAGAGCGAAGCCAAGGCCATTTCCAAGATCGTTGGCAAGTTGACAAAGAAGCTGCCAAATTTCTGGCGTCAGTAATGCGAGATGTCAAAGCCGATGTGACTGATGACATGCGATATCATTTTCCCACGCCTCTACGCCAGCTCAGAGCGGAAGAAGCGCTGTTGCAGTGCGATCCAGACTCGGAGATGAGAGCCATTCTGGAACGGAACAAAGTTCGTCTGACTTCCAAAGGCATGACGCCGTTCAAGCTCGACGCTGATAAGGATGAAAGCCTGGAATGGGGTGCTGTGAATCTCGCTCTGCCTGCACGATTGGCAAAAGAGCTGGAAGCGGAGAAGTGGCAAGTCAGTACGGAAACGATGGCCTTCTTGAGAAATATACTGGCGACGGATGAAGAAAGCCTGGAAGACTGGGTCAGACGAGAGCGTGAGCACAAGGCATGTCGTAAGTCGGGGCTGATGTGCAAAGCAGCATTTCTAACGCACTCAGATCATCCACAAAGCCTCACCCACCTTGCTACCTCTATCTCCACCATGGTCTCCATCACGGTTACCATCGCCTATCGCTCAGTTGCCACTTGCATCTACCCCAGAGGATCCGACTGTGCAAGAAGCATCGATGCTACATGATGAGATCATTGCGCGCGACGAAGCTGAAGCAGAGCAAGCCCATGCGGCAGGCATCGAGCAGGTTGGAGATTTCCTAGTCGGAGATACAGCACTATCGTCCACGCCATCACGAAACACATCTAAGAGGCTTCAAAGTCTGAAAGTGTCGAGCCCGATCTTACCGCAGCAGGAGTACTTGGCTTCATCAGAGCCGCCATCGAAAAAGGCAAAGACGGTTGCGTTTACTGATGAGCTTCACACCATCATTCCACGTTTTTCGTCGATTGACGAGATGACAGACCCCGAGGAAGGCGCCCAGGAAGCGGCTGCAACCATCGCGGAGATGATCCGTCCTCTGGCAAAGCCCGCGCTAGATATGATGGCCAGTGAGAAGCTATGTGAAGTTGATACCACAGCGCGCGTCCCCGTCCCCGCCATTTCACCGATCAAGGTTACTGGGCCATGGGATCAGCTCGGTGGCCAGTCTGATGTGTTGAAGGAAATCAGCAAGGAAATCAGCAAGAAAGAGAACAGGTGGAGTGGTGCGAGCAAGCTCGAGAAGTCTCTACCTTGGGTCCCATTCTCTTCTCACCTTGGCAAGATCCGTCCAGAAGGGGACTTTGACGATGGATCATGCGTCCGATATCTCAAGGAATTGCATCTTGATGATGACCTGGATGTGCAGCGACTTACATGGAAGCCTGAAGGTCTGAGAGTGTTCGATGATGACGATGATGACGAAGATGACCTCGAACCTGCCGGATGGCAAAGTGACGAAGCAGAGGAGAACTTGGGTCCAATGGACATGGAATCGGTCGTGGGCGGCCCTCTTCAACCAACGATGCTGAGTCGTCCTATCATTGCTGCGACGGCTGGCAATCCTGTGGGCAACGAGCACCACCTGATCAGCACATCCAAACAAAACGCAGCTCCCACGCCCATTGCATCCGGCGAAGTACGGCGGCCTGAGACTCTGTTCTCCAAGCTCGTTTCCACCATATCGCCAGGGAAGCTGTCTTCCAAGCCTGGGAAAGCGAATCCTGACAGCGCACCGGTATTGAGCATCGAAGAGATCCTAAGACAAAGAAAGGCCAAGCTCGATATAGCTGCTGCAACTTCCGCAAGGCGCATTGCGGGTGATCAGGTGCCAGGAGAAGGGCGCAATTCGAAAGAGACTCCTTGGAATCATACGGCCGCACAGGCATCTGCGGAAGATCCACTCAGAGATCCACCTCTATCACCGGCGAACGCAAACGCGATGGCTCATTTTGGCCAGTTCCTCGCGCTGCAGGGTCAGCCAGACGTGCCCACAGTTGAATCATTCATCGACCAGAAAGCCAACGCGATGCCAATTGCTCCTCGCTCGAATGCCGCTCCTAAGCCTCCTACGGCCGTCGACGCCCCTGCCGCACCAATCATACCTCCTCGACCTGCGAGACAAGTCCCCATGCCAATTATCGAGGATAATGGTCGATCATTTCCGGTCGTGCTATCATCCACGTTAATGGAGAATCGCTACATGATCCGAAAGCTCCAAGAACATCTACCTGGCCTGGAACTCGTCGTTCGCGACCATGACCCCCAAGGCCGAGAGGCCGACATCACCATTTCTGCCAGCACTGGCTTGATGACCACGAACTTGCAAAAGCTCAAGCAGAAGCCGCTACCAGGCCAGAAAGCAATCCAAGGGATTCGCGAGCATTTGGCCACTGTAGGCCCCCGCTATGAGCGTCTCATCGTAGTCGTGAGCGAAGGCAAGCAAGCTTTGGGCGAAGAGTCGATCGAAGTATCTGGGCTCGATGAACGTGACGAGACGGTGTTGTGCGACTTCATCGGAACATGTACTCTGATGACGGAAACTGAAGTCCAGGTCAGTTACGTTCCCGGGGGCGATGAAGAGCTCGTCCGATGGGTTGCCGCCGCGATCTCTCGACATGGTGCGAACCAAGGCTTCAAGTTGCTGCAAGAGGAAACATACTGGGAACGTTTTCTTCGCAAAGCGGGCTTGAATGCTTTTGCTGCCCAAGTCATACTGGGTCAACTGAAGGTGTCCGAGGAGACGATTGATAGTGCTGGCGTCAACAGCACTGCATCCACGCCAACGACGCAAGGTACCTGTATGCGCCCATCTGGACTGACTGCGTTCGTGTGTCTGAATGAGGAGGAGCGAGTACAACGCTTCGGACCTCTGCTCGGTGGTGAAGGTATGCTGCGAAGAGCCAGTGCAGCAGTGGATGGTCGATGGCCATCTGTAGTGAGTACGAACAATGGAGGGGCGTCCTGGCGACTGTAAATTGTCGTTCCGGTCGTAGACATGGGCAAGGCGGTAAAGATTATCTGCCTGATGTTCCCGTGCCTGCACAGCCACACATGTAGACATCACAAGCTACACACATGTAGCTGGCCCGTGTACGAAGTAGGGGTTTTCAAGAAAATCAGGTACACGGCATTCGCGGCTGTTCCCTCCGCAAACATATTGGGTGTAACTCGAGACTCGGTCGTTGCCCGCGCATAGGTAGGTTAGGTAGTGAAAGCAAATTGCCGATTTGAAAAAGAAAAGTCGCAGGAGTTCAGCTCGTTACCGCTTCTATCATGCCATGCCATGCCTTGCTTATCTTTTTGCTTGTCCTTTTTGCTTGTTTGGTTGTATATTATGTAAGTGTGTGTGTGTGTGTGATGTGTGTGTTTTGTCACTTTTGTGTGTGTGGCTGTGTACAGGTAGGTGAGCCGATAGCAGTAAGGTAGGTAGTGTGGCAATGTGGCAGTGCAGTAGGTTAAAAGCCCGTCCAATGCCGCCCATGGATAAAGTACCTAGGCATTAGGAGGAACATGAACTGTATCAAGCATTTCGATACGAGCCGACGTATAACCACTACCCCTGCGATCACGGTGAGACCCCTCTCAGAAAACATAGCTCGCCCTAGCTCGAAGAGATGGGAGCGACGGGAGCTCTCAATCTCATGTGAGCTTCGCAGATTCACACACTTCCCAGGCTGTGGCTTGTGGCTCGTGGATGCGATGACGAAATACTACCTAGGTACAAGGCGCTCGGAGCTACAATGTATCAAAGTAGGAGGTAGCTGCCGTAGGGGTAGCTCGCTTCAAGGTTCCGTGGGTGTGTGCGAGTGTGCGTCTGTGTGTATAATGGAGTTGCCAGCTGGGAGGTAGATGTGTGATCATCATCAGATGAGCTTTGCATAGTTTTCCGGTTCAAATTACACAGCCTCCACAATAGGCAATTGTATGCTATCATCACCGTATCGCTTCCTGTCATTCTGCAGGGCCTGTCGAGCTGAGGCGCAGATATTGAATGACGGGTAAGAGCTGGTTTAACATCGTGAGAACTGGGGGGGCCTTGACACCAGCCACTCATGTCGAGAAATCTAGATTAGATGTCCCCTCCCTGCAAGACTGTAAATCGTTCGGCTATGTCGTCGATCTTGAGAAGGGCAATCGTCCTGTGCGATAGATACTATTGTCGTCGTTGATGTTGGTATGGTGACTCAGTGATCTCTTCCAGGTGGAAGGACGGGCGCTTCGATGGGACAAGCCACGTCCGCCCCCAAATTTCGATCATCGTGTCTCGTCTGTGTAGGACTAGGGACCACGATCACGCCCTCGGCCCATCCCGTCGAGCTCGTCTCGTCTCAGTCAGTGGAGTTGAGAGTGGAGCTGAACATGTGAACATTGTCCGGTAGACGTGGTCTGCAGGGTGTGGTCCTTGGCTTATGGATGGATCGGCATTCGGGATTGATAGTGTGATAGTGAGGTAGTTAGGCCGTAGTGGAAGCAGGAATCCTGCTACGAGGTCGTTTTTCCCTCTTTTTCCTTCCAGCCCATGTGGCTGGGGCTGTGGCTAAGAAAGCGCCTGTGCTGGGATGGCCGTGTCCAATGGATTCCCCCGTCGCGCGCCAATGACCTGTCGTCTAACGTGTGCGCAGTATTACCGGCAGCAAGTGAAACGTCAGAACCAGATCAGGGCTGCGAGTGTAGGAGGTACAGTACATGTAAGGTAATATAATAATAATAAGTCCACCTGTTCTCGCTGCCCATCTCACGAGCAGTGTCAAGCAGTCAGGAGCACCGCTTTTGTTGACTTTGTTGACTTTGACACGTTCTTGCCGCCACGAACGCTGGGCCGACGACATTCCTAAACTCAAGCTCGCTCCCTGGTTGCAGTGGGCGTGAGCACGTGCCAGCGCTCCTTCTCTTGTCTGGAACCTTAAGATTGGACTGGGGGCAACGACGACGGGGACTGGATTTGCGCGCCTGCAAACAAGGAAGCGCCTCTGCCTACTTTCTGCTTCTCCTCCCCATCGACCTATCCGCCTACCTGACCTGACCTGACCTGACCATACATACTCCCACTTCACACACTCGTTCCTTTCCACATCGTCGTCGCGGCCCTCCGACCACCACCACCACCACCGCGACCACATCTTCCACGCATACAGCTTTACTTTTACTCCTACTAGTCATACTCGTTTCTGCGCCGCGACGGTGCTGCTAGCTCCAACCGGAGCGAAAACAGGCCCGTAGCCATGGGTGCCTGCTTCAGCACAAACCAGAACAACGACCCCAACGTGGGCTCTTCGAAGCAAAATGATACCAACTCGGCCTCATCGCTGTACGCGACGCTCTTGCCTGGTAAGTCCCCATATCTCAAAGATGTCATCTAGACTTGTAGAGTACGAGCTCATTCGTCGCAGTGTTTATTTTCGCATGCGTGTGGGCAGCTCTCTTTTTGGTGCTGAGAAACAAGTTCCCGCGATACTACAGACCACGAACATTCGTGGGCAGTCTCCGCGAAAATGAGAGATCTCCGAGACTCGAGGGGGGCATGTTTGGCTGGATCAAGCACTTTTGGGCCATCCCCGACACTTATGTCCTGAACCACCACTCTCTGGACGGCTACCTCTTCCTCCGCCTGCTCAAGATCTCCGTGGTCATCTGCATTGTGGGCTGCCTCATCACATGGCCTGTTCTGTTCCCCGTCAACATCACTGGCGGCGGCCCCCAGACGCAGCTCAACTTGCTCACTCTGGGCAACGTGACGAACAACGTGAGTGGGAGAGGCATCATTGCGAAAGGACGTGACCGGCGCTGACCCTTGACAGTACTATCGCATGTTCGCACACGCTGGTTGTGCCATTATCTTCTTCAGCTTTGTCCTGTACATGATCACTCGCGAATCGATCTACTACATTAACTTGAGGCAAGCCTATCTCATGTCACCATTCTACGCCGGTCGCCTCTCGTCCCGAACAGTGCTTTACACCTCCGTTCCAGAGGAGTACATGGAAGAGAGCAGGCTACGTGCGATGCTCGAGCCTGGTGTTCGTAAGATTTGGCTGTCCACCGACTGCGACGACCTGGAAGAAAAAGTAGCGGAGCGGAACAAGGTTGCCATGAAGCTTGAGGCCGCTGAGACGAAGCTCATCAAGACTGCCACCGCCAACAAGATCAAGGAAGACAAGAAAGCCAAGAAGGCCGAGCGAGCAGGATCAGAGGAAGAGGCGATTGGCGAGGGTCATGCTGATGGCTCCCGCTACCTGACGCAAAAGGAGCGTCCCACACACAAGCTCAAGTTCCTCATTGGCAAGAAGGTGGACACGATCGACTGGTGCCGAGGCGAATTGACGAGACTCATCCCAGAGGTTGATGCACAACAGGCTACGCACCGCGCCCACGAGGCGAAGAAGCTGAACTCTGCCTTTGTCGAGTTCGCAACTCTCAGCGAGGCTCAAGCAGCCTACCAAAGTCTGACGCACCACCAGGTCCTCCAGATGTCTCCTCGATTCACCGGCATGACCCCTGACGAAGTCATCTGGTCCAACCTCAAGATCAAGTGGTGGGAGCGCGTTGTGCGAAAGCTTCTTACCACCAGCTTCGTTGTTGCTCTCATTGTCTTCTGGTCTATTCCTGTCGCTGTGGTCGGTGCCATCAGCAACATCCAATCGCTCATTAGCTGTTTGCCATGGCTAAGTTTCATCAACGACATTCCTGGCTCTATCCTGGGTGTGGTCCAAGGTCTTCTGCCAACCATCCTTCTTGCTGTACTGATGTCGCTGCTGCCCATTATTCTACGTCTGATGGCGAAGCTTGGCGGCGCACCAACTCTCAGTGCGGTGGAGCTTACAGTCCAAAACACCTACTTCGCCTTCCAGGTCATCCAGGTCTTCTTGGTCGCCACACTTGGTTCTGCGGCCTCGGCTGTTATTTCGGGCATCGCAGCTGATCCCGCGAGTGCGCCAATGATTCTCGCCAGCAACATCCCCCTTGCCAGCAACTTCTACATTTCATACTTTATTCTGCAAGGTCTCGCCATTGTCAGCGGTCTGCTTGTCGGTCTCGTCGGCTTGATCCTGTTCATGGTCCTGGGCAAACTTCTGGACAAGACGCCACGTAAGATGTACAACCGCTGGATGCGCCTGACTAGCCTTGGCTGGGGAACACTCTTTCCGGTCTACACTAATTTGCTGGTCATCGCCATCTGCTACGCAGCAATTGCCCCTCTTGTCATGGGATTCGCGGCCATCGGATTAAGCTTGTTCTATTTCGCTTACCGTTACAACCTCCTGTTCGTCTCGAATGTCCAGGTCGACACCAAGGGCCTGGTCTACCCGCGAGCACTCGGTCATCTTTTCATCGGGCTGTACATTGCAGAAGTCTGCCTCATCGGCCTCTTTGCAATCGCGACCGGAGAGAGTGTTGGAGCTCTCGGTCCCCTCATCCTCATGATCATCTTCCTCATCTTCACAGCTCTGTACCACATCAGCCTCAACAGCGCCATGGCGCCACTTCTCAACTATCTGCCCAAGTCACTCGACGCTGAAGAGCGTCGCCTGCTGCAGGTTGAGAGCGGTCATGAGGAGGTGGAAAGCGAGAAGTTTGCTGCCAAGGACAGTGCTGCCTCAGGTGCCGTTGGAAGCGGTTCCAAGGGTGTTCTGGATGCCCCTGCAGACCGTGTCGAGCCCGCACCACACAAGAAGCCAAACTTCTTCGTCAAGTGGCTTCGCCCCGACATCTACACCGACTACCAGACCATGCGACGCCTCGTGCCCAAGGAGATCGCAATCGAGTACGAAGAGGATGTTTCCCAGAACGCATTCTACAACCCCGCAATCAACGACCCGACTCCTCTGCTCTGGGTACCACGTGATAACCTCGGTGTCAGCAAGCAGGAGATTGCAGAGACCAGCAAGGTCATTCCCATTACGGACGAAGGAGCCTTCCTGGATGAGAAGGCCAAGATTGTTTGGGATGCTGAGGATGGACGCCCACCCATCTACGAGGAGAAGATCTATTATTAGACCTTTGACTCACACGACTGCCCATCCGTTGTGGCATTCACACATGATACCCCAAGTTTTTTGTTTGGAAATTGTTGAGTTGCAGGTTGAAGCTATGGCTACTCTGCATTCAAGCGATGATACCAGCATGAGCGCAAGCACTGCGGACGTGTTTCTTTTTTCTTACCTTAGTCGTCAGTAGTAATTGTGGGGAGGCATGGGATGGTTGAGCACATCCTTCTATAGGCATGGATACACACGAATGAGTAGACACGACTTTAGAAATGAACATGACCATGTCAAAAATCTGAGTGATCCCCCTGATTCAGCTGAAGCAACCATGGTAGGCGAGTATGTGTGGTCAGGATGTTTCTCAATGAGGAGTCCCGGGCCCGGATAGCATCTGTTATTCAGCGCCAAGACTATACCCAATCGAGATATATAAGCCGGTCGGCTAAGTACTTCACTTCGCGCGCGTCTGCACATCCGCAGAAAACAACCACACAACATCATCTATCAACGTTTCAGTCAAGCGCAGGCGCATCAAAATCTATACGAGCCACAGATAGGTCGCCTGTCTTCCTCGGAGGCTACCGAACAGCATTCTTTGAGCCACTCACATTTATCCCAGTGACCATGTCGTTACCAGGTCTCTCGCTTCCGGGTCTTGGGCTTGGTCTTGGTCAAGGACCTGCCACGCCACTGGCAAGTGCAGCGCCCACAGTGCAAGCGCCGAGATCCGAAACACTGCAACCTCAGCACGAGTGGCGGTTCGAGGTTGCCTTCAACCAAAAGTACAATATCAAGCTGGAGGCTGGTCAAGCTGAACTGTTCGGAGTCGAACTCGCGCCCAGACAAACTTACACATTCTCCGGCTGCAAAGGCGCCATTTTCACATGGCAAGGCTGTCAGTTGGAAGTCAGCGGCAGCGCTGAGAGCGAATACGTGGGCCAGGAGACCGAATATGCGGTCGAATGGCTGAATGTGCATGGCATGCTCGAAGGTATGCGTGCCCAGGGCGGTGATGATGCGCCACGAGTACTGGTAGTGGGTCCCGACTTTGGTGGCAAGAGCAGTCTGGTACGAAGTCTCGCCGCTTGGGCAGTACGAAGTGGGCATGCGCCAACTGTGCTGAACTTGGACCCTCGAGAAGGTCTTCTGGCACCACCTAGCAGTCTCTCGGTGGTGACTGTCGATTCTTCTCTCGATCTCGAGAATGGCTATGGTATCAGCTCATCTTCCGGGCCTACAGTGTCGCCCGTCCGGACACCTCTCATCTACCACTTCCCGTATCAGTCACCATCTGAGAAGCCCGAAGTTTTCAAGCCCATCACCACACGCATGGCATTGAGTGTCATGAATCGACTCGAAGAGGATGCCACAGCAAAGAAAAGTGGAATCATTATCGACACGCCTGGTTCGCTTAACGACCCCAAAACGAATTACGATTTGATCGCCCACATCCTATCGGAGTTCAGTGTCAATATGGTGCTTACGATAGGCTCGGAGCGACTGGCCAGTGATATGACCAGACGCTTCGGTGGCAACAAGTTACCAGACGAAACCGTGCATGTTCTTCGCATTTCGAAGCCCGGAGGAGCGGTAGAGCGTGATGCGGCCTTCATGAAGCAGGTTCGAACGCAATCCATGCGGCGATATTTCTTCGGCTCGAGCAAAGAATCGTTGAACCCACACTCCCACACGATTCCATTTGCCGATCTGGACATCTATCGAGTCAAGTCAGGCGCCACCACCACCGGGAGCTCGGAAGATTCCACTTTCACGCCTGGTGGTGCCGATGATGACGACGAATACGACGTGCCATATGCGGCGAGCAAACCGGTGGGGAACAGTATCTACGAGAAATTCACACCCACGGCTGCGATGACGGGTGGTTTGCTCGCGATCAAATTCTGCTCCGGTGGCGCAGACGAACAGACGGTGCGAGACAGTGCGGTCATGGGATTTCTATATGTCGCTGATGTGGACGAGACGAGACGAAAGATTCGTTTTTTGGCACCACATCCGCAACGATGGGGTGATCGCGCGTTGGTGTGGGGACATGGCTGGCCTGAGGCAGTGGGAGATCTCGTTCAATAGCAAGGAGAGGTCAATCATTTCTGGATTGCTTGCTTGCTTCGGATCCAGGACAGTTAGTCATTCAATCAGTCAGTAGTGTAATGAGAAGCGCAAGAGTGCCCTCCGATGTCCCCCGGGTCGATGACACGATGGTGGGGCCCTGACAGTGTAATAACAATGATAAAATAGCAGACTTGAGCTGTCAAATTTTTCATGGCCACAGTATGCATTCATTCCAAGCAGCCAGTCAGCCAGTCAGCCAGCCAGCCAGGATGTTCGAGAAATAAGTCGAATGTACATATAGCCGACTAGGGTGAAGATGAATTCGGAGATGATGCCTGGATGGATGGATTACACAGTAATACGAACATATCATCAGTCTGTCTGTATCAAGCTCTCGACTTTCGAGAAGACCTGGCTGTTTATTCTATTCTGTTCTATTCTACTCTATCTGTCGCTCTCTCTTTCTCTCTCTCTCTCTCTCTTATCAGAAGCTTATTGTTCATTGATCCTTCGATGACTAGCGAAGAGCGGGGAGGGGAGAGGGACGTAGAGAGGGAGGGGTTTGCGGCAGAGAAATTTAGTTTTTTGGTAATTTTTGGTGTTTTTTTATTGTTATTGTTATTATATATGTATGTCTGATCGACCCTTCTTCAAGATTCTTTTTTTGATCGCTGCTGCTGCTGCAGCAAGACGATGATGGTGTGCCTTGCTCATAACAATATGACAATCTTTGATAGATGCTCATTCATGCCTGCTTGATGCCACCAACTCCTACTTTTCTCTCTCTCTCTCCCTCTCTCTCTCCCCTATCCCTAGCTCCATCTCTTCCCCTCATCTTCTTCAAAAGAAGAAAATCTACGCAATAGCCTCCACCAAATCCTCCTGCACCAAAAACTCCTTGGCCTGCATAGCTCCCTCAGGCGAAGTCTCTGCAAAAACATTCGTACTTCCATAAAACGAATAGACAGCCGTCTCACTCGGGTAATTGGCGACATATTTCAACTTCAACAAATTCGTATCCTTGACAATGAAGGCTCCGACCTGCGTCGTCACATCGGTGTCGGCGACGGGAGAGGGCATGTCCATCATGACGTAGTCGGTGTTGTCTGTGGTTCCGCCGGAAATGGTCACGGTGTTGCCGAGAGAGGACGGGTGGTGGTCGTAGGCGCCGCCCATGGAGATGGTGAGGGACCAGCCGCAGGTGGCGCTGCAGCCGTAGGTGAAGTCTGTTACGTTGAAGTAGCCGGGCGTGAGGTCTAGGGCTGGAGGGGGAAGGTGTTAGTGTTTTTCTTTTCTTTTTTTTCCCTTTTTTTCGTTTTTTCGTGGGAAGGGGATGGGAGAAGGCTTACTCAGGTCATCTTGTGCAAAGGGGAGTGCGGATGCGAGGGTTGCGCAGGTTGCTGCGAAGAGAGTGGTGAAATGCATTGTGGCTGAATGTGTGTTGAGTGTGTGTATGTGTGTGTGTGTGTGTGTTTGAGTGTCTTGTTGTTGTCGTTATCTCGAGTGAATATTGTAATGTGATGGTGGTGATGATCTGTCCGTACCACGAACACTTCTTATATACAGATCGTATGTTGTATTTTAGTACCTACCTAGTTAGTAGTATGTACAATAGTACATACCGCCTCGTTCTACTTTTGAAATTGGACATACTTTCACCACCTACCACCTACCAGGGTTTCCATTTTCGGGGGATCTGATGCGATGAATCAGGGGTATGCTAGTTCTTAATCGTTGCATGAACGACATTTTTTTTTCTTCAAATAAGCATTTTGCAAAAAATGACTAGACTCCATGATACTAAATGGGGCAACTCCGTCTACTTGGTTTTCTCTACTCGTCAACTTCATTCTCTTGAGCTTCGGTCAAATCCGATCCCTCCCTGCCAAGCATATCAGTAAGTGAAGTACACATTCCTCAAAGTCAGTAAACCAATACCCAGCAGGAAGCATACCTACCCATCTCCAATAATAAAAACACTTCACTTCACGTGCCAACCACTTCCCTGTAAAAATCCGATATATCAATACGAGAACAGACTAGGGTCAAGACCAGGCCAAACCAAGTTGGGAGTTAGGGCAGAGCATCGCACCACCTCGCACCTACCTCCTAGCTTTCTCTATGGACGGTCAATGAGTCTATTCCTGGAATGTTTAATTATAGAATACATACCTTACCTCTTACCTAGGTATATCTTGGTTTTCGTTTTTTTCTTCTTTGGTTTGGTTTGGTTCGTTGTTTGTTGTTCGTTGTTGTTTACCCGCATCGCATCCGCGTCCGGTGTCATGCCACGGGAACGGTTTGTAGATCGTTCGATTTGGTTGGTTGTTGGAACCACCTCCTAGAGACAAACAGCCAGCCAGCCAGCCAGGTAGCCAGCCAGCCAGAGCAGACAGACAGGCTTCCAAAGCCATGAAAAGTTGAAAACCCAATAGCATAGCAAACCATACCACACCATAGCAACAACCGCATACAGTAGCATTGCTATATATACAACCTTCGCTGGGAGGTACTGGACGTACACCTTCTAGGGTTAGCTACCTAGGTACCTTAGCTATATACTACGTCTTGGCGTAGTCTACAGGTCTTCTCCAAGATACTACGTACGTAACTCGTTCACCGATAATCCATACATTCTAGGGCAAGGTACATACAAGTTTACAACTACTATATCAGGCTTTCGTTGGCCCATCTCCATGCAGCTTACGTGCGTCATGCGTCAAGTCCGATCTGCTGGTGCTCCTGCTACTGCTGCTGCATCTACAAGGCATAATCGATCGATAAATACGATGGAATCTGGCAAATGGATGGAATTCTTTGGTTTTGGAAGAGAAAAAATCTACTCCTATCCTCTCTGTACAATAGTCTCTCTCTCTCTCTCTCTCTATGCAACATGCCAGTCTTTCCGCAGATACACACCCACGCAGGGTAATTCCAAATGTCATCTCTTTCACAAAAATATAATAGCAGAGAAACTGGGGGGGTATCAAGTTGATTCTTCGCATCGCACCTCGCCACGGAAACCAAGGGGGGTATCGAGCGTCGTTGAAACAAAAACCACTGAAAGCAAAATCAACTATCCGAGGACGTGATCCGGGTCTTGCCGGAGGTATTACAAGGGGACAACCTTCTCTCCACGCATCACCACACGCGTGGCTGTCTGCTGCTGTCTCTGTTATTCTTTTTTTTTATTATAGCTCTCAAAACCAAAAAGGGGGGAGGGGGGCGTAAAAGAATGTCATGGACCGTAACATCGTGATACGTCGTGCATTATACATTGCATAGTGCATGGTCGTGATGGGATGTGTACGGTCTTTCCAATCTTTCCTCATCGACCAGCGATTGGGTGGCGACATATGAAATGGGTGGGGGGTGGACCTCTCATCTGGTAGAATTGGGCTCCGGTGTCGTTTCGCGTGTGACATCGACGGAACCGTGTCGTGCCGGCATATCCAGCAAGCGGGCACTTCCGGCCGAGAAGCGTCGAGAGTGTCGAGCATGCTGCTTCATGTCCACAGACCGAGCTCGGCCCAGCTCAACCGCACGCTGAAACTTGGACGACTCGAGTTCGTGATATTCGTCGTCGGACTGCTCCGGAGTGTGAAATTCAGGCACATCTTCGTCGTCCGGTGTGTGCTCGCGAGGGGTCTCAATGGGCTCGACCGGAGCGCCTTGTGCTGCGTACTCTTGCACCAGACCCTCTCGGGATACCAGTCGGGCGTCGTGCTGCACGAGAGTGGGCCGGCGACGCACACTTCCATGAACCGTAAGGGATGGCTCTCCAGGAGTTGCACCCAGTGAGGATTCCTCCTCGCTCTCTTCGTCCGGGCTGGCGCCCATGATGTTGCCCCTGCTGGCAGGCCCGGGACTTTTGTTCCGACTGAGATACTCTGCGTCCCTGTCCCCACCAAGCTCCTCGTAGCTGCCAAAGAACTCGGCGTTGCGTTTGCTGTAGGATCTGCTCAACGCCGATTGGTGGGACTGCCGCTTGCTACTACTGCCAGCGAGCCACGAACCCTCCGAATCGATCGAGGCGAGAGATGCAGACATGGGAACATGGCCGCGAGAGACGGCACTGAGAGGCGTATCGTTGCGGTACGACGTGTACACATCGCCTTCGCCGTCACGAGTTTTCCCGGGAATGTTCATGGGCGTCGTACGTGCCGATCGTCGCGCTGCTGCTGCGGCGGCGGCGGCTGCAGCGGCGGTGACATCGGGAGACTGTGTCCTGGAGTCGGGCGGTGAGATCGGCATCTCGGGCAGATCTTCTCGGAATCTGCTCTGCGTGCGCACAGGCGTACCCGATCTGGATCGCGTTGTTGGTGGCCTCGGGTGGTCAGTTCCGACGAGATGAGCGGGAATGGCCTGATTACGCATGGATTCACGCGAAGTATTCGAGAAGGAGCCTGCCTCTGAAGTCGGGGGCCCTTGCGAACTTCTACGAAAGGTCCCACCGCGACGGAAGAAGGTCGCCCAAGTCACAGGGCTGCGCTGTTGTTTCTGGTAAGGTGGGTCGGCAGAGTTGCGCCGCTCGACGGGGAGTCGTGGCGGTGGTTGAAGATCATCGATGCTGGGCTGAGATGCGCTCTCGAACCGAGCAATGTCTGCGAGATGGGACACGCTCGAGGCTGCGCGATTGGCATGAATTGGCGACAGTGGTGGCGTGCTTGTCATCGACATCCGAACCGCTTGAGCGGTGCCCACATGAGGCTCTTCGTACGGATGCTCTTGGGGAGTTGATGGCTGCACATCTCGTGCATCTCGCACTTCCATCAATTCCGCCGTGGATGTCTCTGCAGCATCTGAGAAAGGGTTCGCGGATGTTTCACTGACGGCCGAGATCTGTGGCTGCTCGACGTCCGGTGGCTGAGCCGGTGTCTCACTCTCGCCAATACCCAATCCGACCACTTCTGGCTTAGTGGTGGCATTGTCGCGCAGAGCGGGATGCACCTCGCTCGGAGGAGTGAGTACTCCACGTGCCTGCAGCTCTTGTTCGACGCGTGCCCGTGTTGCTTCGGCGCGTCTCCTCTCATCCGAATTACGTCGTTTCCGTTCACTGTCTGCCCGATCGCGTCCAGCGCTTCTCAACTTTCGATCCAACCTTTCCTGCCTCTCCAGCTGTCTCTTCTCTTTGCGATGGGCTTCGCGTTCCATGATGGCTCTAATGTCACTTGCGCCGAGCTCATCCGCATCCTTTCCCACGATGCGCCTCTTACGCCGCTCCTTTGCATCCATATTGCTATTTCCGATCGGCCTATCGTCCGTAGGTGAGCCGGAGGCGTCAATGCGATACAGGATGCCGGAAGAGCTGGGTGGCATGCTGTTTGAGACATATTGCGGCAGCCCAGACAGTCTCACAGCGGGACGGGCTTTGAAGACAGCCGCAATACTGCCCACCTCCCACCCGCGCTGCTCCATCACGCCGGACATGGTCGAGTGGATCGAGCCCTCGGGCGGAAGTGACACGTGCGAATCTCCGTTGGGACCACGGATCTTCTTGCTGTCACGTCGTAGCGGGCCATCCCCTGGACGTTTGGGAATCGGAATTGGCGTGGTCATGGACCTGATTTCCTCTTCGCGCACGGGATCACGCTTCTTGGATCGGGTCGAGAAGCGACGCGTTGGCGAGCTGTACTCGGTGGTGCTTCGTTTCGACCGGAGAGTGTTCGACTTGGAAAGCTTGGCAATGGCATCGTGTCGTTGGACACTGGTCTGCGAGGTCGAATGTGGTCGGAAGTTGTATGGTATTTGTGGTTTTTCCAGAATGTCAATGGGTCTCAGGTGAGGACTCCGTTCCAGCCTTTGCTGCATGGGCAACGCAGTGACATCCTCCCTACTCGCACCGTCTGTCGGCGGCACGTTCTCCTTGTTCGCCGTTCCCACTCTACTCTGAGCAGCAGACACCGGTTGCGCCTTTTGTGCTGCACCATCATCAATCTTGGATCCCCGTCGCGATGATCTCTGCGACGTTCGCGTTCGTGACATGGGAGGAGGAGGTAGTAGTGGTGATTCTGGTGGTGGTGGTGGTGATGATGGTGGTGGTGGTATGGCCGTGTCTGTTGGTGGAGGATGGTGTATTGGGCCGGCTGATGGCAGCGCTTTCTCATTCAGAGCCTTCTGGTCGCTGTCGTGGTGGTCTGTATGGGCTCGTCGCCGCTTGCGAAAGGGCCAAATAGGCATGACTATTACACGAAGATCTGCTGAGCAGCCTTCGTCCTCGCATGCCGGTCAATTGGTTTTTGCCTTTTTCGGCGAATGCTCCGTTTAGGGGGTGTGACTGGGTTGTTGGTGTTGGTGGTGGTTGGTAGTGGTGGCAGTGGTAGCCACAGGTCGGGTGGTCGATGTTGCAGGCGCCAGAATAGAAAAATAGCAGCGCACACAGGCACGAGTCGGCCACAGGTGTCGCGCACTGACTACATGTACTGTTGACCAGCAGGCTGCGGTGGCTGATGCTGAGGCAAAGCGTGACGGGCGCGGTGCTGCTAAAGGTTTAGGTAGGGACGGTAGGTCAGGTCAGGTAGCGCACAGCTCAGGATTCTGGACGGCGAGAGGGCTGGCGCTAGGAGCTAGTTTCTATGTTTGTCGATCGTCAACGGCGCCCGCGATTGGCTCGTCGGCGGGACGGGAGCGTGATTTGCTTGTCGCTTCTGCACCTCTGCAAGTGAGGGAGGGAGACACAAGTGACAAGACAAGACAAGCAAGGTGAGCACACGTACCAGAGCGCAGCCAAGCAAGGAGGGCAAATTGAGGCAGTGTGAGAAGCACGTGAGAAGGGGGTCGAGAGGGTGAGAGGGTGAGTGGGTGAGAGAGAGGGTGTGATGGGAGAGAGAGAAAATGCCGGTCGGAGGGGAGGAAGGGGAAAAAAACTGATCAGCACCCAGACCGCGTTCGAATTCGTGTTTGATGCAACGCAACTACAGAGAGGGCACAGGGGTCTTGATCAACCACCGCACCGGCTTGCTGTCATCCGCCTGGTACTACTCTAACTCTCCTAGACTACCCTACTATCTCCTAGGAGCCTAGGAGGTAGGACTATCTCCTACCTCCTACTGGCCATTGATGGAAGCGTGGCAGACTGCCAGTCGTGGACAGCTCACGACAGGGCCAAAGGAACCAGGATCGATCTCGACAGTCGACATACGCACACGATCGCGGGTGGACAGTGGACATTGGACCATCCTATCCACACAGGTGCAGGCGTGCAACCCGAGACGGTTCTGGCAGCAGGACATGCTCTCCTCTGACTGTTATTGGTTCCGTCCCCCCCATGTGGGCCGCATTCGGTGGCGTGGCGGTTGGCGGCGATGAGCGTAGCGTGTGTGCGTGCAGCCTCATCCGTCAGTGAATGTCATGTCCAACGCCCTCCCGTCCTCCTCCCTCCACCTCCTCCTCCTCCCTCCACACGCCCGCCTGTCTGTGGTGTCGACCAGCAATTTAAGGTCACGGGAGGCGCAACTGTGGCCCAGAAATTCAAAATACACCTCCCTCCTACGGGTACCTCTGGACATCCAACACTCCACTGTGTGCGTCACTTCCATCACGACTGGGTCCAGTCCAGTTTCCAGCTCAGGCTGCCAGACCCTTTCGCACGCGACAGCAACGGGGGGTTGTACCTCTCCTACGTGAGGTGGTACGTGTACGTGTACCTGCTTTTGCCCTTCGTTTTCTCTCTGCACAACCTGCAATACCTCCTACATTACTTGTAAAGACCTCTGGATCTCCCATAGGTCACGGCAGATTGGTTTATGCACTGCACCTGCATGGTACTATTGATCCTTTACTATGCAACTGAGGTGTTTTAATGCAGCTAGTGCTGCCTGACCTGACCTGACCTGGCCTGACCTACTTGACAAGTCGACCTACTTGACCTGACCTTGCATCGCTCTGCAACGATCACACAAATTATCAATCCTGGAGATGAAACACGCATCTTTTCTACTGTTCAGCGATTAAAGATTTGTTGTTTCGAAGCGAAAGTGAAAAAGAAAATGACCCCTCTGGAACAAGCAAGAAGTATGGTATGTACCTTACGGTATAGGGATAGGAAAATGTGCCAGACCAGGTTCCACCCAGGGAACGGGATCGGGCCAGCTGCAAAATTCTCCGCGCTCCCTCCCCCCCCAACCCCTCTCCCGTTTTGGACTCTTCTCGACCTGATGATCCTCGCTGGGGTCTAGTGGACCAAACCAATATTGCACACACTCTTGCAAGATTGTGGTCTCCGCTTTCGTATAACGATTAACGACCATAGCAGCATGATGTTGTGATGTGATGAGATGGTCATTCAATGCGTAGTGGAGCACGAGACGAACTGCTGAAACTGACTGGTGACTTTACTTCCCTTGCTCCTCCTCCTTCTACGAGGTAGGCCCGTGAACGATTGATTCTCCACATGGAGAACGACTCTGTGTATCTCCTAATTCCCGGTCTTAACATCTCCACATTATCAGGCACTCCCGTTAGGATCCCCCTTCCCTACAAAAAAGGTACCCGTAGGTAGCACACACAATCTCGCGACGTTCACGCAGTACAGTATAGCGCGCAAAGCAGTACGACGTTCGGTACTTATTCGCGAGCTACTTTACTAGACCTACCTACCTTATAGATACAAACAAACAAACAAACAAACAAACAATACCCGTTGATCCTATAGGGCATCGTTTCGTCTATGAACCTACCTACCCTACCTGCCCTACCTGACCCTCCTGCCTATCTGAACCTAAGGTACCTATATACAACAACAACTCTACCTACCTACCTGTAGGTACGGTACCTTATAGAATGAAAAAGCGCAACCTTGCTCCTGCCTGTCTCCTACCTAAGGTACACACACATCTAGATACTTGGGATAGATACCTCAATATGATTGAAGCCCTAATAGACTAGACCAGACCAGACTTGATATAGTAGCAGCAGCAGCAGCGACTGGCCAGGAACTTCAATTGTAACGTGTGACTCTTTCTATACTCGTCGAACTAAGGTAAGAGAGATACATGTAGATACTTGAAGCTGCCTAATGGTAGGTATAATTGGGATGGATGGTAGGAGGCATACATATCTGACTTGGTCCACGAAAATTTACATTCGAGGACTAGGTAACTATACAAGTATAGATAGCGATATTCATGCACTTCTAACCTAGTGGGAAGAGGGGGCACATCGTCCCCAAGGGTAACGTACCTAGGTAGTTCTGGTATCTGTTCATTCAATCAATTCACATAGACGTCTTCTCATCATCCGTCGCCTTGCCCCCAATATACTGATAGACCACAGAAAAGTCTTTGCCCTGCAATTCCGGCGTCCCTTCCACCGCAGCATAAATATCCTTCGCATGCGTCCCCAATCTCGGCGTAATGGCGGATTCCGCGCAAGCCTGCATGGCCAATTTCAAGTCCTTCAACATCAACGCTGTCCCAAACCCTCCTTCATATCCTCTGCCAGCGGGCGCACCTTCCACGACGCCCGGATGAGGATTGTTCACTTCCGAAGGCCAACATTTGCCCGTGGCAGTGTTGATCATGTCCGCTAGAGCTTTGGGGTCCAGACCCCAGACGACTCCCATATTCATGGCTTCCGCGGTGGCGATGTTGTTCAGGGCCAGGAGATAGTTGTTTGCGAGTTTGCCCTTGAGTCCGCTGGTCTGTGGACCCAAGTGGACGACTCTTTTGCCCATCATGAGAAGAATCTCTGTCGCTCGGTCGACAAGTTCGGGTGCGGCGCCCATCATAAAGGTCAGTTGACCGGCTGCAGCTCCTACCACACCACCGGACATGGGAGCGTCGACGAACTTGCCTTGGCCGGAAGAGAAGGTCGCGTTGGAGACTTCGGCCGAGGAACGGACATCGATGGTGGAACAGTCGATGAAGAGGCGTTCAGAGTGGATGGGTTGGGCATTGTTGAGGAGGGTTGGTGGTCGGAGCATGTTGCGGAAGACGTTTTGGACGTGATGGGGTTCGGGGAGGACGGTCAGGATGGTGGACTATATTGCACGATTTCCCGAGGTTAGCATTGATTGCTGACGAGGTATTATTGTGGGTAGGATTGCTGATGCGAGAGGTTGCGAGTGGTGGTTTCAGAGGATTGGCTTTGTAGTTTGAAGTAATCAGGTAAACAGCTTTGTGGGCTGCACTTAGATCATAGAAATGATAAAGGAAAATAATACAATTCATCATGTGGTCGCCGTCGTATCATAGGTAGATAGACATGGGAAGAGAGCAGAGGAAATGGTACAAGTAGGTACTCACCGAGTTCTCAGCCACCTCTCTTACGTCCTGAGCAGCGGTGACAGGTCCCACGCTTCCCATTTCATCCACGAATTGCTTCGTTATTTGTTCATTGACATCGTGTATGATCATTGTATCGTCTGGCTTGATTTTCGTCCTCAGGTTCTTGGCCATTGGATAGCCTGCGTTTCCTGGTGTGAGCAAGTTGCAGGCCAAGGAGTTGGGCGTGCGTGCGTGCGCGCATACATACCCATTCTTCCCAAGCCAATGAAGCCATAGCTGGTATGTAATCTGGTGGCAGTCGTGAAGCTCCGTCTGCTACTACTCAATGGGCCGGCCAGAGTAGCGGAGCTGACAGCGTGGCGTGCAGCCTGTATCGTCCTCGTCGTCGTTGTCATTGTGAGTGCAGTCGTTGTGAAGAGGAGAGGGTATTCGCTGTGTGTTATTGTCCTGTCATGCTCGAGCGGTGAGCGCTAGTAGTGAGTGAGGTGAGGATGGCAATGGGGACGAGAAGACAGAAGCAGAAAGAGAGGGAGAGAGGGTGAGGGAGTGAGAGGGTGAGGAGAGTGAGAGAGAGGAAAAGAGAAGAGACAAGTCATGGCTGTTGGGTGTGCACGACGACTCGAGACGCTTGTCCTCGGTACCCTGAGCCTGAGCCGCCGCATGTGCAGACGCACAGCTCTCGGTGATCTCGTTGGCGCAGAGGGTAGAGAGGCAGTGGGCAGTAGGTGGAGAGGAGAGAACTCAAGAGGAGGAAGGGAAAGTCTCTCCACATTGCCTCTCTCTTTCTCTCTCTTTCTCTCTCCTTCTCCCCGCACACACCGCGCACAGGCACAAGCGGGTGAATGCGGGTTTAGAACGACGGGCATCTACCTCTTTTCCGCTAACACGAACCGAACCTATGCCGTTGATGGTGAGACATGTTGTTATTAAACGACCTGTGCCTGTGCCACCATACCGACTTACCGACTTACCGACCATGCTGGTACGGTGTGTAGCTGGTCACAGCCGTGAAAGCTGACCCGCCGCTGTCGTGGATGAGAGGCTGGAACTGCCTTACCTACAGCTACCACCACCTACCTCCTAGGAGAGAGGAGGTATGGCAAACACGAACTCGAGCACACTTTACAACACCTTTGCAGCAGGTACGATGACGGTGACGACGACGACAATCGATCAGGCCTGCAGAAGAAGAGTGCACCACCCATCGACTGTGGCGCGCAAGCCTAGAGGACAGCCCAAAGACTGCCACCCCAGTGACAGCGATAGCGACAGCTCTCGAACATGTTGCGAAACCCATCAGCGACAGAAAGAGACAGAAACTGGTAGAGATAGTAGACACGGCAGAAGAGGGCACGACTCTTTGGAAGATTGCGCGCAATACAACATTGAGAAAGCGGTAGTGACACGAAAGTGACACGAATTTGACAGGAAACGGCCAGCAGGTTTAGAGCGCAGAGTGGACTCTGTGCTTGTAGCGTGTTGTCAACGAGTATTATGTACTCTGTCCTCCTGGACAACGAGATGGTTGGAGATGGAGGAGCACATGTCCTGACATTCAGAAGAGCCATGCAGCCTCCAGCTGTAGCAACGACAGGATGCAGCAGCAACAACAACCCTTTGAACTCACCTCCTACAACCAATTCCCTCGAGCTTTGGACCTCATCAGCCTTGACCCACAGCAGATCCTCCAGATCAACATTTCGAGCCAATCGGAGATTGCTTGCGGGACTGGACTGACTTCCCCCGAATCCCGAATGCAACTCCGAGACTCTTCCCTTCGCATATCGCAGTCGATAACCACGAGTAGGAGTGTAGGACGTTCAATGGCCGGCATGAAGTCTACATTTTGGACCAATTCAACTCTCATAATCCCATTCAGTGCAAGAAGTAACGATTACGTACCATACGGTAATCTACCGTTTTAAACAGTAAACTCGGGCACGTTTGGGACTTTGGGTCGACAAACGATTGGTCCGGATGTGCAAGCATTACATGTGAGAATCGTTAGATGCTCCGCACAGTTATGAGCATGATAGCATCGAATCCTTCGTGCCTCTCTGGACTGACGCCGCCCCACTGTGCGCGAGATAACGGTCGTTCTATATCGCCATGTTGGCAAGTCAAATTTTACGCGACTACAACACTTTCCTATCAATTCCTTAAATACTACCTCCTTATAATTCCCACAACCGACACTCGTTCGCCTGCTCACCTCAGTGTATCGACTAAACAGGTACCTACCATACCATCATGGCAGATCCGTGGCTCCTCCTGCTCACACTCTCGATACTTCCTCTTCTCGCCTATGCTGTGTACTACTCGTTGCTTCCCAAACCGCTCGCGGGGATCCCATACCATCAAGAAGCCACCCGTAGCCTGCTCGGAGACATGCCGGCCATGTTGAGTCATATTCAACGAACTGGCGAAATGTTCTCCTGGCTAGGCCAACAATGTACCGAATTACAATCGCCTCTGGTTCAAGTCTTCACCCGCCCACTATCGAAGCCGTGGCTGGTGTTGTGTGATTTCCGCGAGACACAAGACATCCTCCTCCGACGCACCAAAGACTTTGATCGTTCCTCGTTTACTGCCGATCTCTTTGCGGGGCTGTTACCCGATCATCATATTCGTCTGGCGACCGACGACCCAGAGTTTCGCAAGCGTCGACGTCTCGGGCAGGATTTAATGACGCCGGGATTTCTCCAAGCTGTAGCCGGACCACACATTTACAACAGTGCTATGAACTTGGTCCATCTCTGGGAGCAGAAGTTGCAGATCTGCAAGTCTCGACCATTCGATGCTTCGCGGGATATCTGCCATTTCAGCTTGGATGCGGTTCTGGCCTTTACATTTGGATATCGAGCCGAGCTCAATGCAACGCAAGCTCAGCTCGATTACATGACATCGCAGTCTGGCCCGACAGCGCTCGAGGGCGAGGAAACGCCAAAAGCGGATAACGACAGGAAGCCCTTTAAGTTTGACGAAGGCCCACAGAATGCCGACATTGAAGCACTCCAGAGTCTTTCCCACAGCCTCGAAACGTCACTGAAGGCGCCTTTCCCGAAGCTTGCTCACTGGTTCCTTCGACAAACGAGCGCGTACAAGCAGGCTCTTCTTCGGAAAGAGAATCTCATCTCCCGCATGGTGCGTGAAGCCGAGAGCCGAGCGCACGACGAGAAGGAGCAGAAGCATCCTCGTCTGGGCGCTGCAGTCGACAGCATGGTCCGACGCGAGAATGAATTGGCCGAAAGAGAGTCTCGACCACCGGATGTTCACTCTCGTATCGTTTCAGACGAGGTCAGTGTCTCTCCTCTTTATAACTCTCTTCCTCTATGAATAAAAAGAACCCTCCCCCTCCCCCTCACTCTTCTTCTCCCCCCTCTAACACAAAAAAAACCTTCCAGCTCTACGGCTTCCTCCTCGCCGGCCATGACACCCTCTCAACCTCTCAACTCTGGGCCCTCAAACTCCTCGCCCGCCACCCCACTTCCCAGGATAAACTCCGCACGACTCTCCAAACCTCCCTGCGCCTCGCCCACACCGAACACCGCTCCCCCACCGCCTCCGAAATCTTGAAGTTATCCTGTCCCTATCTCGACGCGTGCATTGAAGAATTATTCCGCGTCTCGCTGACGACTCCCGCTATAGTGCGGACTGCGAAGCGCGATACGACTGTTTTGGGAGGAAGCGTGAGGGTTCCGAGGGGGACGGAGGTGGTTATGGTTTGGAATGGGAGTGGAATGCAGGGTGAGGGGAAAGAGGGTGAGGAGGAGAGGGAGGATTTTTTGAGGTTTGAGCCGGAAAGATGGATTACTACTACTGCAGAAAATGGAGAGGAGGGGATAGAAGGGAGAAAAGAAGTTTTCAATCCGAATCCGAGTTTTAAATACGGGGGAGGAGGAGGAGGAGGAGAAGGAGGAGCAACAGCAACAATGAAAAATATGATCTTCAGTCTTGGACCCCGAGCATGTTTTGGTCGAAAACTCGCATATCTGGAATTTCGAATTTGGTTGGTTTTGGTGGTGTGGAATTTTCGATTTTTGGGACTTGATGGAAAGGGAGGGGGATCATCGGGATTGGCAGAGGGAGGGGAAAAGGGGGTGGAAGATAGAGATAGGGATGGGGATGAAGATGAAGATGAATTGTTGGATACGGATCGGGCGTGGGATCGACTTACGAGAGTGCCTAGGGAATGTTTTGTTAGGTTAGAGAGGGTTTGTGGTGAGTAAGTAAGTGAGTGAGTGAATGTTAGTAATGGAGATGGAGGAAAAGTTTAAAGATCTTGTAGACGATAACTACAGAAAACAAGACATATGTACCGTATGTACTGTTGTTATCTCGTCACCAAAGAGTGGAGAACACTCAAAAAAAAAGAACAGTTCCTAATTGACCATTCATCCGATCTAATCTATTCATTCCTCCCACTCCCACTCCCCATCCCCTATATCCTCCAAATCTGCCCCTCCCACGCCGAAGGGTTCAACTCCAATGGTCCCCGTAAAATCCCCATCCGAGGCCCCCTCCTGCTCCCCTCTTCACCAGGCTCAGGCAAACAAATCCACTCTCGCACACAACCAGGAACATCTTCTTTCGAATGACTCACGACCAACAACGCCTGTTCGGGCGTGAGGCCTCCAAATGTGATTTTTCCCAAGCGGGAGAGAATACATTTTTGAGGAGCGGCGGCTGCGGCAGCTACTGCGGAAGCGTAATAAGAAGATGATTCTTCAGAAGAGGAAGAGGAAGAGGACGAGGAAGAAGAGGAGGAAGAGTCAGGCAAGTGCATAGTTTCTCCATGGGAAAGATACAACAAAGCTTTTTCTCGGACTCGTTCGTCTACTCCACTTAGTGCTTCGTCGAGAATGACTAAATCGGGAGAAGCGACGATGGCGCGGAGGAAGAGGGCGAGTCGTTGAGAGGAAAAGGACAAATCGCGAAAGGTGACGTGTTCAGCCCAGATGAGGTCGGAATCGTCAGAGGTGTATTCTGCGAATGCGTTGAGGGGGGCTTCGGGATCTCTGGGAGCGGGCTTAGTGAGTGTCTTTTGTAAAGTCTCTAATAACGTGTCGCCCTCGTGGGATGGGTGTAATTCCCGCGTGAACCATCGCAGTACCGCGTCGACGCGCCGATCGACATCTGCGGTGAGTCGCGGTTTCGCCAGAGGGGCGTCGGCCCAGGCGGATTCGATGGTCCGGCGGACGGTGAGGTGTTTGGGAAAGAAAGCGTGCACTTCGGGCGAAGAGTGGCCCATGCGCTGTTGGAGGTCGAAGAGACTGATGCCGGGTTCGCCGGGGGCGGGAAGGCGTGACCGGCCGAAGAGCTTGATGGGCAGACTGTATGTCTGTGGGTGGTCGGAAGTGATGAGGCTGAGCATGGTGGTTTTGCCGCTGCCGTTGGGGCCAAAAATGCCGCATCGCTGGCCACGATGAAGAGACCACCAGAGCCCGGACTTTTCGGAACCGTCAGGGCCGGTTTGCGTCCAGTCACCGAGGATTGTCTTGTCGCCGTACTGGACTTTGACGCCAAGCATTTCGACCAGGGGCTCGCCCCGAGGGAGAGGCGGGGATTTCTCGCGGAAGCCATCTTTGGTGATGTTCAGTCGCCTCCGGCGTGTGTCTGGGCCTTTGGCCAATCCCGGTTTCAAGAAGCCCTCCAAGTGCAGATCCGAAGCGAGCAGCTCACTCTTCGCGCCGTGTGCAGTAACTTCCAGGTCCGAATTGGCCACGACCAGATGTGTAATCCACTCCGGCACACCATCTTCGGGCCGTAGACTGATGATGAGTCGGGGGCTCTGCTGCTCGGCCAAGTCCTTCAGCACAGCAGCCATATATCGCGCTGTGTTGGGATCCAATCCCATGAATGGACCGTCCAATAGTAACACTTCTGGTAGTGATACCAGGGCCTTGGCGATTCGTGCTCGTCTCGTCTGACCATTACTGAGATTTGCCACAGGCATTTGCAACAAATTCCGCAGCTTCAATCGATCGAGCACATCTTCCAGTCTGCTTCTCTCGACTGCGCTCGGTTCGTGGTGCAGCGCGTTGAGCTCCGTGTGACCAGTCAAGTAGTCCTGAACGGTAAAGTCGGTTTCCTCCCGTCGGCTCTCATATCGCGCACTCAGGTAGGCTCCTCGGACACTCGTGCCGCTGACACTGCTTCCCCGGTCGGCATCGAAGCCCACGTACTTGATGGCATGCTGTGGCGACTGTGATTGTTCGGCCAGCAGAGGATAGGTGCGAGCTGCGGGTGGAATGCATATATGTTGAGCGGCCAGGACTTGCAAGAAGGTGGTCCGGGCCAGAGATGAAGGTGAACAAACGGCCCAGTATTGGGGGTTGCCGTCGGGGCCGGTGCGCTCTGGCAGGTGAAAGTCGAGCTTGGCGAAGAGCGGTGGATTGGTGGAGTCGGAGTCGGTGTTTGTGTCTGTGTCTGTATTTGCTGGGTAGGTCTGATAGAAAGTTGCTTGGTCAATCTTGATCACGTGTCGTGGATGTTGATGGTATCGTCGACATTGCGGCGCCTTCAGCGTCAGCCTCGCTCTCACAGCCAGCCGCCTCCACATCTCCCCCAATCCCGGACGTGATATTCGCTGGATTTATGCGGTGCACTTCTGCAGCATACACTGGTCCGCATGTGCGTGACGGGGACTCTTCACGTGAGCAAGGCTGACTAAGGTGGCGAGAGAAAATCTTGGCTCGGCAGCATAGTCGGCCCGAAGTGTGGGGCGTGGAAACAGCTTCACTTCATCCATGTCAACCGAGGCTCCGCTAGCTCCACCTTCTATACCTACCTATCAAAAGTATTGCTGAGGCAGCATCTACTGTGTTTGGCCTTACAAAGATTACAACAACACGGAGAAGAGAGGAGGAATCATGTTCCCTTCCATGCAGCCTCACCGGCCGCAGGTCAGTCTAATCAAACTGCTCAATCAATTCCATCAAAGCCTACCGACATGTACTGACAGCAGAGCCAACGTGAAAGATACGCCCGCAGAATCCCCTCCACCACGGGAACCACCAACAACAGACACGACCCGTCTCCGATAGTGCGCCCAAGAACCAAATTGAAGCCATGCCGCCCAACACCACCAGCACCATCACCACCGCCACAACCTCCACCACGCCGCCGCCGCCTCATCATCCGCTACCACTCTTCAACCCCGCCACCACCCACCCCGTCTTCTTCATGACCCACTGGCGCAAACCTCCCTTCCCACTACCCCTCAACCCCGCCCTCTCGCCCGTCGCGGCCGGTTACGTCTTTCCTCATCACCACCTCCGCCCCACCACCGCCGGAAACACGAAGCTCTGAGAAAGGGAGATGATTTCAAGATATCATTATCACCAATGACTATACTCCGCCTCCTCCTCTGCCGCCGACGATGAAGATGACGACGACGATGACGAGGTAGAAGAAGAGTTGGAGACAGCATGTTCCTCCTCCTCGTTTGTCCTTCGAGGTAAAGACTCCAACACAGCCAGAGCCATACCATGTACCACCCCGCGTCGACATCTGCGACAGATGCTCTCGAGGAATTGGCGCGAGAAACCTGTTACGCAATCATCGCAGCATGCTGTTGTTTGTGTGTTGATTGTGATGCCTGGTTGGCAGATTTCTTCTCTTCCTCTTCCTCCCGCTGCGTTGTTGCGAGGGTGAGGGGTTGGTCGAGATGAGGAAGCTGATGCTGCTGCTGCCGCGGCTGCTGTCGCTGCTGCTTCGGCGCATTGGATTATTGGGCCGTGGATGAAGTGGCCGCATGTTAAGCGGGTTTTGATGGTATGGCACATTTGATTTTGTGTACCTCCTTGGTAGGGAGAGAGAGGAATGACTCGAGGATCGACTCGAGGATGTGTAATAAGGAGAGGTCCGACGAATCGATATAATAGCAGCGTTTTGTGACTAGTTTAGGTAGTAGATATCAAGTCTCCAAAGTTGCTATTAACCAATACTAAAAGCTCAATCGAGGAATGTTGTATATAAGCAATCTTGTCAAAAGTCCGAGTGCACTATACTATACGATTAGTGAGGCTGTGGACTCTGATCTGGTCACGTCTCCTGTAAGCTAGGTGCCTAGTCACCAGTACATATCAGGTACCTATAGTCACTAGCAAACTACCTAGGTAGGTAGGTACCAAGTTAAGGTAGTCAGTTAACAGCAAGCATTCATCCCTCTAACCTCCTACCTGGTAGGACAGACGATACTCTTTTTGGAAGCTGCTCTAGTAGAAAAGAAACGGCCAATTCATATTGAATGCATTTCGCAAGCGACCGGAGTCGGGGGGTATCTCTGCTATTGCACAAAACCAGGCAATGTTAAGCGAAATATCAAATACATCCATCCTTGGAAGCTGTAAAACGAAGCTTCCTTCACCCCAGTTCGTCGACGTCGTCGTCGTCGATACCGTCACCGCCGAATGTGACCTTGGAAGCGCTCCCCTTCCGCTGCTGCTTCCCTCTCTTCTTGGCTGGTCCCTTGCCACCACCCTCGACCGACTTTCTCTTCTTGCCTCGCGGTCCGGGACTCTTGCCCGTGCTGCCCTCGCTACGGGCATCGTCATCGTCCGCCATCTCCTCGTCTTCATCATCCGACCGCACTTTGACCTCATTGTCCACAGACATCAGCTCCACAAATGCAGAACACATGGCATGTTGGCTCAACGGATCCGCCGCACCACTCATGAGGTGAGTGATGCGATTGTGAAACGCTTCGGTGAGGGCAGGCGCGTGCGTCGCCTTGGACGGTTTACTACCAGCATCCTTGGACGCGAGCTTCGGCTTGTTGACATACTTCTTACACTGCCACAGACGTTGCATGTACGAGCGTGTCTCTTGGACGACGGACAGAATCTGTGCCGAGACAGCAAGCTGCTGCAGACGCGCAGCGGTAATGGGTGCCGGGACTGCTGCAGCAGGCGCACCTTGAATCTCCTCCGAACTCCCCTCGATCATACTCGTCGAGGGTACCGGCACCTGAAGCCGAAAGACATCATTCTCGATAGATTGCGCGACGACGTTGCCGGTCCCCGAGAAAACCTTTTGCAGAGAGGACAGGATCAACAGGACATCATCGGTCTTCTCATAGTCGAGGAACGCGATACCCTCCACGGAGAAACGCACAAATTCGAGATGGCGTAAGAGCTCCGGGACTTCCGTCATCTTTGTCGAGTCAAAGTCCATGGCAGCGCACAAATGGGCGAAGAACTTCTTGCGCGACTTGGCGTTGCCGGTCTTCAAAATGTCCCAGAAATAGTGCAGTTTCGACGTGGGTGGGTGCCCAGTGCAGCCTAACGTGCTATGCATGACTTCTTTCTGGTACTGGAATGCCTCCTGCACCGATTTCATGAGCGTCTTCTCCAGCGTACTTTCATGCTTGATCCATGCCTCTTTGTACGACAAGTAGGCCATCTTGGCAATCGTCGTGTTGGAGCTGGTCTGCAGAGCCACAAGCGCGTTGGCCGTCAGGCCAGGATGTGCGAAACCTTGAGTATTGATGCTCACGATAATGCGAGCTGCTGTCACCGCGGTATCATTTGTCGAGCTGAGCGCGATTCGCACAAAGTGCTTCTCCAGGAACCTTGCAGTCAACGCTGTGGATGCCGTGTCGAATCCAGTGGCTTGATACGTGCCGCCCAGGCGCTGGGTTCCGCTCGCAATACCACTGCCCAGTTCTGGGGCACTAGAATCCTCGTCGCCCTTCTCGCCAGACCGGAAGAACGCCTCCATGCTCGTCAGCAAGACCTGCTCCAACAACTGCTCCTTGCCATCAAACACGAGCTGAATCGCTTTCACCACATCTTCTCGCATGTAGTTCGTAGCATACCGCTGACAAATCGCAAGGGTGGCCTCCAAGGCCGCCTCTCGCACTGAGGTGGGTTGCGACGGAGTCGTGAATTTACAGCATAGCTCAATCATCATTTCCGCAACAGAACTGCCCTTGTACGGATTGAGCTTTGGGCTGGCTTTGAAATCGGCCAGGAGGGCATCCAGGTGGCATGCTTTTCCGAATTGTCCGATAATGGTCAGCAGCTTGTTTACGGCCTTCACCTGTGGTTGGTTCTTCTCCTCGCGTAGGTTGACATGTTGCCGACTTGTCACTCCAGCCATAGCGGAGATCAAGAACCGCACAAGCCGATCGGTATTGCCGATGAGGCCGTCAATGGTCCACAGACATGGTGCCACGACTGCAACTTCTGACGAGGGTATACTCGGTACACATTGCAATAGACTCCCTTGTAGGTTGCCGAGGAAGTCTGGTTTGAAGTCTGCCAGTACTGGCAACGTATACCGCAGAATCGTGACGACGAAGTGCCATGCGTCGAGGTCATCGGTGGTCTTCAAATTCTTGGTATAAGGCTCCAGGAGCTCAAGCTGCGAGGTTGTGAAAAGCGTAGGTCCGGCTCGGGCGAAAACCGTCAACGCTTGCAGGATAGCTCCTTGTGATGGTTCTCCAGGAATCTCGCTGGTATCGATACTGCCCTCGAACAATACAGCAACAAATGATCTGCAGATCTTAGCATTATCACCAGCTTGTTTCGATTTGGCCAGGAGGCTCTTGATCAGAGCTTCTAGCACATTGGCAACGTTATCTCCAAGGTCGACAGTCTGGATGATCAGAGCAGCGTGAGAACGCAACTGCAGCGATGCTTCAACAGACCGATGACCTTCGCGATTGAGATCACGGAATGCGGAGAACCACACGTCTTCGATGGTAGCTCGTGCCACCTCTGCTACGCCCTCGTCGACATCGTGCACACGAGAGATCATCGCGTTCGAAATCTTAGCTCGAACGTTGTTGTCTTCGACATGCAAATAGACCTGCTTCAGAAATGCGATTGCACGCTTGCGGACAGATGAGCTGGTATCAGTGGTGCGCTCCACCACCTTTTCGTAGATCCTGAGCTCGATGCGAGGTCGCAATTGGACACATTTCTGGACGAGAATGAGCGCGGAGTCCCGGACCAGTGAAGACGAATCACCCATGCAATGTACGATCTGCTTCAGGACAGAATCACTGCGATCAAGAACAGTCGGATCCTGATCGAGCAGGGTCGTAACGCTCTTCAGACTACGACTTCGCACTGTTGGCTGCTCACTTCGCATTGAGGCGAGGATGATGTTGAAGATGCGATCAAAGGCCTTACACAGCTTCGAGTTTGCGGTGACGATCCTCGCAGCAAGCTTACCATGCGCGGTGACTAGTTTGGGGAAAGGATGATGATCGGCCAGCCAGTTGACGTCCTTCATGGTGTGCAGAATCTTGTCCTGGAGGTCCTGCGAAACCTTGGTGCCGACGTCCCCAGCATTGCAGACTTGATCCGCCCACTGCACCAGATGATAGCCGCGTGCAGTCAGCAGTTGGGCATCGTCTCCAACATTTCGATCTTGCAGGTATTGAACGACAATGCGGTAGGGCCCCTCGAACGAGGTCAATTGCGACACGGTCAATTCTCCGTCCTCGAAGGTGTCCGCGAGCTTGACGAGATGCTGCGAAACACGATCATCCGCATCCGTGGCTTTAGCCATATCAGCAGTCGAAGAGAGAAGCCCAGAGATTCCAGAACCGATAGTGCCGAGTAATTCCAGCGCCAGTGTGCGTGAGGGCGCAGGACTCTTCGCATTTTCGGCGATGCTGACGAGTTGTGCGACGAGTGCCAGAAGCAAGACTTCAGCCGCAGGCCAATCGCTATGACCGAGTACATTGAGGAAATCGTCCACGAAGATGTCCAGGAGCTTGCGGTACGGTTCCTCGCTCGCTTTTGTTGTTTGAGACGCTCGTTGGATCAAAATGTTCACAATGTATCTTGCATGGCCGATAGTAGCTTGCTGTAACGGCCTGTAGAACGATAACAAGTCAACCGCAGGCTTCTTGGGTTTGGTGTTCTTCTTGACTACGACATTGTCGGAATCCTCAGACTCTCCTTCTGACTCTGAGTCTGCCGCTTCAGAATCCCCGCCGAGTTCATCTTCCGACTCCGCAGCCTCTGTTTTCTGACGGAGTGTCTTCTCGCTCGGCGTTGCACTAGTCTGGACTAAGCGCATGAGAAGAGCTGAAACCAGCTGTATAGGCTTCGCATCGGCGGGGCGATATTGGCGGGCGCTCTGCTTGTTGGCTGGGAGCTTCTCGAGAGACATCAGGATCTCGTCAATGATGAAAGTGCGCTGATCCGTGTATTTCGTGAAGATCTTGGAAGTGACGTCCATTGCGAAGCGTCGCATCTGCTCGAACGTCTGGATTCCGATAGCAGAGTCCCGTTCGTGGCTTGCATTCTCTGTAAAGATGAGCATCTTGCACATGTATTGCAGACTGGAGACGCCGCTCTCGTCCACATCAGTCTTGGCAAACAGATCACCCAGCTGTCGTAAAAGCTTTATGGCTGCTGCCAGTAGTCCCTGGAGCTCAGGGCGGCATTTTGTTGCGATGCTAAATCTGGGATTGCTCGGCGCATCTTTCTTGCCCTTGGCGTCATCGTAAAGACTGGCACGCTCTTGAACAACAGGAATGACGCACACTTCGACGACCGTCCTCAAGGCATCGAGCACGTTTTTGAGGCAGTCTTCCGATTGCAACTCCTTGCGATGCGCTCCACCAGTCATGATGCGCATCAGCGTACGTGCTGCAATGAGACCATTTTCAGCATTGGAAACGCGGTCAAGCCAGTCTCCAATATCATCCTCCGACCAATCCTCTCCAATGACGAGAGAGCCAGAGTGCAGTGCGGCCAGAGAACGTTCACAAATGCGTTGCACCCGAGTTAAGGTGTCGACTTCTACGAAATCGAGGCGGCTATAGGAGACGACTTTCTTAAAGGCGGCATCCAGCCTTGACTGCGCATCAGCCTGCAGGATGAGCGCGGGCCCTTCTTCGGTATTACGTGTATCGAATAGTGTATTTGCACGCTTCGACACATCCTCAGAGGTGTCCGGTTGCATCTGGTCTTCAGCTGCGAATATCGATTCAAGTTGGTTTTGCAGACTTTCCAAAGCCTGCTCCGCCTTCTGACGCTGATCAGAATTCACACGCGACCCGTTGGTAAGATATGCATTTTGATTTCTAGCCAACGTGCTGGCCGAAGTCGGGTCTGGTATCCTCTGGTACTCTGCGCGTTGTGCCGGCGTCATCTTCACGATAGGAATGTATGGCACATGCAATTGCGGCGTAGACGTGGGCGAGTTCTTCGTGTGCTGTGGCGTGGTATGCTTTGTTATAGGCATAGCAAGTTCATCCTGCTGACTAGCGGTAGGAGTCGCCGAATGCTGAGACGATTGCGATAGTCTTGGGATGTGCGGCACAAGAGCGACAGGCGCATTCTTCTGATGCTGAACTGGTCGGTGCTGTTGAACCTGTGGTATAGCCTGCATATCCGATGTGGAACGTGGCGGCATCGGCATAGCATTTGGTGGTTGCTGCGGAGACCGCTGCTGCTGGGGCACTATGGAATTCGATACATGCTGCACGTTACCGTGTACCGCTGGAGAAGATTGCGAGTGTCGTGCCGGCGGCGGGCCCAATATCACTCTTGGCTTCGATGCTGCACGTTGCGTTGATGTAGTCGATTGTGCAGGGACATCACGCTGCGGTTCTGAACGCACTGCAGCTAGAGGCTCCCTATGTTCACGATGTCCAGCTTCGGGGCGCACCATAGCGGAGGACCCCTTCTTCTCCATAATCTGCGACGCATCTTGTAGAGACGTGGTGTAGCGGTACGACACTTGGGTACTATCCAACACCATCTTGGCGAAATCGCTTAACTTTGGCTGCAGAACAGGCTGCGTCAAGGTCTCTGCCGGCTGCGCGGTATTCGGATGCTTTTTGGTCCTCTTGAACTTGTACTCGGGCAGGTCATCGCCTTTCAACAGCTTCTTCACACCATTCAAAGTCTGTGAGCACCGATTCGAGGCCTGCTCTGCGCTCCTAGCACCAGCTGCAAGTCGGTCGAGGTCTCGGCGTGCGAGGTTGACACTTTCGTCGTTCTGAAACGCAGTTGGTGCAGTGTTTGGCAATGCAAGCGGTGGTAGCATGATATCTGTCAATGGAAGAACGTCAGGTTATGTCGGCCGGTGCAATTAGGGTTGGTAGAATAGCCGCCACAATGGCGGGGCATGAGCAGGATGACAGCGGGACAATGAGGCGTCATTCACCTACCTGGATTGAAGGGGACTATTGAGCTGAAGGGTGTATATGGGAGGGCTTCCTGTACTGTCGGGATGTAAAGCCCTCCCCCGCGGGAGCTGCTCGCTGTTGCGACGCCATTCATTTGTGCACCGCTCCCACTGCCACTCTGCTGCGGCCGCTGCAGCTGTCGAGGATCCACTGTGCCGCTCTCCATAATTCCGTCTATTTCTTGAGTCTACCGAATTGCGCTGCCATTTCTCCGTTCTTGATGCCAATCTATCGGATTCAATCTCAAGACAGCATGCGGAGGTGTTGCGAGCTTCGTGCGTGAGCCGGTGGTAGTCTTAGAAAGACATTTCGATCTAGCAGAGCGTATGTCTCCGCAACGATGAATGTCGCGAAGAAACGCGTCGTGAGGGTATTCGTAGGGAGCGTGTCGTCAGTGAAGAGAGATGAGAAGATGAGATGAGGTTCTTCATGGGTTGCACTTTGGGAAAGGCAGCAGTCGCGAGGCTTTCGCGCTTCCCAGGTTCCGGACGCCGATCTCCCGTGAAATATGGAGCCTTGCCCTGTTCTTGACCCAAGCTCAATATTTTCCAACTTCACTTCTCACTCCAAACACTTCACAATCAGCTGCGCCACGTCGACCACTTCTTAGCCAATCATAGCTTGATCGCGACAACATGACGGCTATCGGCGCTCTGGTCTTCTGTACCGACTGTGGCAACTTGCTTCACTCAAATACTGGGCGTAAGGAATACATTGCGTGCGATGTATGCGGCATGCAAAATAAGGGTAAAATTCTATCCGTTCATACCTTACTATTCCAGCGAGACGGTGGTTCAGCCGGATGCTAATCAGCGAGTTCAGACACCTCCTCAAAGGTCGTGATAACGCACAGCAAACCCAGCGCATTTCCATCTGCGCTGAGAACTCGACTCCGATCGGATGTGCAAGAAGTTTCCGAATCCGACATGCAGGACGCCGCCACGATTAACCTACCATGTGAAAGGTGTGGGCATCCAGAAGTGAAATTTTACTCGCGACAATTACGATCAGCCGATGAAGGATCCACCATTTTCTACACATGTCCGAAGTGCGCCTACAAGTGGAACGCGAACAACTGAGCAATACAAACTGCGTGGCAAGCACTTCAGAATTCAAGACTTGGAGCTTTCGTGCTCGCTTCATTTCAATCGGGTATTTCAATCGGGTATACTGGCTGGGCCCGTCATTTCAAAGCCATCGCCTCTGTGGTCACTAAGGATTCCGCCCGGCCTGGGCACAGTCGCGAAATCCATTTGCATTCCTCCCGAAACCTGTCCTGTCCAACGCAACATAAGTCCTGCTTATGCATTGACCTCCCATGACCCAGCAAGGATGGGTAATTCAAATCATCGCTTTTCTCGCTATACGCGCATCGATACTGCCTACGCAGTGGTCTCAATCTGACTCGGCACTGTCGCGTACTCCATCTCGCCATTCTTTTCGAACTCGGCCATGTCCAAAGCCACAATGATGCTATCCCGGACCACCTGCTCGGGGTCGTCCAAGAACTTCTTCAGCGTATCCTCGACACCGTCCTCGTCACCCAAACTGCCCAAAGCCTCAGCCGCTTCGTGTCGAACCATGCTTGCCTCTTTAGTATCACTCAGACACTCCGTCAGAGCAGGGATCGAAGCAGGATGCGACAGTTGGCCAAAGACGAAAGCAACTTCGTGTCGGAAAAGAGCCGAGGAGTCCTTGAGACCGGTTGCGAGGGCCTTAATGGCGGGAACCGCGGTTGGTAGATCGGGAGGAGAGGCCAGGTCTCGAAGCGTGAACATGGCTCTGTAGCGCTTGAATAGTGGCAAAGATGAATCCATGAGTTTTCGTTGCAATTCGACAATATCGGGCTTCTCGTCCAATGCCGAAGGAGGCGCAGGATCAATGGAAGTGAAGTCGCTATCGCGAACTTGTCAGCTTAATGCCACCACCGGATATCACGTCTTTGCCAAACATACCTTTGCTTCAACTTCTCCTTCTTCCCAGCCTCACTGCTCTCCCACTCCAGTCTCTCAATAGCAATCTCACACGTCTCTCTCACGACTTCCTCCTCGCTCTTATCGTCCCTGCGCTCCCTTAAAAGTGGCAGACTAGTTTGATCTCCCAGTGCTCCCAAAGCCTCCGCAGCCTCATGTCTACACATGGGATCCTCCTTTCTATCCTCAATCACTGCTCTTAAGAAATGTATCGCCTCTTCTTTTCCAGACTGTCCCAAGCAGTATGCCAGTTCATGTTTGAGAAGGGCAGAAGGACTCGTGAACGCAGCAGCGATCGCTTCAACCGCGGGGATCGATTGTGGTGTTGCGGGATTTTGTGAGGCGAGATGTTTGAGCGAGAAGAGCGCTCGGAATCGTTTGGCCAGAGCAACATCTTCCGAGCAGAGGTCTTTGCGCAGCACTGCGACGATTTGGTCTTCGGGTGTGATGGCCATGGTCGTTGATGTGTGAGTGGTGGTGAGTGCAAGTTGTGTCGTGGATGAATGTAGGAAGATGGATTTTGCTCACATCTGAAATCTGATAAGATCTGATAATCGCACAGGAAGGTGGGGCAACGTTTCATGCAGGCACGATCCGCTTTCCGTATAATTATTACACCTCTCAGTGGTCTCGCAGGGGTAAGGAGCGTCTCCCGTGAGCTCGCTCCTGGTAGCCAAACTACCTTTACCTACATAACTGCCTCATAAATTAACCACTTCTCCTTCTCAAAAAAAAGACCCGTAATGGCCATAACCGATCCCGCCACCGGCCTCCCTCTCCCCGACTCCGCAATTCAACGCGTCCTCTTCGCGCACACTCCCGTCCACATCTACGGCATTCCCCCTCTCACCTCCAATGCAGGATTCTCAGCTTCCACCTGGACCTCCCCGACGCGGCCCACAGCCCAACACATCTTCACCGCTCGACTGCGAATTCTCGAAACCTCCATTTCTTCCTCCGACCAACAACAACAACAAGGAAAGC
Source organism: Sphaerulina musiva SO2202 (assembly GCF_000320565.1). NCBI lineage: Eukaryota > Fungi > Ascomycota > Dothideomycetes > Mycosphaerellales > Mycosphaerellaceae > Sphaerulina > Sphaerulina musiva. The sequence continues at coordinate 1,536,083 of NW_016017392.1, forward strand.
TCAAATGCGATCTCGTGCTCGAAGACCCCAACACGGGAGATCTATTCGCCGCGGCACCATATACGACACCCGCGGTCGTGCAGCAAGCGAATGACAGTTCTCGATTTTTCGCAGTGCGAGTCGCGGGAGAAGGAGGGATGAAGGCGACTTTGGGAATGGGATTTGAGGATCGCAGTCCTGCGTTTGATTTTGGGATTGCGCTGACCGAGGCGAGGAAAGTGTTGGGGATGGAAACACAGAACTCGGGGAGTACTGGAGCGGGGAGAGGTGCGCAATTGTTGCAGAAACAGAGAGAGGCAGATTCGAAGAAAGATTTCAGTTTGAAGGAGGGAGAGAAGATTGTTGTGAATGTACCGGGGAGAAGGCAAAGACCTGCTGCGGATGCTGGGCTATCAGGGAGTAGTGGGAGTGATACTGCCGCATTGTTTAGTATTGCTCCACCACCTCCTGCTGCTGCCGCACCGTCGAGTACTTTGCAGATGGAGGGTCAGAGTGCGACGCCGGAAAGCACTGTGGATGGCAAAACGGCACAAGAGCTTGGATTTGACGACGGAGAGTTTGGGGAGTTTCAGTGAAATACCCACGTCTCTTTGACTGATCCCATTGGCATGGGCGTGCGGTGGAGCAGGCTATGATGGTGATGTCAACACAACATGATTGAAAAGGTGGAGAAGGTGAGGTGGCTTTATGAAGCCTTCCATGCTTTGAATATCTTATTTACAGTACAGTGATACCCCTATACAGCGATATGCTACGTTGGCCGTAGGAGGACGAGTAAGAGTCCCATGATAGCGAAGCCAGATGCAGCTCCTTGGAGGGCAATGTTGGTGATGTCGACTTTGCGCATCTGAACCACTCGTTCGGAGAACAGGTCGCTGAGGGTGTCTTGCCAAATCTCGAAGGTAGGCCTGTCCACTCCATTCGTATCTCTCTTGGAGTCGTACACGGCCTCGGGCTTGCTTTGCGCCATCTCTTCTGGGACGCTGGGAACCGTGCCAACAGCTTCCGGGGTCTCTGCGGGAAGCACCTCTCCAGGTCTCATAGAATCAGCAGCAGTTGTCGCAGCTTTCTCTGAACTCGCACCGATGCTGGCCGGCGACACATTTGTGTTCAGCAGCATGTCATTTTCAGACGCCTGCTTGTCGAGCTCTGCTTCTCCCGTTTGAGTTGCACGGTCCTCTGTCTGGAAATGCACAATGTGCTTCTTCTCCAACAGCCCTTCCATTCCCCTGATGATCTTATCCCTTCTCCAAGGTTCGAAAACCACAATATTGGCGAGCAGTAGTATGATATTGAATCCCATCAGCCCAAATGTCAGCCATGTAGAGTTCCTTCTGATCATGTTGTTCCACACCTGTTCTTCATGATACTGTTTCCTCTCCAACCGTTCCAGCAGAGCCCTACCTTCCTCGAGACGTTGTTCAGCCGTCTCCAGCCCTTCCTTCGCCTGAGTCACGCTCTGCTCGTTCAGGTGCTCCGATCTGACCAGAGACATGTATCGTTCCAAATCCGAGGGACTCCATGAGCTTTTCCGCTCCAGCAGACCGACAATCTCTCGCTGCGCAGTCGCTTGAGCAGCGTAGGCCTCGTTCAAGGTAGTGCGCGCGGAGGTGAGATCTTGACTCCTCTGCCGTACGGTCTGTTCCTGCTTGGATATCTCTTGGCGGAGAGCTTCGATGCCGGTGTAGTCAGTTCCGGTATACTGATTCACCTGTTGGGAGATCGTGTTGGCTTTCACGAGGAGATCGTCGAGCAGTTTGAGAGCACGTTTCTGGAGATCCGAGCGTTTGGATTCGGCGTGCGAGGGCAACCGTTTTGATGTTTCGGCAGCTGTCGCAGGCACTGCAGCTGCAGCTGATACTGGCAATGGTAGTTGTGGTTCGGTGCCATGTGTCGTTGGTTCGGTGTCCTGCTGCGACTGACTCCGAGTCTCTGCCTCGAGTTTGCGCCGCTCTGCCTCCTGCTCGTCGCGTAATCGTTTCGCCCTTGACTCAGCAATCTGTCGCGCCTCTTCCTCCTTGCGAACACGATCCGCATTCTCTTCCTGGATCCGCCGCAGTCGCTCTTCTGTTCTATCGTCTCGCCTCCATAATGTACTCGAGAAGTCGCGCTGCCAGATCGGTGTGGTCCTCCTTTTGACTATGCTAGTCCGCATACGGCAGCCCGCACAAGTCCATTGTGTGTTGGAGCTCCATCTCGCTGTCACCGTCGCTAGCCGGGCCAGCGGCCTCGTCGATACGCTCATGTCGTTGTTGCAGCGCGTTCGGAAGATCCACTGAACAAATATACTCCATACCGTTAGCCGGCGTAAATATGGTTTCGGCATACGTCATTTACCGAATGCCGAAGTGAATGCCCTGCCGATCACAGTTTTGTTGAGCGAGCCTTCCTCGATATCACTTCTACCTTCCACCTACCTACTGTACTTTTTAGGTACTTTGTACAACAACACATCAAGAAACATACGCACAATCAACAAGATGTCAACCCAAGAAGACCAGTTCCGTGCCCTCAAGTTCCCGTTCAAGGACCCCAAGTTCATCTTCTTCACCGACTTCGATGGAACCATTACCTTGCAGGACAGCAATGACTACATGGTAAATTTCACAGATTCATGAATTTCTGGTGCCTGGTTGACCGACAGTTCAGACAGACAACATAGGCTTTGGCGGCGACCTCAGACGACAAGGCAACAGAGATGTCTTGGAGGAGAAAGACACCTTCCGGTACGTCCTGCCCGTCTCACATTCGCTCTTCCGGTGTACCTACTTTGGTGGCTAACACACATCTACAGCGAATCCTTCCGAAAGATGCTCGACTCTGTGAAGAAACCTTTCCCAGAATGCATCGACTACTTGGTCGAAAACATCAAGCTCGACCCAGGCTTCAAGGAGTACTTCGAGTGGTCTCTCGCTCAGGGCATTCCCACTGTTGTGTTGTCCTCTGGCATGGTACCCATTATCCGGGCAATCTTGAAGAACTTGATAGGACCAGATCATGAAAAGCTTGAAATCATCGCCAACGAAGTGGAGCCCCGGGAGGGCAAGAGCATTGACCAGGAAGGTGGCTGGAAGATCAAGTATCACGATGAGTCGTAGGTTGCTTCTTCGTTCCTACCAGAGTGCTACGTCTTGCTGATAACACTTAAGCGACTTTGGTCACGACAAGTCCCTCGCGATTCGACCATATGCCAACCTCCCAGCAGGCCAGCGTCCCACGATGTTCTATGCTGGTGACGGAGTCTCGGACCTTTCAGCAGCTCGCGAGACAGATCTGCTCTTTGCAAAGAAAGGACACGATCTCATCCTCTACTGCGCAAAGCAGGATGTCCCCTTCACCGTCTTCGAAGACTGGTCGGACATTCTCAAAGTGACGAAGCAGATCGTCGCGGGAGAGAAGAGCGTCCACGATGCTGCTCGTCAAGGCTTCGAGGACTTCAAGAATGGCAAGGCTGGTGTGCAGTCGAACGGTGCTGCCAAGTAGAGCTGGCGCGTGAGAAATGCAAAGACATGGCCCAGCGAGGAAGCCGGTGTTGTTGCAAAGAACACCGAAGCAGTCAGTGCTGGCGCAGCGAAGTGGGGATGGCGTATTGGGGAGCGCAGAAGCCCCTGAACAGTACAGCTGGGTTAGGTATGTGGGCAACTTAGATGCTACAATGCTACTAGATATAGATGTGATAGCCAGAGCTCAATGCTCCTCATCAGACATAATCTGCAAATGAAGAGAGTCTAGAGAAGCCACTCCCCTCATGATGGTGGTGCCACACCGCCTTCAACGAGTCGTTCATCTAGGTGCCTTTGAAATTGCGGGAGGCGGGACTGGCGTTCCCTTTTTCTCTCTGGAAATCCCCGAAGTACTGTATTCACGAAGTGACCTTCACCTTCAAATTACTTGGGTCGTCTTCGTCGATCTTTCCACAAAATCACACTCACCCAGTTCACTTCCAGGCGCCTTTACTACATCATTTCATCGCCTTGGCCAAAATGAGCGCCCCCCCTCCCCTGAGAATCGGACCCCTCCAAGCCCCGCGCCAACGCCCTCTGCCAGAAAAATTACACGTCGCCATCTCGTCGGAGCCAAACAAGCGTCGAAAGCCAATCAGAAGGTCTGTTATCAAGCACTTATGATTCAGCGCAGGACACCAACCAGGGTCCCATTTGTGTGGGATCGGCGGCGCTTGGAAGATGGGAAATTTCATCCATCCAGGGCTGCTTTGAGGCTTGCATTAGGTAGGCTGCTGAGAATGAGAAGAAGGACGTCGATCGTGCGCATGCCGGAGCAGCCTCATACTGCTCGCGCAGCAGACGCACGTGCCGCGTCTGCCGGATGGAATTGGTGTCCACGACCCTCTCACAGCCGTGGTGCCCCTTCTTGCGGCGAAAACACTTTCTCATCGACTTTCCACATACCGTTATCACCGTGAAGCCCTCTCTCCTATCACCGTCCTCGGGTGGACGATCGGATAGGCTCGGCTCACAGTAGGTCGCGGCGTGGCTCCGCGGTAAAGGGGGTGTCGTCAGATAGGGACGAGTGGGTCGCAGGAATGGCCGCGGCCGACAAAGGTAGCAGTATCAGCAGGTAAGGTGAAAGCAACGATCGTAGTAGAGTGGAGTATGTAATAAAGCTATAAGCCGTGGGTGTTCGCTTGTGCTCTTATAACTGATCCGGCTTATACGCAGAGTTCTGGACTATACTCTACACAGCGTAGGCGAGATAGCCACTGCTGTCCTTCCTTGCCCCATATACTCAACGATCTCATCACCTACGAGTCCATTAACAACCGTAGCCTCGAAAATCTCAAGCATTGCCTCCAGCGACTCGACGACGCACCGTCCAATCGGCCCTCAGCTCTGCCTTAACGCCTTGTTTGAAATGCACCCGTCCAGCCGCTCAATATACCCTCCCCTACCCGTGTGTCTGTCCCGTAGACATAGCTAAGTAGCAACGAAGGTTTGTTGCTACTTGCTATCGCTGCATTCGGAAGGAAAATTCGTATCAAACTCTACTCAAGCCAAAAACGCGATTGCCGATGTCTCTGCAATAGGTACTTGCTACTGTTGACCCTATATCTCTGTCTTCTGATTGGCTCTACAGCCGTTACGTTTCTTCGTCGTTTTCTAGTACTGGCGGACTGTATATATCGCTGGTATGGATTCCCTGCCTGCCCAATCCGCCGAATTCGTCCAGTCTGTTCTTCAACTGGTATACCAAACGCTGCGTTGAACTGCGCTACCTCTGCGGTTACAGCGTATGCAGCAGGACCTTGTCGAGCCGCTGGAAATGGCGAGGTTTGACTCAATTGGCTCGGAAACTCGGAGGAATCGAATTCTGGTGTAGAAAACCAATCAGAAGGTGTGTTGTCAAGCACTTTTGATTCAGCGCAGGGCTAGTGCTCTTCCATATATGCTCCAGGCAACGGAGGCATATTCCACACTCCGCTTTGGAAGGCTCGGAGGCGATTGCTGTTTTCCTTGTTCTTGGATGGCCAGCCAACGCAACTCTACAACAATCCGACATGAGGATCCATCTTGGGAGGAGCATCCATCTTGACAGCAGACCGTCACTTTTCCTCGAGCTCGAAGACTCAAGAACTTTGCGAAGGAAGCCCGTCTGAGCTTATAAGGACTCCAAAAAGGGCCCTTGATCAAGTCTTTCGCGGGTTTACCTGGGCTTCTTCAAGGCTCATAGGGTCTCCGTATTAGTATGCAATACGGACCATTAGGCGCGAGACGTGTACGATGTCCGTCATGTTTCGAGACCCCTAATAATACCGGCTTCTGCGAACAAGGGCAGGCAAGGTCTTCATATGGTATGCGCCCATATTTCTCCTTTTTGCTGTAATACATCATGTACTGTACAGCTTCTTGACTTTTGCCGCGGCCTCATTTTTCCACCAGCATATACCTGCTGCAGAATCGCGTTGGAATCCTCTGAGAAGTTGAAGTCGGTATAGTTCGGAAATAATCGTTGTTATAATTCTAGTAAGTCTTTTCCTGGGCATTATAGTAGAGTACCAGGTACTATAAGTAGGTAGTATAACTCCACGAGCATCCGATGTAAGGTTCCTCCTGAATAGGTAGCCGGCATGATACCCCCGGTTGACAGACTCGGGCTTCAGCGATAGATAGGAGAGAGCGAATTTCCCTGGGCTGATCAGGACTCGAAAAAAGGGCTAAGTCCTTAACCAAACTCTTTCTTATATATGGATGTCCGAGTTCCGTCCAGAGAGAGTTATCAGACCTTCGTGATCGTGCGTATACTCATGCTCGTGTTCTGCTGTGTGCTGCTTGTAGGATCCGTCCATGAGCATCGATGTAGCCTTGAATTCAAGTCCCATTTCGGGCGGTCATTCTTCAAGCAGCATAGCTTGTCGATCGATATTCCCTTTCCCTTCGTCCAGCCGCTTGTCCTATAGGCCAGGCCGAGCATCTGCTGTTACTGCTGTTACTGCTACTGCTACTGCTACTATACAATCTCTCTCTGTTGGAGTGTTTAGCCTTCATCTCCGTCTTTTCTTCATCTTCAGCAACAGTTTCAGCCTGAGTCAGATCCTCGACGACAGCCTAAGGTAGGAGGTACAGGTAATTGTGCTGATATGGTAGGTGCAGCTACAGGTCCAGCGACAAATTGTCATCTCCGATCCAGTAGATTCTGTATATTCGTATATCTGTCTATTCTGATCGCCTTGTAGTTCTTGTCCGTTGCTCTTGTTAATTGTTCTTTATAGTTTCTACCTTGGGTAGTACAAGATCGGACGGACCAGTGTCACCGAGAACAGGAAGTACACCTCATGCCCGTAGTATCGATTCGTTTCGTTTCGTTTCGTTTCGTTTCGTTTCATCTCGTCTCAGCCTCTCAGGGAGGGAAAGAGAGAGGGAGGGAAAAGAACCGCGTTACGGCTAGGGAAGGTCTTGTGTCTCGACTTGCTTGGTTTGGTTGTTATAGAGAAGGTAGAGTTTATTATAAATTTTTTTTATTAGCAGATATGCGGCTGGGTTTCGCGGTAGTAGTAGGATGTGCTGTTCGATAATCGCCTTGTGGTTGTCATATAAGTTAGGTAGATAATAATCCGACAGGGACGTCTCTCGGCTCAATGATATACGATATATCGTTTGCTGTGGAAGAAAGGATACGGGACTGTCTTTGTCCTGGAACAAACAACAACACCTCATCAGAAGATCAGAGATGCGAGAGCGGAAAGAGTTTGCATTCGTGCTCTATCTATCTTCATCCACGCTCGATCGCTCGTTTCCAGTCTCGAGTCTGGACGTGATGCATCCTACATCATGCACAATTGTGATTGCTATTCATTCAGATCGTCCTTCTATTTCTGCTGCATCGCAGTCATCAGCACGGATATGTGTGGAGAACACAGCAGAACATCTACTTGCGATCGCCAAGCTTGACCATCACATATGGAATCTCGACATCTTCTTCCGTCGTGTCTTCGGCAGTGATTTCGAAAATCACATTCTGTTGATGCTCGGGAATCTTCTTCTTCGAGATCGTCTCGGTAAGTTGAGAGAGCCTATTGCAGAATTTGTTAGCTTGATCGGCGCATCATGGGCGCGGAGAAAGAGTGCAACTTACTTCATCGGTAATCGGTCCTTGTTCTTCGCGGCAGGGTAGAAGCTCGCGTATAACAGACTCACGCCAGAACTGATCATGGTGACACTCAGGCCCTTTGCCTTGAAATTGTCCAGGAACTGCTGCAAGGTCACATCCTCCGTCTCGAAGCGGTCCCACAGCTTGTCAATCGTCTCTTCTCCGTTGACACCCTGGTATACACCCTTGGGCGAGGCAATGGGCTCAGAGAATCCGAAGAATGGCAGTGCCAGGTTGACGAAGCCATTCTTGTACTGTTCGATATCATCCTTTCCATCGACGATCTTGAACAGCTCGAGGATGACTAATCCCGTGACCAGCGCAGTCGTGGTGGCAATGGCAGGAATGATCTTCCCTGCGATGAACTTGATCTTATGACGATCAGCCGTCTGAATCTTGTAGTTCTCTGCACGGAGATTCGCAGCCGCAGTGATGAAGTCAATGTGAAAGTTGGTATCATCATCCTTTTCAAACTCGACGCCCTCCAGGCGGAAGTCTGCAAGCTGCTTTGGTTGTGGCAGAGATTTGGCCAGCTTCTCGAGCTGTGCGTTGTCCTCGTCGATGCCACCGGCTGGTGCATTCGGATCAGGCTCCTTGTCGTCGGCCTGAATCTTCACGCCTGGGTCAGGCTTGAAGTCTGGTACCATCATGCGATCGAGGACACCCGCAATGTAGTCACGATCGCTGTTCTGCTTGATGTGGTAGTTGAAGGCGTGCAGATTGGCACCTGCAAGGACAAAGTTGTAGTGCGATTCGTTGTTGATGTCGAATGCGAGTGCATCTGGTGCACGCTTTGGTCCCGACCAGAACGGTTGCCCGGATGAAGTCTTGCTGTCCTTGGGGAAATTGTAGAGCAGTTGCTGAATGGAATTGTTGAAGTGTTTCTCAAATTGCAAGCGTGCCCATTCTATGCAGTCGTCGAACGTCTCTGGCTTGCTCGACACGAGGAACTCCTGGAGTGTCTCGAGAGTCTGCTTCTCAGTGCCTGACTGTCTAAGCGTGGTTCCGAGATAGTCCTTCTGTGTGATGTACGAATTGACAATGTCCGCGGGGGCAGTGAAGACGTTGTTGAAGAGCTCCTTCGCCCATGCAATGGTGTGCTCGATACGGTTCGGGAACGATCGGAGTGTGCACATGGGGAAGGACTGCTCTGGAGGATCCTGCGAGCTCGAGTACGATTCTGTCAGGCGTGGGAGCACAACTTGAGTGTTGCCCTTCGTGCCGAGAGTACCACTGTCAAGCAGTGGCTTGTGGAAGAAGACGCATCTTCGGTCCACGTAGGTCCGAGCATCGACGTTGTCCAGCGCATTCGTCACGCCGTCCAGGTTCTCCCAGAACTTCTCATTGAAGATGTGCTCGGTGTCTTGAGCCACACGATCCTTCAGCATCTCAATGTGACCTTTGAGGTCTGGGTTCATGGCCTGCACCGCGCGAGACGCACACTCTGACTTGAGCTGACCCACGTCCTTGGGTCGGAACAGGAATTGTCTGTTGAGATTGCTCTTCTCGATCTGGTCCATGTCTGTAACCCAGATTCTACCCTGAGGCCCCGTCCCCAGACCAATCATTGCCCAATTCTTCAGCATCTCACAACCGATGGCACCAGCGCCAACCAGGAACTGTTTCACGTTTGACAGCTTCTCCTGGTATTCCTTGCCAAAAACTGCGACCTGGCCATCGTATCGAGACCCAGTAGGCTTGCACAGCTCTTCGGAACGCTTGACAGATGTAGGCAGAGACTCCAGCGAGTCCAGGTATAGCCACTGTTTGATGGGGTGGAATTTCCCAGACACCGACTTGAGCACCTCTTGGGCTGCTAGGCCTCCAAAGAATGCAGCCATCGGTGACAAGTCACCACGCGCCTGGTATGACAACTCCGTAATGACCTTCTCGTCCAACTCGGCCTTCTCTTCCGACTGTTCATTGATCTCCTTGGTAATCTGAAACACCTCTTTCGCATCTTCGTCGTTGTGTGCTCGAGGGAGCTCGCCGTTGTGCTTCTCGGCGAATGCGTGCAGAGCCTGGAAACCAGCGTGTAGTTGGCCAGGTCGATCGAATTTGGCAAAGTCGGAGATGAGCTGCTCCGGCTTCTTGAGCTGCTGGCTGAGTGGCTCGAAGTCCAGAATCTTGGGCATCTTGACCTGCTGGTACAGACCGCCTCGCTTATACTGTCCCGCATTCTGAGGCAGATCAATCTGGAAGGTGTACGGCCCCTTCACGGTGATCTTGCGTGGCGTGCCATCATTCAGCGCCTCCATACCCTCTAGCTCCGAGAAGGTCACAAAGTCTCCATCTTCCAGGCCGTGACGTGTCTCGTCCAGTGCGGACACCAAGCCTTGCTCGTCGATGCCAGCAACGATCCCATTCAGAGGGTTCTCGCCAGTGGGGTCGCCGACTGTGAAGTTCTTGCCAAAGTCTGTGAAGATGGAACCAAACAGGCCAAATGTGTCGGTGATGGTGATGTAGATGCCGTTTTGGTGGCAGAAGTCGGCAATCTTCAGCTGGTCCTTGAGTGGCGTATCGGTCAGCACGATGCTCTGGAACTTCTTCAACAGGCTCAGGTCGCTCGTGAGGTCCTTTGCTGCGAGGACGGAGACGGGTGTGTATGGGTTGAGCTCGGCAACCCGCGGTGCAGTCAGATCAGCGCGTGGCTTGCCCACATCCGCTGGCTGCAAGAAGAACTGTGATGACAGGTCCTCAATACGGGCCGGCTTGGGGTCGAAGAGGGTGAGGCTCTTGACGCCAGCCAGGGCGATGTTCTTTGCAATCTCGACACCCAGTCCTCGCAGACCCACAACCAGCACGTTGCTGCTGCCCATCCGCTTCATGGCCTCGTGACCCAGCACATACAGCTGGCGGGAGTACAAACTCTCGTCGATGTCGCCATTGCCATTACTAGCCTCCTTCAGCTGCTCCACCACCTTCTTCGGGTGGTCCACGTCCATGGGCGTGGTCATGGTGGCGGTGTTGCCGGTGGCGTTGCCGGTGCCGTTGGTGGCAGTCGGAGTGCAGCTCGTATGCTCGGAGAGAGAACGCTTTTGTCGGAGGGGGGCGTCGTGGTGTTCGTGAGGTGGAGACTCTGCTGGTCTCTTCATATGAGCGAGCGTCCAGTTTAGTTGCAAGAGGGTGGCGAAGCAAGCAAGAAGCAGTGGTGAAGCACAAGAGAGTGGAGTAAGGTAAGGTCAGGTAGGTGGGTGGTGTGGTAGTGTCTTTAAAGAGCAGCAGTGGCAGTAGAACGCAGAGGTACCTTCGTCACTGGTGGTCCCTACGCTGCTCTCAATCTTTGCGAGCGTTCCGTCCCTCCCACGCTGTACTTTTATCCCACAAGAAGGATAACAGGATGTATTGGGGTTGGAGTGGGCAGTGGTAGTGGTATGTAGTGGCCGTGAAGAGAGTGAGAGAGAGTGAGAGAGTGAGAGTGAGAGTGTCTAATGGTAATGGGCAAAGGGTTCAAGGTTGCCTGCGATGCGTGAGACAAAACGCCGTCACCAGGCAGGACTAAGGTAGGGTACCTGTAGGCAGTGGAGCTGCTGACTTAAGACCGAAGCGACGAGAACATGGACCGAGAGTAGAAGTACAACACTCCCATATCGCTTTTCTGTTCGATATGCGTGAGAGACACAGCCACAAAGACGAAGTGAATATTCGTGGTACTCATGATTATACCAGGTAGGTACTTTTGCTCATCTCTCATCCCATCGTATCATCATCCCAAGGTCATCATTAATCATACAGGTGCCTACCATGCCTCTCATTCGACCTCCATAGAAACACCAATCGCTGGGTAGAACCAATCACTCAATCAGAATCACATCATCCATAGCATTTGCCACTCCCACGTCTTCATCATCCGAGATCTCAACCATCTCCATAGCGGCGCCTTGACGATTCGCAGCAGCAAGTCCAGCTTTCCGCTGTGCCTCTCGCGCTTCTGCAACTACCCTAGCAGCTTGCTCCTCTGCCCTTCGCTCCTTATTCGCCTCTCGCGTCTTCTTCAATTTGGCTCTCTGCAACTCCCGCTGCGCCAGATGTTCCCTCAGACCCCCGTGCACCTGCTCTGCAAATTTCCTAACATCCTCCCGCATAAACATAGTCGTCGTCCCTCCTTGACACACATATGTCCCGTATCTCAGTCGCGGAATTCCCAGCTCTTTGAAGACATTGCGGAGAATAGGTCCCGCCTTCTGACGCTGTGGAAGCAGCTGGTGGTCCTTCAGATCATACTCCTTGGTTGCATCTGTCTTGGTGATCTTGTCTTTCCACTCCACCTTGTCGCACTCCTTGCAGCATTTCAACCCATTCATCATGATGGCTGAACGCGCACTAGTCTTCCCACAAAAGACACACTTCTTCTCTGACCAGGAAAGCAGTCCTGCGCTCTTGGAGATGCGTAAGAAATTCGTGCCGAGAGTCGCGCTGCTCGGCTGTGACTTCTTTGGCCGTTTGGGCTTCGCTTTCTCTGCGCTCTCGGGCGCTGCATATCCTGTGATACGTCTGTGCTCCAGCAAGAAATGCAATGCCCAATTGTTGACCTCATTCCTGAGGATCCGACATGTCGCTGCTAGGCTCTCGAGATCGTGAGGCTGTGCGGAGGCTGTGCGTTGCCCAACAATGCTTTGCAGGGCCTTGTCCGGTTCATGGGTCGCGAAGAGGTAGGAGGCGATGGTCTGGAGCAGCTCCGAAGGAAGAGTGGTAAGGTGATCTGTTGAAGAAGTCATCTCGTCGACCAGTTGTGGCATGGAAGAAATTGCAGTGTGCTGTGACCACGGGTTGAGTGTGCCCGGGATAGGTCTACCTGCCTGGATCTGTGTGGTTGTGCTCTCACATCGAGTCAGCGGACAGCGCATGTACAGCTAGGAGGTAGGAGGTAGTGTATGTCTGTGTGTTGACGTCGAGGTGGTTGGTAGCAAGTAGGATGAGTCCGGATCCCGTCAACCGTCACCTCCACCTCACATGCCGGCGCTAGGTCAGAGGTAGAACGAGAGCTTGATTAGGATCGCCGTCAAATATTCATTCATCTGACCACTGCCTCCCTGTCCCGTACTGTATTACCTCCTACAGCTCACAAAGTTCAAACCAGACCTCACTCCCCGTCTTCCCCTACCTACTAGAGTATACAGTACTACTGTAGTCTACTACTACTCGGCTCTACTCGGAAACCTTCTCTCCCACATGACTCTGGTGCTGCAGCTGCCAGCAATATGATTGCTGATCTCATCATCCAGGATTCCAGGAATCAGGATACATCATTTCGCTATAGAACCACCCTAGACAAGCTTATGCGCCTGATGCCTGAACGACACGTTGTTCCCGACCATGTCCTTTTCACTTCTATTGAAGCATTCAGCACGGAGTGAAACTTGAGGGGAAATTACTTCTTTCTGGGCATATCCCTGACAGATCACCACCGCACGAACACGAACAAACACAACCTACCCGAATATCTCAGATAGGTACATGTTCCTGTGCTCACTGCTCGGTGGTACGAGGTAGCAAGAGTCATCTGCGGCAAGCAAACCTGTCTTGGTACGACCTTCCTGGGACAATATTCATAATAACACGCAGGAGGGGACTCGAGACTTCTACTAGGAGGTAGGGACAAGACACTTACCGTGCGGAAAGCAAGTCTAAACTCATCGTGTCTTCCTTTGCCTGGTCCGCCCGCGAAACGGAAGGGATGTGCCACGCAGCCACAGCACTGACAGTGACAGGCAGTACCTCATCTTCACCTGCAACCATGCATTCGACCGGGATGATTGAGTCTTCCTCTATTCTAGTCGATTTTAATCTTCACGCGCTGCCGCCACACGTCCCCCCTCGTCCCCCATATTATATGCACAGTGGCTGACCTTCTCGCAACATCACCATTTTTCTCGCAATCTTCTCTTCATGGCTCACTTTCTGGCCGTGATCCTGGCGGCCCAGTCGGTAGCCGCTGTTGTAGTGACTGACCCTATACCATACGTCGACCAACTCATTGGCACGTCGAACGGCGGTAGGTGGAGCGAACAACGACATGATTATTCATTCGGGATGATGTTCTGACTGTCCTAGGCAATGTCTTTGCCGGAGCCTGTCTGCCATATGGCATGGCAAAGGCCGTCGCTGATACCGACAGCCCCTCGAACCAAGGCGGCTTCACGACGGATGGCGCCAACATTACTGGCTTCTCGGGCATGCACGACTCGGGGACTGGTGGCAGTCCATCGCTAGGATTGTTCCCATTGTTTCCGTATGCCAGCTGTGAAGGCGACGACATCAATGGCTGCGCGTTTCCGAAGAAAGATCGTCGCACACCATTTGACAATACGACCCTCAAAGCTTCGCCCGGTTACTTCAGCCTGAAGCTGCAAAGCGGTGTGCAAGGAGAAATGACTACCGCTTTTCATACTGCGCTGTTCAAATTCACATTCCCTCAAGGCAATAGTGGCAGTCCCGTCATCTATCTGGACCTTTCCGATCTCTCCGACTCACGACAGGACAATGCAACCATCTCTGTGGAGGATTCGGGACGCATTACTGGCTCGGCTCGCTTTCAGCCCTCTTTTGGTCAAGACAAGTATGTTGCATATTTCTGCGCAGACTTCCAGGGAGGCGCCATCCGCGAGACTGGTATCATGGTGAATAGTCGGGCCAGTGCAGATGTGAAGGACTTGCAGATCTCGAGGGGTATCAACGGGTATCCACTGCCTGGTGGTGCTTTCATCCGCTTCCAAGACAGTAGTCCTGTGACTGCTCGCATGGGATACAGCTTCATCAGCAGTGAACAGGCATGCCAACTTGCTGAGACTGAAATCTCCGACTTTGATTTTGAGGGCACACACAAGACTGCCGTGGATGCGTGGACGAAGAAGTTGAGTCCCATCTCCGTCGAAACGAACGGGGTCAACGATTCTGTGACCAAGAACTTCTACTCCGGTATGCTGTTGATCTCGAGGAAAGGGTCATACTTCGACTGACGTGGTGCAGGCATTTACCGCACTTTTCACAACCCGCAGAACTATACTGGTGTGCAGCCAGTCGTCGGCGCGGACACAATCTACTTTGACAGCTTTTACTGGTACGAACGACACCACTCCTGCACATTTGACGACACTGACGTGATGTATATAGCATCTGGGACCACTTCCGATCCCAATTTCCCTTCTTGGTGCTTATTGATCCACTTGCAATGGAGCAAATCGTCCAAGGTCTCCTGACTCTCTACGACATTCAAGGTTGGCTGCCGGATTGCCACATGACTTTGAGCAAGGGATACACTCAAGGCGGCAGTAACGCAGATGTGGTGATTGCAGACGCTTATGCCAAGCTGAAATCTACCAATATCGATTGGAACAAGGCGTACGAGGCAGTGGTCCGAGACGCCGAGGAAGAGCCATATGGTGAGTATCTGACACGACACATGAATGAAAGAAGGCGGGACATGGAGAACTGATACGTTCGCAGATTGGTGCTGTCAAGGCCGTGGTGGCTTGGACAGCTGGAAAGCACTCCACTACATTCCCGTGGAGGATTTTGACTACAAAGGATTTGGCACTGCCACCCGCTCGATTTCCCGCACATTGGAGTACAGCTACAACGACTACTGCATCTCCACCATTGCAGCCGGACTCGGTAAGCAAGGCGACGTCGAAAAGTATCAAGCCACGAGCGGCAACTGGATCAACCTCTTCCGTGCCGACAAGACCTCCATCCTCTTCAACTCCACCGAAGACACGGGCTTCACGGGCTTCTTCCAACCCAAATATCTGAACCAAACCTGGGGAAACCAAGACCCTCTCTACTGCTCCAACATCGACAACAGCACCACCAAATCCTGCAGTCTCCAAAACACCGCTTCGGAAACCTACGAATCCTCCATTTGGGAATACTCCTTTTACGTTCCCCACGACATGGCCAAACTCATCGCCACCCTCGGCGGCCCCCAAACCTTCGTATCCCGTCTCGAATACCTCCACGAGAAAAACATCACTTACATTGGCAACGAACCCTCCTTTCTCACCGTCTACCAATACCACTACGCCGGCCGTCCCGGTCTCTCCGCCAAACGCACCCACTTCTACGTCCCACGTTTCTTCTCTCCCACCTTTGACGGTTTGCCCGGAAACGACGATTCTGGAACCATGGGCGCCTTTCTCGCCTTCACCATGATGGGACTCGCGCCCAATCCGGGTCAAGACGTCTATTTCATCATTCCTCCCTTTTTCGAAAGTGTCAATATTACGCATCCGACGACGGGCAAGACGGCCAGGATCCGCAATGTGAATTTTGATGCGAGTTATGAGAATATTTATATTCAAAAGGCGGAATTGAATGGAGAGGCGTATACGAAGAATTGGATTGATCATTCATTCTTTACCGAAGGCAAAGAATTGGTCTTGACCTTGGGTAAGAATGAGAGTGATTGGGGGACCAAAGTGGCGGATTTACCGCCGAGTCTGAGTGATTATCAATTCTGAGAGTAAGGTATGTTGTGGAACAGTGATGCAATCAGGTCACAAAGAGGCATAGAGGTACCTGCTTACAGCGCAAGACGAGTGCTCACTACGACAATTTTATGAAAACAATAATGAACATTGCACGACAAGAGTAAAGCCATGCTATACGCCTCCATCCATGTAGGCATGTAGGTATGACGGTACATTGAAAGACGCAGATGCCACCAACCAAGGTTTCCAAGCTCACATTATAGGTTCATGAAAACTTCTCAGGACTCTTCCCATCTCATGCTCTTCACCACCACCATACCAGCTCAAGTCCAGCAAGTGTGACTGATCCGGCCGCGCATCTCGTGAAGGCCTCTTGATCTTGTCCGCCACTATTCACTGCGTTGCAGGTGCTGGAGGCGGTGGTGACGGCGGAGAGCCAGTACGTCGCGACCTGGCGGCAGGTCGGCTTCGTGAGGGTCGCGCATGGCCAGTCCCAGCTCTACCAAGACCCTGTCGGTATGCTTCGCGGGGAATATGAGTAGCGGGACGCATCAGGGGATGACTTGGGGGAATGGTTGGTTCTCGAGCAAGAGCAGTGGGCGCAAAGGTAGGGGGCGCAGTGGGTGCGCGTGGCAGCGGAGCAGGGACAGAGTCACTGGTATCTGGAGTAGGCGCAGTAGAGTCTGGGGCTAGACTCGTAGCGGGAGCTGTAGGGACGCGCGTGGGAAGACGAAAGATGCCAGAATTGGGGGCAGTTCGGGAAGCAATTGTCGTCGGGTCAAATTCCGATTGAGGAATTGGCTCAGATCTGGGCGCTGCGATAGGATCCGCAAATGTGGCTACCCGAGAGACCTTAGCTGGAGGAGCTGCTGCGGGTGCATCGTCGGTCTGCGCCTGCGGGTTGGGTGCTGGGATGCTGTTAATACCATCAGCAACAAGCATGCGAAAAGGGGGACTTGTGCCCCGAACAGGGACGGCTGCGCACATACTTAACGAGTCCTCCCTGAGGGTTACCACCGGTGGCCGGCGATGCAAAGGAGGTCTGGCCGCTCAGTGCCTTACTAACTGCGCGAGGCTCCCCCTCGAACGCATCGTAGCGCTCCTCACGGCCGTTGAGTGTGCCGCCGGCTTGCTTGAACTGGTCCAATGTGACAGTTGCGAGTGGAGAAGAAGGATGATAATGAGCTGCGTTGTGGTGGATCTCTCGCACCGGCACAACCACATGGTAAATGTGTGTTTCATATGTCCGCTTGTCGATGACAGGCTGCGAAGAAGTCAGCATCACATGAATGACATTTCCACGAAAGTGACATGGAAGACAAGACCTGAATTCTCTCGTGGACATGGTGATGGATATGCAGGCCCTCGATGGTTGGCAGCTCCGTGGTTGTGCTCTCTGCGATGACTTCTTCACGGCTGTTTTGGTACTCTGCATCCAACTCTGCAAGACGCCGGGAGGTATCTTCGGGATCGCCATACTCGAAGTTTTGTTCTTCGACATCTTGGACAACGTTGTGGTTCTGCTCCTCGCTGTGCTCCTCCTGCGTGATAGGTTGCACCGAGGTGTGGTAATGGTCTTGATGAATCTCTCTATCAACGGCCCTGGTGAGATTCTGTTCCACAAGTCAGCCCATACGGATCTCGCTCGAATGAGTCTTGTCATGAAGACTTGCACGATGTTCTGTTCTCGTCACGAGCTCGTGAGTGACCGCTGGGGCCACCGTCTCGTGAACAGTGGTATCATGATGGCCATTGCGAGCCAGAAACGCCTCGATCGCATGTCGTGCCTCTTCCATGGTGATGCTGACTACAGGGTCAGAGTATTGTAAAGTATGTGAGTTGTAATGTCTTAGAGTGCTGCGAAGAAGATGCTTGGACGAGGTGTTGTCGTGAGGAACCTTAGATTCCTAAGTAGGAAGAGATGGCAGACGAGTGATGTATAGGAGAGATGTACCTGCCTCTAGCCACTGTGGCAGGAAGCTCACGTTGCTGCGTGGCATCAACCTGCCGAGTGAAGGTAATATGTCGTTGGGCAAGTGATATGCTCTGGCATCAAGAAGGAACAATCACAAAGGGGTACTGGGGCTGACTTGGTTGGAATAACTTCAATTTTGGTCGCAACAACACACCAATGTGCCTTGTTACGAGCAGTCAGAATTGCCTGTCTATCACATTCAATGGCCTCTTGGGCCAAGGAGGTGCTAGGCCGGGTCTTCTCGACGAAGGGCAGCAAAGCAACGAGTGAGACGACGGCCTCCTCTAGCAGAACCAAAACGAAGAAAACTTTCATCGCGGATGAAGAACCACCTTCGCACAGGCGCGGCTCTCTCAGTCTGGCCAATGCTGCAGCTCTGTTGAAGACCGGATCCTGGAACAGAACCAGAATTTCCACCATTGACTCGCACCGCCGAGTTCAGAGCCAGCCCGTGAACAGTCCGCCGAAGATAGCAAGACTATGCCACGCCAGATCCACCACTCAGGGGAATGATGCTACCTCTAAGTTACCCGAATACGTCGTGTCAACCACCTCCCTTGTTGACCAGGACGAAGAGCAGGACCACGAATCACCAGCGGTCACTGCTGATGATGTACAGCGCGCGACTCGACAAGCTCTGGAGCAGACGAACGATGCACCATTTCCGCTGCACGATCCCACCATCGAGTGGGAGCCACCTACTTGGGATGATCTCTGGAGGAATTCTACCAGAAGCATGAGAACTCACTCGAGCAGCCGATTATCTACGTTTTTGCGTACACCAAAAGGGGCTGCCAACCAGAGTGAAGTCCGCCCTAAGGCTGACAGGCGCAATCGCTCCGTAAGCCGCAAGTCCAGCTTTGAGGACTTGCGAAATCACGGGCAGTCGAAGCCAGATGGATCCAGCTCGGTCAGAGCGCCTAGTCTTCCCGAAGCAGCGCCAGCGAGACACATGAGCATCAAGAGATCAAGCTTGCAAAAGGAGTTACCGAGTCTTCCATTGCACGAGGCGTCCGACTTGCCGCCGAGATACCTACAAGAAAACGCTGCACGTAATGCCAGAATTGTGCAGTCGTTGCAGGATGAGGGCGTTTTGGACTTGAGGGACAGCGAGGATACAGATACTGCCGTGGTCTGGGCCCCGGCCGTCACGCACGAAACACAGATTATCCAGCCTGTTCAAGTCGTGCAGCGTGCCGTGTCGCGAGAAGTCCACAATCATCATTTTGTGCACGGTGTGCTTCCTGTTGTCGATCTACAAGTCCTGCCAGCTCGACACTTTTGTCCAGACGGTCATGGAGGTTACGTCGAGATCTCTGAAGACCAGATTCCGGGCGGGAAGCCTGACAACTTTGATCAACTCATTGCAGAGGCCGTCTCGAAATCGACTCCTAGACCCCGAGGAGGTGGCGTGGTCAGACAGAAAGCCACTACGAGTGCAGCCGGCGAGGATGACAGTCGGGGTAAGGGCAGCAGTAGTTTAGAGAGGGAACAGTGGTGGATGCACTACCCAAGTGTCACGTCGTCGACTGGTTTGCAGAAAAATGCCAAACAAGAGGCAAGCAGACCACTTGACCATACAGCAGAGATGACTGGAGAGCATACGAGCCAACACACATTCACATATCGCACTCCTGGTGGCCTACCATCATGGACAGCAATTGCCACCGAGCCACCGCTAGAGTCAAATTCTGCTACTCCCAAGAAGTCTCAAACGCATCCATAATCGTGTCACGACATCTTGCTACTTGATGCCCATGGATGAGAACAGAAACGCAGTATTGTAATGAATTTGTCGTATTGCGTGTATGCTTTGAGGATAGTGGCGTCGGGCTTGGAGACGACAGCTTGGATATACACGTCGTAGATGATGTTTGATGTGTTCTGGGGAGAAAGGAAGCGGTATCTTGATACACTTGGCGATGTAGTTCCACAAGGTCATGGAATCATTAATCTTGTGTATTATTCTCTCTCTCCCTCTCCCTCTGTGGAAACTGTATCCCCAGCCTTCTAACCTCCCACTCAATTAAACTCGGTCCATGGCTACATGTACATGATAAAACTCTCTACAAACCCCCCAATAACCCGCCTAACAAGCCCTCCAACAAATTCCCTCCTTCCTCCCTACAAGCCGTCTTGGTCGCCCTCGGCACATCCCCCGTCGTCGTAAACGTCCAAGTAACTTTGACCGTCCTCGTCCTCGTCACCGTCGAATATCCAATTCTAGTCACAGTCTTCGTCTTCGTGGGAAGTAACGTCGTAAATTCCGTTTTCGTGCCTCCCGAGGCTTTGATGACTGTACTTGGTGGATCGGTGAGAGTTTTTGTTTGTGTTGTGAGATAAATTTCGGAGAGAGTGGATGTTGAAGGGGAGAGGAAGGTTGTGGTTGTATTGAGGACGAGGGGCGCTTGGAGGGTTATTGTGGGAGCGTCGGGGGAACGTTTTTGGATGGAGGGGGTTGGGTCGGATTTTTCTTCGGGCGTGAGAGAGGGAGGGTCTACTGTTGCTGCTGCTGCTGCTCGTGGTTTGTTTTTGGAGGAGGAAATGGTCAGGCCGTGAGGGAGAGGAATGATGGTGGGGAAAATTCGGCAGGGAGGATCGGCGTGAGGTGGTCGAGGGGGAATGGTGCATGTTGGGAGAATGGTCTTGGTGACTTTGCTTTGGGTAAAAGTCCATGTGTTGACTGTGCGGGTGAGCCATTTGGTGCTGGTGACTGTTTGGGCCCTGGGCGTGATGGTGATGGTCTTGGTGGCAGCAGGTTTGGTAATGGTAATGGTGGATTCATTCGGCACTGAAGTCGTAGTTTGAATGGTGGATGTAGCTGGGAAATGTCAGCCTGAGATAATATTCGCGTGAAGAGAGACTACTGCAAAGCACATACTAGTTACAGTAGTCGATGGTGTTTTCGTCTCAGTAAAAGTGACTGTCGACGTCGTCGTTGAGGTTACTAGACACCAAGTTAGCGAGGAATAAACACTTTGTGTAAAGATAGGGGTGGTCACATACCCGGAACACCGACAGTGAGCTCAAAGTCGCGTTGCCACGCATATGGTGAGCCATCGCCATTGTTACCAATGACCAACACAGACCATGTCCCCGAACTCATCTCGTTCTTGGCGATGGGACAAGTCGATATCACGTTGGTCCAATCTGGAGTGGTCGCCACACCGGAGCATTCCACCTGATCGCCCGTATTATTGTCGACGAGGAGAACGTAGGCAGCTGTGTCGGGTTCACAGCCGGAGAATTGCGATACGACAGTGAAGCTCTCGCTCGATCGAACATCGATAAAGTATGAACCACCGTTTTGAAAATCGATACCGTAGCTCAGACAGATGCTAGTTTCGTTGTAGGGAAAGTCGTCAGATTGACGGCTATTGAGACGGCTGAGCACACCGCCTGGATTGAGTCTCGCGTCTTGGATTCGCCCTGCAATGGCATGACCCGTGAGTGTGAAAGCCGCAGCAAGGAGCAGAAGAGGTTGGGAGTACATCATGACAGGAGCGAATTGAGCAGTGTATTCGGTCAGAGGCTCGAGAGAAGAGTAAGACCAGCAGATGTAGATAAGTGCAGCAGAGCGCCCAGCATGACCTTAAAGACCTCTCTCCGGTCATCTACTGCAGAGTTCCTCCGAAGTCTGATATCGGGATGCCATCTCAGCCCAAGTCCCTCCCAGCACTGCGCCGCATGAGCATATCATCGGCCTCTCGCAGAAGATGCTTGAGCCTCATCCTCTCGCGTGGTCGGCACGATCTCAAGGCATGCAGCGAGCCTAGCCAAGCGTGGAGATGTTCGATGCGACACGATGGATCCGAGGAGGGTCTTGGTCGACCGTGCGTGCTGTTGGCACTAGAGAATGAACGTTGCTTCGGGGGACGCATGTTGACAATATCGTGGCTCGAGCTCGCTAGCCGTCGCTTGTCAGGCATGGTTACACCAAGATCGCTTCTTACGTACCAGAATAGATCAAATGTAGTTTTTTCTTCTTTTTTTACCCGAACAATGGCTCCGTCGAGCTTCTCCTCCAGTGGGACTCTCGGACCACCGGTGAGTGTGTCCGCCATGGCCACGGAGTCTTGCCAGCAGATGGGCCATGGCAGTAGACATCCCACAGGCGCCATTGGTCGACTATGAGGTGAAGGAGGATCAGCCTTGGAGGAGGATCAGGCTTGAAGACGAGAGTTGGGGCTCAGACTAGGAGTTAAGCTTGTCGGCAGCAGAAGATGCATATTGTGATTGCCACCCTCGTGCTCATGCGAATCCGCGATAACGGTATAGCCATCTGAGGTTCTCTCGGAGGCTCGCGCGGAGCCCAACAATGTGTTTTGGTGGAGCGTAGGTGATACAGCAGTAGATGCAGGATGAATGGCGCAGGCAGGGGTCAGAATGTCTGCTGTGCATATGTGCCTCCTAGCGGTACATTTGAATCCTCTTGATGCGTAGGTACTTCACCTGGCGAATTCGCTACACTGCCATGCCGATGTCAGCGGTGAATGACAGATGTCTAGCCAAGATCATCGCTTGTGTGTGTAACGGTCAGATTCTGCGTGAATGACTTTGACGGACTGGATGTATTAGGTAATTGTAGTGGTATACTACAATTTCTACTCGTTCGTCCGCCAAGACGAAGATGGCGCGTCAATATCTTGCTGCAGTCGCCAAACAGGGGCCGGTGCAGTAGCGCGGTATATACAGTACAGTATGCCTCGCTCAGATTCGTCTCTGTCCATGTAAAGGGGCGTGAATACCGGAATCATTTTGCATACAGAGACGGCGGAGAGTGATATCCAAAGCGACAGGAAGGTCGAGGTTGTAGTTTTGGCGAAACATGGATAATAGCGAGCAGAGATAGTCAACAAAACAATTAAAAACAAACGGGAATTAGCAGCGCCAAGAGCCCCTCCTTTTCCATCCCTATATCTCTCCTTAAAATTAGAATCACTACGGCCTCAATGTCACCAGTCACCATATGGCCTCTTCTTGGCAATGCTATCGAGGTTGACGATGCTACTCTCACCATACATCCACGCTTGGCATACTTGTGCCTTGCCGAACCGATCATATTCTCCGGCCTCAATGCGGTGGGCTGAAGAAGCGTGACATGTGTACGCCGTCAGACGACGAAACACATCACTCACCACTTTCACTTGCTTCTCGCTACTGAAACGCCTCCGCAGCGCTGTGATGGACTATCGTTTGGGACTCGTTCGGTGAAGCCCGCTGTTCTACTGCTACCATGCCCAAGTCGCCGCTCCATCCGGCTCTGGAAGCGGATACATACATATCTCTTGCACATCCTCCGGATCTCCAACCGGGACTAGCAGGGGGAATACGCGATGTTGCACCAGTCCAGCGAAATGTTCCCTGATGGAATCCTCTTCTTGACGGCTATCGACAGCGCCATCTTCTTCAACTTTGGTGCCGATAAGAATGCATACATTCCTGCTGTGCGTGGGATGCAACCCTTCGGTACGGTCTCATGCATTCGAGCATCCTCACGCTGCTGCACATTCGCCCTGGAGTAGATGCTGAGTGGATATGATTCACATTCTAACTTTGGTGGCTGCTTCTTCTCGTCGACTGGTCTGGAGACGCCAGCGCCGCAGTCAAGAATGGAATTCACCATCAAGTCACTCTCAATATCGTGTGATCCCGACCACGCCGGATGGCGGCTTGGTCACGTACGCATGTCCTCGTTGTCGTGCGGACCGGCCACTTCTGTTCAGCTCCGGCTTGACTGTCTTGGTCCGACCCGTTCGAGGGAGGCCTCCCCTTCACTCGCGCCAGAATGAATCATCGTACATGGGAAAATATGAGTTATAAGGTAGGTCACGATCCCGCAAAGCAGGCAGAGAAATCAGCCTTTGGGGAAGCAGTTGTCTTCATTCACAAAAAGAAAAACGCCATGATGAAACCATCCCTTCTGAGCACTCTCACTCGAGCGTTATCACTACTCACATCAGTCTTGGCCACTCCCGTCCCAGAGCCTCTCGAGTTCGTCAACGAATATGGTGCACTAGAAGCCATTCCACCCGAGCATCGCGCCTTGGATCGTAGAAGTCCGCAGTCTGGCGATACCGCCTGCTCAAACACCGCCAATACTCGAGCCTGCTGGTCCAATGGCTTTTCCATTGCCACTGACTTTGATGCAAAGTTTCCAGAGACGGGCCGGGATGTCATTTACGATCTGGAAATCACGAATATGACCACTCTTTCTCCTGATGGATTCAATCGGCTCGTTCTGGCTGTCAATGGTCAATATCGTAAGTTGGTATTGCCCCAGTACACCAACGGTGCTAACAGACATCTAGCTGGTCCCACTCTGATCGCGAACTGGGGCGACCGGATGATTGTCAATGTCAAAAACTCCTTGCAGCACAATGGCACGTCGATCCACTGGCACGGCCTTCGCCAGCTCAACACTGTACAGCACGACGGTGTTGGCGGCGTCACCGAATGTCCGCTTGCCCCTGGTGAGACGCGACAATACATTCTCCGCTGCACGCAATTCGGCACATCGTGGTATCACAGTCACTACTCGGCCCAATACGGAGACGGTGTTGCGGGAGGCATCATCATCAATGGGCCTGCTGTCAGCAACTACGATGTGAGTCTCCTCCCGCACTGTAGATACATGGCATTCGTTTCTAACCATCGTGAGTAGACGGATCTGGGCACCATGACCTTCACGGACTGGTACAATGACACGGCATTTCAAAACAATATCCGCGCCCTGCATAGTACCACAGGGCCCCCGGTGCCCGATTCCGCCCTGATCAACGGAACGATGAAACGAGCCGACGATATGGGCTCCTACCATGTGACCAAGGTGACCAAGGGCAAGCGTTTCCGCATCCGACTCATCAATATCGGGATCGACAACCACTTCATCATCTCCATCGATCGGCACAACTTCACCGTCATCACCTCCGACTTTGTGCCCGTCAAGCCCTACGTCGCCACATCGGTCAACATCAACATTGGCCAACGAGCCGACATCATCCTCACCGCCAACCAACCCATCGGCAACTACTGGCTGCGAGCAGACATTGGCGACTGCGGCGTCAACGCCTATGCGGGCAAAGTCCTCAGTATCATCCGATACGAAGGAGCCCCCATCACCGACCCGACGCAACAGTCGACCGAACTCATCAACAAACCCACCGCGTGCGCCGATGAAATCGTCCGCCCCTATGTCAACAACACCGTCCCCCAAGACCAATTCACCTCTGCCATGCAAAACATCTCTCTCGGCTTCAACACCACCACCACGGCCAACAACGGCTCTCTCGTGCAATGGCTCATCGACGGCACCGCCACCCAAATCGATTGGAAAAACCCTACTCTCGACCAAGTCCTCTCCTCCACCAACAATCCCTCTTTCGCCCTCCCCAACTCCTCCCCCAACATCATCGAAATCGTCTCCCAACCCAACTCTTGGACCTTTTGGCTCCTCCACACCGCCCCCACCAACCCCGTCGCTCTCCCTCATCCCATCCACCTCCACGGCCACGATTTCTACATTCTCGGCTCCGGTGGTGCCGGCTCAACCTGGAACGGAGACCTCTCCACCCTCCAATTCAACAATCCCCCTCGAAGAGATACCGCCACGATGCCCGCGGGAGGCTATCTCGTGTTGGGATTTCCCGCGGATAATCCGGGAGTCTGGTTGATGCATTGTCATATTCCCTGGCATGTTGGTGCTGGCTTGAGTTTGCAGTTTGTGGAGAGGAGGGCTGAAATTGATGGCGTTGTGAATGGTGCTGCTGCTGGGGGATTGGGGGTGCATGAGAGGACTTGTGAGGGATGGAAGAGGTATTGGGATGGGCCCGGGAGGGTTTATGAGATGGATGATTCGGGGTTGTGAGGTCTTTTCTTTGAATCTGGGAAGAGAGGGGGGGGGGGGGGGGGGGGGTTTTTTTT